>NW_006775530.1:801051-819615 GCF_000442215.2 Lipotes vexillifer
AGTCTAAGAGTCTGGTATCATTTACACCAAAGCATGAATTCAGACCTGCAATTACTCCTTCAGGGAGCATCTGTAGGTGAAGTCCTACTCCAGTTGTGGGGTGAAAGACGAAAAAATGGATTTCTGCCATTGGGAGACACATGGGGAGAGAGATCTGAGGGAGAACGAGAGTATTCTCAGCTCTGCTCCCTCCTGAGAACAGGAGCCCACCGACCCAAAGAGCTAAGTCTTCCCTTCAGTCTACTAGCAGGGTGGGGTCAAGGCCGAGTAAGCAGATGCTCACGTGATGTGGCTGCCACAGAATGCCACCCCCTCACAGATTCCACTGGAGGAGAGCCATGCCGAGGGAGTAAAGATTTCCCCTTCTTCTAAGCCCTTTTATTATTTGTTTTGCAATTTAATGTTTTTACGGGTAATACGTTCACGCAATCCAAACACTTATACACCATTTATATAAATGAATATAAAATGATATACATTTTAAACCATGTGACTGTATTACACACAAGTACACACACACACACACACAGAAGTTATACTGAAAAGTCTTTCTCTGATTGGGCCCCCCCACCTGCCCAGTTCCTACAGCACTCCCACGGTCACCTCACCACTGTTATTAGTCTCTTGTGTTATCTTTTCATACACACAAATAAATATAAATATACATTGGCACGGACTGCCACCCTTCTTTCTCTACAAAAGCTGCAGGCTCTTTTTACAAAAGTAAAAATGCTGGAGAGAAGAACACCCCGTTACTAACACTTTAATGAAAAGGAGTCTATAGCACTTTTCTTCCTGGGGGCACTGAGCCAGGCCCTCTTCCTCTGTTTTGACACAGAGCCCGTGCTCCACAACAAGAGAAGCCACCGCAATGAGAAGCCCGCGCACTGCAACGAAGAGTAGCCCCCGCTCGCCGCAACTAGAGAAAGTCCTCGTGCAGTAACGAAGACCCAACGCAGCCAAAAACAAATAAATAAATAAATAAGATTTTTTTTAAAAAAAGGTCTATTGAGGCATAACTTACATACAGGAAAATTCACCCTTTTCAGTGGACAGTCCTGTGAGTTTTGACAAATGCATACAGTTGTGTAGCCACCACTGCCATCAAGATACTGAAAGGTTCTATCACCACCACCCTCAAAAAATTCTTTCATGACCCTTTGCAGTCATCCACTACCCCCATCCCAGCCACTCAATTTACACTCCCCTCTCCAGCCCCTAGCAACCACTCATACATTTTTTGTCCCTATGGTTGTTTCTTTCCAGAATGTCACGCAGATGGAATCATCCAATATGTAATCATTTATGTCTGCCTTCTTTCACTTAGCAGAATGCATTTGAGACTCATCCCCGATATTGCTGTGTATGTTGTGTGTATCAATACAGTTGACTCTTTTTTTTAAAATTTATTATTTATCTATTTTTGGCTGTGTTGGATCTTCATTGCTGCATGCAGGCTTTCTCTAGTTGCGGTGCGCGGGCTTCTCACTGCAGTGGCTTCTCTTGTTGCAGAGCACGGGCTCTAGGCGGGTGGGCTCAGTAGTTGTGGCTCGCGGGCTCTAGAGCACAGGCTCAGTAGTCGTGGTGCATGGGCTTAGTCGCTCTGCAGCATGTGGGATCTTCCTGGACCAGGGCTCGAACCCATGTCCCCTGCATTGGCAGGAGGATTCTTAACCAATGCACCACCAGGGAAGCCCCCAATACAGTTGACTCTTGAACAACACAGCGGTTAGAGGCACCAACCCTCCGCTCAGCTGAAAATCCGGGTATAACTTACAGTTGGCCCTCCGTATTTGAGGTTCCTCCGTACCCATGGTTCTGCATCCTCAGATTCTACCAATGGTGGTTAGTGTAATACTGTATTTACTATTGAAAAAATCTGCACGTAAGCGAACCAGCATAGTTCAAACCCATGTTGATCAAGGGTCAACTGTAGTTTATTCCTTATTTTTGGTGAGTTGTATTCCATGGTATGGATGTACCACAGTTTGTTTATGCATTCATCAGCTGAAGAACATTTGGGTTGTTTGCAGTTTGGGACAATTATGCATGAACTGCTGCAAACATTCAAATACAGTTTGTGTGTGTGTGTGAACATGCATTATCATTTCTCTTGGGTAAATATATAGGAGTGGGATTTCTGGGTCGTATGGAAAGTATGTATCATCTCGTTTTTAATCCTTACAATAGCCCCATGTCCTGGTCTTGTTATTCTCAGAGGGGAAGTCTGAGGGCCAGAAAGGTTTATCAGCCTGTATACCACATCACCCATCAGGTAAGTGGCAGAGCTGGGATCTGAACTCAGATCCGATCAAAAAAAGCCTCCTCTGGTAACTGTGATATAATCCAGTTCTTTCTGCTCCTCTGTTAAAAGAGGTCAGAGACACATAAGGTGTAACGGCTCAAGGTATTAATGAAACACAAACCTTACTTTCTAATTTTGGCTCCTTTACAAGAATTCAGACTTCTAGTTGAGAGGAAATCCTGCCATTGGGAGACACATGGGGAGAGAGATCTGAGGGAGAACGAGAGTATTCTCAGCTCTGCTCCCTCTAGGGTGGTAGTACGCTCTATTGCCTCAAGAATACCAGCTTTCCCAAAGGGAATGATTCCTAATGTTTATGAGTGGGTCTGGAATGCTCTTAAAAGTTTATAGTTCACTTAATGTGCATCATCTCATCAGAGAACGATTTCATGAGGGGGTGGATCTGTCTCTCCCTGTAACCCACCCACAGAGCTTGGCGAGCATTGTGCAGAGGGATCCTATTTGTGACCCTTATTATTTCAGTCTATCCTGAGTCGCACACCCCTCCCTTTGTGCAATGACAACTTGGCAATTCCAAACACCCTCCCGGCATGCCTGGATTGGCAGTGTGGTGGCCTGGAAAGGGCATGGGTTTGGGACTCCAGCTCTTCCCACGGGAGTTTCTTGGGAGTTAGGAGGGCTATATGAGTGCCCAGCATGGGTCCTGGCACCTAGAGGCTGTCAGCAAATGTTGGTCCCCTTCCCTTTCCCTAATAGAGGAGACAGGTACCAAGTCAGCAAAGAAGACACTGGAGGTTAGCTTCTGCCACCAACATGCCGTGTGTTTCAAGTAAGTCACCTCCCAACTCTGCACCCTTGGTCTCCACATGCATGCAAGTGGGCCAGGTCCAAGTTCACGACTTGTAATGTAATTATACATGGAGCCTTTCTTTCAGCCTGAAGAAGAGGGATTGAGGGGGAAACTCCTTAATCTCCTAGCTGCCCAGGGGGCCCTCCCTGTCTTCTCCAAGCAGAGATGAGACTTTACAGCCATGGAGAGGAAGCAGTAGGGAGAGGCCTCAATCTTACTGATCACATACTACCTTACTGGGGTGAAATGAGATGATGTGTGTGAGCCAGAGGTCTCACATGAGTTCTGTTTGGGCTACACATAAGTAACCAACCTGTCCTGGTTTACAATGAACGTTCCACACTCCCAGGAAACCCCTCAGTCCTAGGCAAACTGGGACAGTTGGTCACCCTACCTACACACCCACTTTTTAAAGTCAAACTCATAGCCAAATTTCAAAATTTAGAAGTTCACATTAAGCATCCCAAATGTCCAGAATCTCTTAAAAACTGGAGGATCTGGCAACTCTGTCCCCATATTTGTACATGGAAACAATGGGCTGGGGCTGAGTGGTAGCGGCCTTTTTAAGATGGATCAAGCACTCACCACTTTGCCACAGTCCCCATCACTCCCTTTTGTCTTACACCATCCATCTACTTCACTCATTGATACTACCCTGCCTGGCTCCTGTCGCACTGAGGTATGCAACCCTTGGTGTAAATTCACTCTAACCTCTGAAGAAAAAATTTAAGAGATGAAACTTGTAAACGTTGTCCCTAGATTGCTCCTTTTCAAAAGGTCCAAGATAAGAACATTTTAGTGGCTACAAAGCACCATGAATCTTTTCACTAGTATTCTTTATTTTAAAACAAAGTAATGTAAACTGTAATAATCTATACTGTTTTGCCATAAAACAATGTATTGTTACTCTCTAATGTAAAAGAAAATGCAAACTCAGATGTTCTCCTCCTGAATTGACCCTCAAGCACAAATTCTAGTTGCAAGTAACAGAAATGTAATCTAAAGCAGTTTAAGGAGGAAGAGAGAATGGGAGAGGGGAAGAGCAAGAAAGCGAAAGCAAGAATGAGAAAGAGAGAGAGAGAGAGAGAGAGAGAGAGAGAGAGAGAGAGAGAGAAATTAATTTAATGGCTTCTGTAATCAACCTACAGACAAGTGGGAGTTTGGATCCAGGGTCAACAGGATTCAGATACTCGGACTCTGCCCAGCTAGGACTCTGGTCCAGGTTCTCTCTGCAAATCAGCTTTAATCTCTCAGGCCAGCTTCTGTACACAGAGGTGGAAAGGAGGAAATGTAGCTCTGGGCTCCCATCTTTATTTTTTGAACCCCAAAAGGGGGGAAAGGGGGGAGTGGTGAGTAATGATGATATTTGCTTTTCTACCAGTTAAAAGATCCAATTGGAAAAGTCCTAGGGAAGAATTCTGATTGGTCTTGCTTGGTTTCTGTGGCGGTTCCTGGACCAACCATGGATCTAATCCAGAAGAAAAGAGGGATGAGTCTTAGGTCCAAATCACAGCCACCAACAGGTTGCTCTCTGTGGGTTTAAATGATCTCCAGGACTCTCCAGTCTGGGAAGCTCTTCTCTGCAGTCTAGTGTTTTGCTACCAATTATGGTAATAATGATTGCTTACTATGTGCCAGGTACTGTTTTGTTTTTGCATATATTCTCTCACTTAATCTCCTCACTGACCCTCTAAGGGGGGTTATTATTCCTGTTTTACAAATGAGGAAACTGAGACACAAAGTAGTTAAGTAGTTAAGCAACTTGCCCAAGTGGCAGAACTGTGCTGTGAACCCAGGGGGTCAGGTCAGGAAACACATGGCCCAGTTGTATCACAGCTGCCTATCTGGAGACAGCTACCTACTAGACTATAAAATTTTTGTCACAAACGACCGTGTACTAGCGGTGTTCAAAGGTGTGACCACTAATGGTGAGGCTTTCCATCTGTGAGTGTGGATGGGGGACTGGGTGAGAGGTCCCCCAGATTCCTGCCATGCTTGCTGCCTGTGCTGGGGAAGCCAGCTTTGATCTGCCGCTGAGCCACTGGGCACAGGCTATCTGTTCATCTAGCCCTCTGCCAGGCACCTTGGCCCAGACTCTCCTTCTGCTGCATTTTTGCTTCTCATCAAGTCTTTATCCAGTGACCCAAGCCCTGAATCAGGAATCAGAAAAAAATCATATTTTGATTTTTGTTTTGTTTTGTGTTCCTCGTCCTGGCTCCGACTTGAACAGAATACAAATAGCAATGTGTTCCTTGTTTGGGTTTTAGTGGAATTCTATTCAGTCCAACAAATGTGTAGTGAATTTCTACTCTGAGCTTAACTATGAGGCCAGGGTTAGAGCAATTAAATGAGAAGCAGACTCTGCCCTTAAAAAATTTCAGGCTCCATTTTTTTTAAATCCCTGTTTCTGAATTGCTCCATTCTGGATTAGGCAAGAGCTTTCTTGATGGTCTGCGTCCCTTCATTCTCTCAACTTTTGGAAAAGTCCTGTGGACCACAGTCAGCCTACACGCTCTAAAATGCTGCTTTCATCCACAGCTGGGGTGTCTTTTTTCCCCTAAGACTAAATCAGACCTTTATTTATTTATTTATTTTTTTGTGGTACGCGGGCCTCTCACTGTTGTGGCCTCTCCCGTTGCGGAGCACAGGCTCAGCAGCCACGGCTCACGGGCCCAGCCGCTCCGCGGCATGTGGGATCTTCCCACATGGGACCGGGGCACGAACCCGTGTCCCCTGCATCGGCAGGCGGACTCTCAACCACTATGCCACCAGGGAAGCCCTAAATCAGGCCTTTAAATCAGGCCTTGCTTAAGAGTCTGATAGCCTTCTCCGTTTACCACCCCTACGAAGTGACTTGATTTTCTCCCTGTATCTTTAACCTATTATTGCCTCCTGGTTCACAGGCCTTCTTTGGAATCCTCCTTTATCTGCAGGTCTTGGTAGGCTTAGTCAAGTTTTAAACACATACTTTGCCTCCTGACCACAGTTGATTGGTTCTGAGGGATCACCTGACCCAGGGTACCCATCCATAGGCTGAGCTGAGCCAATCAGCTTCTCTTTCCTTCATGTTCTGACCTAAAAGGCTCAGAGAGCTGATAAGGATGACTGGCCCTGGAGTGGAAGGGTACTGTGGTGTTAGGTGTGAAGCTTGAGCCCGAGTAAAATCCTAGCAATCCTAGCAGGAGAGAGAAGCAAGGGAAGGGAGCTGCGCATGGAGAAAGTGGTAGAGACAATCCAGGATGCACTGCAGGGGGAAAGGAAGGGAGAAGAACCAGCTCAATTTACCAGATCAAGCTTCCTGGTTTCCCTTTTCAACTCTACTTCCTAGCCTTGGATGTCTCGTACACCTTTCAATAGATATTCAATTAATTTGAGCGAGTTTGACACGGTCTCAGTTTCTTGCATCCCAACGAACTGTGATTAGAGCATCAAATTTGCACAGTTATTACAATAAAGTGCAGCCATTCTGCCCATCCCCAACAGATGGTGATGCCTTTTAATTCCTCTTTATATTTTCACCACTTTCCCTTGCCTCGGAACCTAGCAAATGGTCCGCGTTCAATAAAAGCCTGATGTGACCTCCTCTACATTTCTCTGCCTGGCTTTCCAGCCTTCCCCCGTCTGGCCCCATATCTAACCTCATTTCCCACTACTCCTCACTACACACCCTTCACTGTGGTTAAACCGGTCTCACCAAGACATCTGACTCATTTTCTGGGCCTTTCCTCACCTATTTAATCCTGCTACTATCAGCCCCCTCCTTCTTCATTCCTGGCCTTTACTATGCCCACTCTGTATCGGGCATTATGCTAAGTGCCAGACTACAGCAGAGAACAGAACACATAGGCTTGCTGTCACCATGGTGCTTCTGGTCTTGTGAACACTCTCTCTGAAGCCTTCTCCCACTCACCTCCCTCTTCTCTTACCTCTTGTAAGATTAATTCTTAGTACCTCACACTACTGTCAGTTCAGTTGCTTGGAGTTTGTTTTGCCCACCATGCCTCCTCCTGCTAACTGGATTTTATGTGCCCTGAGGGCTGGAGCCTCAATTTTGTACTTTTTCTATTTATATTTATGTGGCTCAGCATTGGGGACACCGTGGGCACCTCAAAAATAATTCTTCACTGCCTGGCTGCTTGACTGAAAGTGTCTCCTGCCCTCTTGGCCTGGAAGATGGAAGGACAGAGAGGTATTTGTCTGTCTTTGCAAACCCAGGAATAAACACCAGCCTGGGTTTCAGTTGATCCAAATAACCCTGGCCATAAAGCACCACCTAAATCCAAGGTAGAGACCAACAAATAGAGGTTTCATTTGTTCTGTTTAGTCCCAGATACTCTGGGGGGAAGGCTTCACCGACCTCCTCACCACAAACCCACGCTAACAAACAAGAAGCCACTTCTCTCTGGCAGCCTCCTGTACAGCGTCCTTTTACCTACCAGTCAACGCTCTCGTCTCTAGGTTTTCTGAAAGACACCTTTCAGCTCTGTGTCTTTACTGGGTGGGAGGGAAAAAAAATAGGGGCGCTGGATTTTATTCTCTCCCCAGACATAAGCAAAGGTGGTTCATCCCAAACCGAGCCCAGCGAGCACTCACCACAGAATTTCTCTGTATAATGAAAGTACCTTTTTGAAACACAAAGTTACTCTTTCTACTCAGGAAGGGAAAAAATAATCCACCAACCAACCCCCAAACCTGCACTTGGCCAAAATCCTGAGGTCGATGGCAGGACCAAAGTGAATCATTTCTCTTTGCTCTGATTGCATCAGCGACAGGCGTCTGGGAGCTGCTTGGTCCCCAGTAGAGGCCTCACACCACATTTGTGCCTAATTCTGATTCCCTTTTTGTTTGTAAGCAGGGCCAACTTAATCAACGCAGGACAGGAGTTAGGTTCAGCTCAGCTGGTTGAGTCCAGGGACAGAGAGTTCTGAGGAAGAAGCTGTTGTACACATTTGGGGTTGTTCCTCTTGAGTTTAAAAGTCAAGCCCAGCTATAGCTCCATCTCTCTGTCCCATTTAAGATGCTCCATAATGCCTTCAACATGACGTCTTAGTTTATAGGTATCTCTTCACAATAATAACAGCCAGCAATTTTTGAGCCAAGTCTTCCTAAGTATCCTACACTCACTGAATATCATTTGTATGTAATTTCATTAGTTCTTAAAAACAAACAAGCAAAACAAACAACCCCCCCCCACACACACACACACAAAAGCCCTACGAGGGGGGCTTCCCTGGTAGCAGAGTGGTTAAGAATCTGCCTGCCAATGCGGGGGACGGGTTCGAGCCCTGGTCCGGGAAGATCCCACATGCCGCGGAGCAACTAAGCCCTTGTGCCACAACTACTGAGCCTGCGCTCTAGAGCCCGTGAGCCACAACTACTGAGCCTGTGTGCCACAAGTACTGAGCCTGTGTGCCACAACTACTGAAGCCCACGCACCTAGAGCCTGTGGCTTCTCTTGTTGCAGAGCAATGAGAAGCCTGCGCACCGCAATGAAGAGTAGCCCCCACGCACCACAACTAGAGAAAGCCCGCGCACAGCAATGGAGACCCAACACAGCCAAAAACAAATATATAAAATAAATAAATTAACAAAAAACAAACAAACAAAAAAACCCTATGATGTTGGTGCTATGGTTATCTCTACTTTATAGTTGTAGAAACTGACACCCCGAGAAATTAGGAGGCTTGCCTACAGCTAGTAACTGACCAACGCAGGACTTGAACCCATAGCAGCTGACTCCAAAGCCAAGTTCTTACTCACTATGATAATGTCTCTCTCTTTCTTCTTACTTTTCCAAGGACTCCCCATCCTTCAAAGACTGAAGAAAATTCCACCCCCTCCCAGGTATCTTCAGGCCTCTCTGGTCTTCCCTCATCTGACTGACCTCCTCTTACCTGTTAGAACCTCTCAGGCCATTCTGAAGGAACCATTCACTCATGCAACAAATACTGAACACCTACACAGACCAGGCACTGTTCCAGGAGACTCAGCAGTGAACAAAACAGATAAAAATCCCTGCCCTCATGGACTTTACATTCCAGTGGGGAGAGACACATTCTAAAAATATAAATACATGAAAATATATGTATATTAGATGGCAAGAAGTGCTAGCGAGGCAAATAAGGCAGAGAAAGGAGAGAGAGAGAAGATGTGAGAAAATGTACAATTTTAAGCAGGGTGGCCAGGGCAGGCCTTACTGAGAAAGGGATACCAGACTTAAGCTCTAATAGACAAGAGAATGAGCCGTGGAGGGGGAAGGGCATTTGAAACAGAGGGAAGGGCAAGTGCAAAGGCACAGAGGCAGGAGTGTGGCTGGGGTGTTTGGGGAATGGCAAGGAGGCCAGTGTGGCTGGACTAGAACCAGTGAAGGCAAAGAGCAATGGGAAATGAGGAGAGAGAGGTAAAAAGAGGAGGCCAGACTGTGCAGAGCCTTGCGGGTCATCATAGAGATGCTGGCGCGCACTCCGAGTGAATCAGGAAGCCATTGGAGGGTTTCGAGCAGACGTGCATTTTAATAGTATCACCCTGGCTGCTGTGTTGAGATCAGGCTGAAGGGGGGATGAGGTTGGGAGGCTGTTGATAATCCAAGTGAGAAATGATGGTGGCTCGGATGGAGGGAGCGAAGGCAGTGAGAGCAGTCAGAGTCTGGATGTATTCTGCAGTGAAGTCAGCAGGATTTCCTGACAGATGGGAGGTGGGAGGTGAGAGAAAGAGAGGAGTCAGGAATGACACCCAAGTTTTTGGCCCGAGCATCTGGAAGAATGCAGTTGCCATTTACTGAGCTCACTGTGGGAGGAACAGGTTTGGAGGAGGGAAATCAGGAGCTCAGTATTGGATATGATAAATGTGAGACGTGTATTAGAGATCTAGGTGAGCAGGTAGTTAAACAAACAGTTCTGGAGTTCAGGGGAAGAGATCTGGCTAGAAACACAAATGTGCAAGTCATTAGGGTATGGGTGGTATTTTTTAAGCCACAAAACTGAGTGAAATCAGGCTTCCCTGGTGGTGCCACGGTTAAGAATCTGCCTGCCAATGCGGGGGACACAGGTTCGAGCCCTGGTCAGGGAAGATCCCACGTGCCGCGGAGCAACTAAGCCCATGCGCCACAACTACTGAGCCTGAGCTCTAGAGCCCATGAGGCACAACTATTGAGCCCACGTGCCACAACTGCTGAAGCCCGAGCGCCTAGAGCCGGTACTCCACAACAAGAGAAGCCACCGCAATGAGAAGCCCGCGCACCACAACAAAGAGGAGCCCCCGCTCGCCGCAACTAAAGAAAGCCTGTGCGCAACAACGAAGACCCAAAGCAGCCAAAAAAAAAAAGATTATAAAATTGAGAGAAATCACCAAGAGTGAAAGTAACTAAAGAGGTGGGGTGTAAGGACCATGCCCCAGGGCGCTTAAACATTTAGAGGTCAAAGAGATGAAGAGGAACCAGCAGGAGACCAAGAAGGAACAGACAGGGAGATAAGAAGCCACCTGGAAGGGTCTTTCAAGGAAGAGGGAAAAATCAACTGTCAGACACTTCTGATGGGTCAAGTAGCAAGAGGACTGAAAATTCACCCATTGATCAGAAGAAGAAATGTTTAATTAAACAGTCTTCTTGTTTTGTTTAGCTGTGTATTCATTTAGACATCTCAACCAATCACAAGGGTGGAAGAAGCAGAGATTGATTTGCCCCCCGATGTGCTTCTGTACGCTACTCCCCTCCCCCCATGCCTCTCCTCCCCTTCCCCCTGTTGTGCATCACCACTCCTAACCCCACCTCTGACTTTGCTGGGGTCTAGGGGTTGACTCACCAGTCAAGGGAATCTTGGGTCTGAGCTGAAACACCAGAACAATCTCTGAGGCAAGTCACTGACTGCTTCACAGATTTGGTGAAGGGAGTAAGCTGCTATCCCGCTTTAAAAAGAAGGGGTATGAGGGATAAAGTGAAGGTGGCAGAAAAGGAAGATGCAGATACCTGTGTAAAGGGAAGACAATTTTGTTTGTAAAGGACGCCTGCAGCAATTTTGTTGTTGCTATCAGGAAGCAAAGGAATTTATCTTGGGGCTGCATGGCTCCTTGGTTTAGGTAAGTCATTAATGAGCCTTTTCTAGTTTGCTCCATTCTGGAGCCTAGAATAAGGCAGATGTAGAGAACTAAATTCCTCTGCACTGAGTTTTTCCCTGGCAGGTGAGGGAGACAGGCGTGTCAGAGCCTGGGAACTGAGAGAAGAGAGATGGGAGAAAGATGGCTGGCAATGAATTCCCAGGGGTGGGGTGGGGCTGAGCAGCCTGTTTTAAAAGGAGTGAAGCCTAACATTCATTTTTTTCTGGAACTTTTTTACCAAAGTAGTAATAGATATAGAGAGAAATGTGTACCACTTGATAACTTTTCACGCACCCATATAACCAGCACTCAAGTCAAGCACTCCAGCCCTCATGTTCTTTTCCAATCATGACTCCACCCCAGGGCAATCACTATCCTGACTTTGAACAGCATGGACTAGTTTTACCTGTTTTTGTATATTACTAAAGTGGGTCGTGGCTTTTAGTATCTGCCTTCTTTCCTTTCTTTAATATTAATTAATTTATTTTTATTTATCATCTTATTTATTTTGACTGCGCCGGGTCTTAGTTGTGGCACGCAGGATCTTCGTTGCAGCATGTGGGATCTTTAGTTGTGGCATGCAAACTCTCTTAGTTGCGGCATGCAGGCGGGATCTAGTTCCCTGATCAGGGATGGAACCCGGGCCTCCTGCACTGGGAACGCGGAGTCTTACCCACTGGACCACCAAGGAAGTCCCGGTATCTGCCTTCTTTCACTCAACATTATATTTGTGAGGCTCAACCATACTGTTGCATACAGTTATATATCTTCATTGCTGTAGACTCTTCCATTTTAATGATTATAATGCAATTGATTTATCCCCTCGACTACTGATGGACATAAAAGTTATTTCTAGTTGGGGGCCATTGCAAACAGTGTCGTTACAAACATATTTGGACAAATCTAGTATTCACTTTTTTTTCTAACTTTTTACTTTGAAAATTTTCAAACATAGGAAATCGAAATAATTATATAGTGAACATCTATATATGAATTACTTTGGATGCATTTCAAAGTAAGCTGAACTTTCCCTAGCATTTCAGTAAACGTATCATTGACAAAAGTTTACTGCTTATTTATGGATTTTCCTTTGAGGGAAGACTTACACAAAGTGAAATGTATTCATGTTAACAGTATCATTCAGTGAGTTTGTGAAATGCATACACCTGTGTAACCCAAACCTCTAACAAAATCTAAAACATTATTGTCATCTAGAAAGTTCCCTCATGACTCTTCCCAATTTTCCGGCACCATCACTGTGTTCTCATTTTTTTTCACCATAGATTAGTTTTGCCTCCTTTAGAACTTCATATAAATGCAATCACACAGTATGTACTCTTTTGCCTAAGGCTTCTTTCACTCAGCATAATATTTCTGAAATTCATTCATGGTGTTGCATGAATAAGTAGTTTGTTCCTTTTCATCTCATGAATACACCACAATTTGTTTATCCATCCTCCTGTTGACTGACATCTGGGATGTTTCCAGTTTTGAGCTTTATAAAGAAAAATGCTGGGCTTCCCTGGTGGTGCAGTGGTTGAGAATCTGCCTGCCAATGCAGGGGACACGGGTTCGAGCCCTGATCTGGGAAGATCCCACATGCTGCGGAGCGACTAGGCCCGTGAGCCACAACTACTGAGCCTGCGCGTCTGGAGCCTGTGCTCCGCAACAAAAGAGGCCACGACAGTGAGAGGCCCACGCACCGTGATGAAGAGTGGCCCCCGCTCGCCGCAACTAGAGAAAGCCCTCGCACAGAAATGAAGACCCAACACACCCAAAAATAAATAAATTAATTAATTAATTTAAAAATAAAGAAAAGAAATAAAACATTATAAAAAATAAAGAAAGAAAAATGCTATTACCGTTCTCATACTAGTCTTTTTGTGGACATAGGCTTTCATTTCTCTTGGGTAAATAACCTAACACCAAAATTGCTGGGTCGCAGGGGTATGTTTAGTTTCATATGAAACTGCCAGACCTTCATTTCAAAGTGATTGTATGATTTTATACTCCTACCAACAAGATAGGAAAGTTTACACTGTTCAACACCTTTGCTAACATTTGGTGGTGGTCGTCTTTTTCATTTAAGCTGTTCTGGTGGGTGTGTAGTGGTACCTTACTGTAGTTTTAATTTGCATTTCTCTGATAACTAATGACATTGAGCACATTTTCAAGTGCTCACTGGCCATTCATCTAGCTTCCTTTGTGAAGTGTCTATTCAAATTTTTGCCATTTTCTATTGGGTTGTTTGTCGTTTTTGCTTTTGACTTATAGGAGTTCTTTCTAAGTCCCAAATACCAATCCTTTGTCAGATAAATGCTTTCTTTATAAATAATGTCTCCCAGTCTATGGCCTGCTTATTCGTTTTCCTGTCTAAAAAAAAATCTTTGCTTACCACCAAGTCACAAAGATATTCTCCTAGGTTTGCTTACAGAAGCTTTATAGTTTTAGTTTCTATATTTAGGTCCATGCTCCATCTCAAACTAATTTTTGTACAGAAGATAATGTTTGAGGTTCTTTTTTTTTTTTTTTTTGCGGTACACGGGCCTCTCACTGTTGTGGCCTCTCCAGTTGTGGAGCACAGGCTCTGGACATGCAGGCTCAGCAGCCATGGCTCACAGGCCCAGCCGCTCTGCAGCATGTGGGATCTTCCCAGACCGGGACACGAACCCGTGTCCCCTGCGTCGGCAGGCGGACTCTCAACCACTACGCCACCAGGGAAGCCCCGAGGTTCTTTTTTTAAAATATGGATATCCAGTTGTTCCAGCATCGTTAACTGAAAAGACTCTCCTTTCTCTATTAGATTGCTTTACCTCTGTCAAAAATTAAGCCATCCTATAAGTGTATTTCTGAACTCTCTATTCTGTTCCATTAATCTACTTGTTGATCCGTTTTTTTTAAAGATTTATTTATTATTTTATTTTATTTATGTTTGGCTGCTTTGGGTCTTAGTTGTAGTACGTGGGATCTTCGTTGAGGCATGCGGGATCTTTCATTGTGCCGCGCGGCCTTCTCTCTAGTTGTGGCGTGCGGATTTTCTCTTCTCTAGCTGTGGTGC
The DNA here is from genome assembly GCF_000442215.2 of Lipotes vexillifer. NCBI lineage: Eukaryota > Metazoa > Chordata > Mammalia > Artiodactyla > Lipotidae > Lipotes > Lipotes vexillifer. The sequence continues at coordinate 815,317 of NW_006775530.1, forward strand.
ACAGGCTCCAGGGCGCGTGGGCTCTGTATCTGTGGTGTGTGGGTTCCAGAGCACGTGGGCTCTGTAGTTTGCGGCACACAGGCTCTCTAGTTGAGGCACGCGAGCTCAGCAGTTGTAGCGCGTGGGCTTAGTTGACCCACTTGCATGTGGGATCTTAGTTCCCCGACCAGGGATCAAACTCCCGTCCCCTGCATTGTAAGGAGGATTCTTTACCACTGGACCACAAGGGAAGTACCCTATTTGTTGATCCCTATGATAGAATCACACTGTATTGATTACTATAGCTTTACAGTAAGTCTTGAGATCAAGTAGCATGAGTCCTTCTAACTTTTTGCTTCATCTTCTTTTTCTTTCAGTATTGCTTTGGATATTCTAGGTCCTCCATATAAATTTTAGAATCAGCTTGTCAATTTAAAAAGAAGTCTTCTAGGATTATGAAAGAGACTTTGTTGAATCTCCATATCAACATGGGTAGAATTGACAGATTAGCAATATCAGGCCTTCTAAGCCATGACATGGTATATCTCTTCATTTATTAGGTCTTCTTGAATTTTTTTCAGCAATAATTTATAGTTTTCAGTGCACAGGATTTGTCTTTTATTAAGCTTACTCTTAAGCATTTTATGATTTTGATACTATTGTAAATGGAATTGTTGTTTTAAATTTCATTTTTCCTATTGTTTACTGATGGTATATTAAAATACAACTGATTTTTAAAATAATAACACTGTATCCTGTGATGTCGCTAATTCCATTTATTAGTTCTGTTGTAGATTCCTTAGTATTTCTATATAGGCAATCATACTATCTGCAAATAGAAGTTTCACTTCTTCCTTTCCACTTTTTATGTCTCTGGTCTTATAGCAGTAACTAGGATCTCCAATACAATGCTGAATACAAAAAGTGAGAGTAGACATACTTGTCTTAATTCATCTTAGGGGAAAAGCATTCAATATTTCACCATTAAATATGATGTTAGCTCTAGATTTTCCATAGATACCCTTTTTCAGATTGATGAAATTGTTTTCTATTCCTAACTTGCTGAGAGTTTTTGTCATAAATAAATGTTGAAAATTTTTTTTTTACTACTTGAGATGCTCGTATTTTTTTCTCTTTTTTCTGTTAATATGGTGAATTACATTGATTTTCCAATATTAGACCAGTCTTGTATTTCTGAGATAAACTCCCCTCTCCCTTTCCCCCTTTTTTTTCTTTCTTTTCGAATGTCTTTGCAAGTTTTGGTGTCAGAGTTATACTGGCCTCACAAAACAAATTGTAAAGCATTTCTTTCTTCTCTATTTTCTGAAAGAGTTTTTGTTACATTGGTAATATTTTTTCTTTAAGATCTGATAGAATTCACCAGTTAACAATCTGGGCATGGAGCTTCCTTTGCAGGAAAGTTTTTGATAATGAATTCAATTTATTTACTAGCTAAAGGGACATTCAGATTTTCTATTTTACCTTATGTCAGTTTTTGGTAAGATGTTATTTTCAAGGAATTTGTCCATTTCATCTACATGGTCTAATTTATTAACATAAAATTGTTTATGACATCCTGTTACTAGCCTTTTAATGTCTTTAGTATGTGTAGTGATATCCTTTCTTTTATTTCTGACGTTGGTAATTTGTCTTCTCTTTTTGTGTGAGGTGGGAGGAAAGTTGTTCGTCCATCTAGGGGTTTATTTTGTTGATCTTTTCAAATAACCAACTTTTGGGTTGGTTAAATTTATTTACTGCTTATCTGCTCTCTCTTTTATAAATTCTGTCCTCTTTATTATTTCCTTCTTATCATTTACTTTAGATTTACTTTGCTCTTCTTTTCCTAGGTTCAGAAAGTGAAACCTAAGCCTTTTTCTACTGTTCAGTTTTAAAGCTATAAATATATCTCTAAGAATTGCTTTGTTTTGTCTCACAGTTTGGTATGTCTTGTTTTTATAATCATTCAGTTAAAATATTTTGTAATATCTCCTGAGGTTGTTTGGATTAATTATTTAGATCTGTGCTGTTTAAGTTCCAAGTATTTGGAGTTTTCTACATATACTATTACTGATTTGTAATTTCATTGTGGTCAGATAACATGCTCTGTACAATTTTAGCCATTTAAAATTTGCTGGCACTTGTTTTATGGCTCAGCATACAATCTACCTTGGTGAATGTATCAGGGACACTTGAAGATAACGTGCATTCTGTTGCATCCATTGTTCTGCAAATATCAATTAGATCAAGACAGCTGATAGTATTGTTCAAATCTTCAATATCTTTACTAATTTTTTGTCAAGTTGTTTTATAATTGCTGAGAAGCTGCTAAAATATCCAATTATGAGAGTAGATTTGCGTATTTCTTTGAATTCTGTCATTCTGTTTTTCCTTCATGCATTTTGAAACTCTGTTATGTATGATTGCTACACCTTCCTGGTGCTATGTGTTATTATGAGATTCCCCTTTTTATCTCTGATAATAGTCTCTGTCATGAAGTTTACTTTATTTGATCATAATTTAGCCCCTTCAACTTTCTTATGCTTACTGTTTACAGGATACATCTTTTTCCATTCATTTCCTATCAATTTTTCTTGTGTGTCTTGTAGACAGAGTATAGTTGAAGCATGCATTTTTATCTGTTCTGACAATTTCTGCTTTTAATTGGAATGTTATAGACTATTTTTTATAATAAATTTATTTATTTATTTATTTATTTTTGGTGGCGTTGGGTCTTCGTTGCTGCCTGCGGGCTTTTCTCTAGTTGCGGTGAGTGGGGGCTACTCTTCCTTGCGGTGCGCAGGCTTCTCATTGCGGTGGCTTCTCTTGTTGAGGAGCACGGGCTCTAGGTGTGCAGGCTTCAGTAGTTGTGGCACACGGGCTCAGTAGCTGTGGCTCGCGGGCTCTAGAGTATAGGCTCAGTAGTTGTGGTGCACAGGCTTAGTTGCTCCGCGGCATGTGGGATCTTCCTGGACCAGGTATCGAACCAGTGTCCCCTGTATTCTCAGGCGGATTCTTACCCACTGCGCCACCAGGGAAGCCCCTGAAGTGTTACAGACTATTAACTTTTAATGTAATCATTGATTTGGTTGGATATAGGTCTACCATCTTACTATTTGTTTTCTCTTTGTCCCGTGGTGTTTTTTTTGTTTCTCTCTTCTTCCTATCTTGCCTTCTCTTGGGTTAATTAAATATTTCTTTAGAAATCTACTTTATCTTTTAGCTTTTTTTGTTATGCTTCCTTGCATTTTTAAAGTGGTCACTGTACCCTCCTACACTGTTGGTGGGAATGTAAGTTGGTGCAGCCACTATGGAGAACAGTATGGAGGTTCCTTAAAAATACTAAAAACAGAACTACCATATGATCCAGCAATCCCACTCCTGGGCATATATCCAGAGGAAACCATAATTTGAAAAGATACATGCACCCCAGTGTTCATTGCAGCACTATTCACTATAGCCAAGACATGGAAGCAACCTAAATGTCTATCAACATAGGTATGGATAAAGAAGATGTGGTACATATATAACAATGGAATATTACTCAGCCATAAAAAAGAATGCAATAATGCCATTTGTAGCAACGTGGATGGACCTAGAGGTTATCATACTGAGCGAAGTTAAGTCAGGCAGAGAAAGACAAACATCACATGATATCAGTTATATGTGGAATCTAAAAAAAAAAAGATAAAAATGAACTTATTTACAAAATAGAAACAGACTCACATTCCTATATACTAATGATGAAAAATGTGAAAGTGAAATCAAGAAAACACTCCCATTTACCATTGCAACAAAAAGAATAAAATATCTAGGAATAAAACTACCTAAGGAGACAAAAGACCTGTATGCAGAAAATTATAAGACACTGATGAAAGAAATTAAAGATGATACAAACAGATGGAGAGATATACCATGTTCTTGGATTGGAAGAATCAACATTGTGAAAATGACTCTACTTCCCAAAGCAATCTATAGATTCAATGCAATCCCTATCAAACTACCACTGGCATTTTTCACAGAACTAGAACAAAAAATTTCACAATTTGTATGGAAACACAAAAGACCCCGAATAGCCAAAGCAATCTTGAGAACAAAAAATGGAGCTGGAGGAATCAGGCTGCCTGACTTCAGACTATACTACAAAGCTACAGTAATCAAGACAGTATGGTACTGGCACAAAAACAGAAAGATAGATCAATGGAATAGGATAGAAAGCCCAGAGATAAACCCATGCACATATGGACACCTTATCTTTGATAAAGGTGGCAGGAACGTACAGTGGAGAAAGGACAGCCTCTTCAATAAGTGGTGCTGGGAAAA
>NW_006775530.1:820805-822131 GCF_000442215.2 Lipotes vexillifer
TTGTGGCTGTCTGGAGGGGTGGGATAGGGAGGGGGGGAGGGAGGGAGACAAAGAGGGAAGAGATATGGGACCATATGTATATGTATAACTGATTCACTCTGTTATAAAGCAGAAACTAACACACCATTGTAAAGCAATTATACCCCAATAAAGATGTTAAAAAAAAAAAAAAAAAACAGACTTCAAAAACAAACTTATGGTTACCAAAGGGGAAAGGTGGGGGGGAGGGATAAATTAGAAGTTTGGGATTTACATATACACACTACTATATATAAAATAGATAATCAACAAGGACCTACTGTATAACACAGGGAACTGTACTCAATACTCTGTAATGGCCTATATGGGAAAAGAATTGGAAAAAGAATGGATATATGTACATGTATAACTGAATCACTTTGTTGTACACCTGAAACTAACACAATACTGTAAATCAACTGTACTCCAATATAAGATAAAAATTAAATTAAATAAAAAAATTAAGTGGTCGCTGTTGAAATTAAAATATATATCCTTAACATTTAACAGTCTATTTAGAATTAATATTGTGCCACTTTATATTAAAATATGTATTATGTTACATTTTCATAAGTTGTAAACTTCACGATACAATGTTAAAAGTTTTGCTTTAAATATTCATAAGTATTTTAAAGAAATGAAGTATTTTCAAATGGTTTCTAATATTTATTCTTATATTTATTTGCCCTTCATTCTTTCTGGAGATCCAAGTTTCTATCAGATATCATTTCCTTTCACCCTGAGAAATGTCCCTTTAGCATTTCTTACATAGCAGATTTGCTGGCAATGAATTATCTTAGGTCTTGTTTATCCAAACATATCTTTTTAAAATTTTAAATAGTTTCCTGTCCTGGACTGTGCTGTCATGCCCTTCTCTACTCCCCACAAACCTTCAGGAAAAGTCTGTTCCACAGAAAGGCTTGTTACTGGTACCTTGGAGAGGTGGGGAGAGAAGCTGTCTGCATAGGGCAAAGAGCATTGCCCAGAGAGGACTACAGCTGCACGGGCAAGAAGTCCTGCAAGGTTAGAGAGTCAGTGTAGCAGAAACTGGGAGTAGGAAAGGACAGAGACAGTGCAAACCATCCTCCTTTCCCCTCGGGAGCATCCCAAGTTTTATATGACGATGCCCAAGTCTCTCATTTGGATGTTAGAAGAAAGGTAACCTCAGAAACGTGGAGCATTTGAGAACATTCAGAAGTTTAATTCAACTTGACAAGTATTATTAAGCTTATAGTGTGTACCTTTGGGCCTCCATTAGGACTTTCAGAAGCTTTACTTTGCATCCGGGGAATGTGAAGACTCAGCAGG
>NW_006775530.1:822141-843185 GCF_000442215.2 Lipotes vexillifer
AGATTCCCTCCCACATTGGTCTATGGGGTCAGCTGACTCCATGACAACACCTGGGAAAGCTGCCCACCAGCCAGAGACTGCCCCATGAACAGATAAAGGTGTCCAAACGGAAAGAGTTAAAAAAAGTTTCCTCTCACCATCAGTGATACCAGGGAAAGAAATTTTCCTGAGACACGTGTGGCTCAGCTCACCAAAGCCAGGCACACGTGGGGTGGGTGGTGTGCGAGCTTCTTTCCAGCTTTCCCTGGGAAAGGTCTTCAGGGCTAGGGCGAGGCAAGAGAGGCATTCGCCTCAAGTGCAGAATTTAAGGGGGTGCCAAAAAATTCAGCAATCAAGATAAATAATATTTCACTGCAATGTTTTCTTTTTTAAAAAAGAAATCTCTGTGATGAACAAAATATCAAAATTTTAAATAAAACAGAATCTGACTCTGCACTTGCAGAACTCACATCATTTGTCATCTCCTGATCCCAACCCTGCTGGGTCTTGCCTTTACTTATAATTTCAGCATTTTTGTTCATCATGGATTCTTTGCATTAATTTTGATTTTTTAAAACTATCCCATTAAAATGGCATTTACCTTGATTGCTTTGGGTTTTGTCACACCCTTAAATTCTGCACCTGCCTCACCCTAGTACCAGCCCTGAACATCAGTGAGAACCTCTTTAAAATCCTTCCTTCTAACACCCCCATCCCACCAAAAGAAATGTACCAGCATACCATGATGATAAGAAGGCATTTTTTTCATATATAAAAATAAAAGGTTTCCTGGTGACACCAATAACAGCCAAATGATGAATCTGGGTAAGTTCTTGGCACAGTCTTTTAGCTGTTTTATAAGTGAAACTCTGAAAGACTTCTGGATCCCAGAGTAAAAATTCATATTAAAATGATCCTAAATTTTCTCATTTCAACATAAAAGACTAAGGGTTGAGGTTGAGAAATTAAAGAAATTTGAGTATATTTCACTACATTTCTTACAATGCACATTAATATATTTGTTATGTATTCAAGGCTTCAGATGGATTGAATAATTCAATCTCAGGTCAATACTTCGCGGTTGAGTATGGTCAGCATGAGTGCCGTTCATAACATATTGAGGGACTTCCTTAGTGGAGAAGTGGTTAAGAATCCGCCTGTCAATGCAGGAGACACGGGTTTGAGCCCTGGTCTGGGAAGATCCCACATGCCGAGGAGCAACTAAGCCCGCGAGCCACAACTACTGAGCCTGCGCTCTAGAGCCCGCAAGCCACAACTACTGAGCCCACATGCTGCAACTACTGAAGCCCACACACCCTAGAGCCTGCATGTCGCAACTACTGAAGCCTGAGTGCCTAGAGCCCATGCTCCACAACGAGAAGCCACCTCAATGAGAAGCCCGCGCACCACAACGAAGGGTAGCCCCCACTCGCCGCAACTAAGACCCCATGCAGCCATAAATAAATAAATAAATAAATAGGAAAAAAAAGAGATATTGAATCCCTTTTATTCAATGCCATTACATGTGGGTATAGGCAACATGGAGTAACTGTAGAACTTGAGATTGAGAATCCCCACTATATTACCTGTATCAACTTGAGTAAGTCACTAAATGTCCTTAGGTCTCACTTTCCTTATCTGTAGAAGGCTGCTACAATTTACCTTAAATACCATGTCACTTAAAAAAAGACAACAATAATACTTATCTGTATGAGATGATGAATGTTAACTAAACTTATTGTGGTAATAATTTCACAATATGTGTAAGTCAAATCATTATACCATGCACTTTAAACTTATACAGTGTTGTATGTCAATTATATCTCAATAAAACAGGAAAAACTTTTAATCTGAATGTTAATTATATCTAAATTAAAAAAACCTCTACAAGAGTGTAAAAAAACCCTATAATTTCTCTGTCCTGTATTTAAGCTAAATAATTACAGGCCATCTTGATTACGCTTGATCTCTAAAATTATAAATGCTAATTTTGAAAAATAAAGAATTGTTTCTAAAAGAACATTTTGAAAAAGGAAACAGGAATAAGCAGAGCCAGATATTGTTTTAAAAGTAATGGGAGTTCCCTGGCGATCCAGTGGTTAGGACTCTGTGCTTCTTTCACTGCCATGGTCTCAGTTCAATCCCTGGTCAGGGAGCTAAGATCCTGCAAGCCACGCAGCATGGACAAAATAATAATAATAATAATAATAATTTTAAAAATAAATAAAATGATTACAAAACTTTTTGGAGCCCAACGTATAGGTCTGCATATGCCAAATGGGAATAAATTTAATTAATTTATTTTTTTATACAGCAGGTTCTTATTATTTATCTATTTTATACATATTAGTGTATATATGTCAATCCCAATCTCCCAATTCATCCCACCACCACCCCCCCATCCCCGCCACTGCTTTCTCCCCTTGGTGTCCATATGTTTGTTCTCTACATCTGTGTCTCTATTTCTGCCTTGCAAACCAGTTCATCTGTACCATTTTTCTAGATTCCACATATATACATTAATATACTATATTTGTTTTCCTCTTTCTGACTTACTTCACTCTGTGTGACAGTCTCTAGGTCCATCCACGTCTCTACAAATGACCCAATTTCGTTCCTTTTTATGGCTGAGTAATATTCCATTGTATACATGTGCCATATCTTCTCTATCCATTTGTCTGTTGATGGGCATTTAGGTTGCTTCCATGACCTGGCTATTGTAAATAGTGCTGCAATGAATACTAGTGTGCTTGTGTCTTTTTGAATTATGGTTTTCTCAGGGTATATGCCCAGGAGTGGAATTGCTGGGTCATATGGTAATTCTATTTTTAGTTTTTTAAGGAACCTCCATACTGTTCTCCATAGTGGCTGTATCAATTTACATTCCCACCAACAGGGCAAGAGGGTTCCCTTTTCTCCACACCCTCTCCAGCATTTGTTGTCTGTAGACTTTCCGATGATGCCCATTCTACCTGGTGTGAGGTGATACCTCATTGTAGTTTTGATTTGCATTTCTCTAATAATTAGTGATGTTGAGCAGCTTTTCATGTGCCTCTTGGCCATCTGTATGTCTTCTTTGGAGAAATGTCTATTTAGGTCTTCTGCCCATTTTGGGATTGGGTTGTTTGTTTTTTTAATATTGAGCTGCATGAGCTGTTTATATATTTTGGAGATTAATCCTTTGTCCGTTGATTTGTTTGCAAATATTTTCTCCCATTCTGAGGGTTGTCTTTTCATCTTGTTTATAGTCTCCTTTACTGCACAAAAGCTTTTACGTTTCATTAGGTCCCATTTGTTTATTTTTGTTTTTATTTCCATTACTCTAGGAGATGGGTCTAGGAGGTTGGTCACGCCATGAAGCTTGCAGGATCTTAGTTCCCCAACCAGGGATCAAACCCACGCCCCCTGCAGTGGAAGCACAGAGTCCTAACCACTGGACCACCAGGGAAGTCCCACGACTACTTCTAATCTGTAACTTCAGAGAGTTCAGAGTAGACGCTCTAGGCTGAAACACCAGTGATCTGGATTGATTAAAAAAAGGGGGAGAGGCTTAAATCTTCAGCAGGGCTAAAGCTTCAGCAGGCAAAGGAAGAAGACTGCTCTTGACAGTGGTTGTCATTCTTAGAGGGTGGGAATATCACATTCTTAAAGGACTTAATTAGGAATCCAGGTTCTATTACTAATTTTCTCCCCAAAGTCTAATCTTTGTCAGGGTTACGAGTCATGATTCTGATTGTACAGCATTTGGCAGGTTAGAATGATTCTTTAATTATTTTAGCAGAACATTCCTTTTGCTCCTCCCTTTTAATTCCAGCAGTTCTTTTCTACCATGTAGCCAGGTAAATCTCTTAGGACCTTCTCTAAGCACCTGGCAAAAGAGACACTAACATCTTAGTTGAAAAGAACAGGAACTAAACCCCTATGAGGTCCCTAGGATAGCTTGTCTCTTTGTAATTTTTTTATAACAGCCTTATTGAGATATAGTTCACATATACAATTTACCTATTTAAAGTGAACAATTCAATGGCTCTTAGTACACTCACAGAGTTGTGCAACCATCACCACAACCAATTTTAGAACATTCTCATCACCACTCCAAAAGGAAACCCTGTACCTCCACAGCCCTAGGCAACCACTAATCCACTTTCTATTCTCTATAAATTTGCCTATTCTGGATGTGTCATACAAATGAATCTTACAATATGTGGTCTTTGTGGCTGGCTTCTTTCACTTAGCCTAATGTTTTCAAGGTTCATCCACGTTGCAGCATGTATCAGTACTTCATTCCTTTTTATGGCCAAATAATATTCCACTGTATGAATGTACCACGTTTCATTTATCTCTTCATCAGCTGGTGACCATTTGGGTTGTTTCCACTTTTTTTTTTGGCTATTGTAAGTAATGCCGCAATTAATATGTTGTACAACTTTTTGTTTGAACATGTTTCAAATTCTCTTGAGTATATATCTAGGAGTGGAATTGCTGGATGATGTGCCTCCTTACCATTTTCAATGGAATAATGTATCAATTATGTATTCCTGCACAGGAAATAACTCCCAAAGCTTCATGAATTAAAATAATAGTAACTTATCTCTCTCAGTTTCTGTGAGTTAGAAATTTGGGAGCACCTTGAATAGGAGGGTCTGCCTCCAGGTCTCTCATGAGGCTGCAATTAGATGATGGTCTACGTGGCAGTCATCTGAAGGCTTGGCTGGAGCTACAAGATCCATTTCTAAGATGACCCTCATATAGCTGGCAAGCTAGTTGGTTGGGAGCCTCAGTTCCCTTCTACATGGGCTTCCCCACTGGAATGCCTGAGTGTCCTAAAAGTAGCTGGCTTCCTCTAAAACAAACTAGCCAGGAGACCAAGATGGAGGCTGCATTATCTTTTACGACTTAGCCTCATATGTGTCACTTTCACCATATTCTACATAGGCCAGCCCTGATTCAGGTGGGAGGGGACTAATTACATAAAAGGGGGGGGATACCAGGGGAGGCAAGGTTGGAGCCATCTTGGAGGCTGGCTATTATGAAGAGGTTGACTTCAAAGCTCTATTCTCTGTTGTTCCTAAGGAGATGATCCAAATTTATAGACTCCAGGCAGGAGGTCAAAAAAATACACGTCAGGGCTTCCCTGGTGGCGCAGTGGTTGAGAGTCCGCCTGCCGATGCAGGGGACACGGGTTCATGCCCCGGTCCGGGAGGATCCCACATGCCACGGAGCGGCTGGGCCCGTGAGCCATGGCCACTGAGCCTGCGCATCCGGAGCCTGTGCTCCGCAACGGGAGAGGCCACAACAGTGAGAGGCCCACGTATCGCAAAAAAAACCCAAAAAACAAAAAACAAAAACATGTCAAAGTTTGTAGGATCCTAACATCACTGTGATTCACTCCCTCCATGTGATGAATTGAACCTGCAATGGAGCTTCCTGACTCTCCTGCAGGGGAATTTGAGGAGAGCCTTAGTGTACTTAGTGCCTAACAGAAATAAGATAAAGAACTGCAAGTCTGCTGCTGTCCTTGGGTTAATGCCCCAGGTATTCACCTCTGGAAGTGCCAACACTTTGTCTCTCTAGCAAAACCCTTCCTGGAATGTCGTTTAGGTTATTTAATCCAGAAGTCAAATCCACTTTCTCTCCTGGCAAATCAGCAAATACTTATTAGCATCTACTGTGTACCCAAGAGCAAACCCCAGGATCATTTGAGACCAGTGTAGATGGATAAGCCAAAAATGCCCAGGCGTGACCAAAATAGATTGTTGTCAAACCCACCTGTCTTGAGGCTTCAAAGGTAAGGAACTGAAAAGGTCTTTTCTTTTTGAGTTAGCATTTAGAGAAGTGACAGCCACGAGAATGCTTTTAGATTTAAATTCGTTTAGAAAACTCCTGAGGACATGAAAGACAAAGAAAGATTGAGGAACAATTCTAGAGTAAAGACGTTAAAGACGCCTATCTATAAAATGTAATGCTTATCCTGGATGAGTTCCTTGATAAAGGGAAAACAGCTATAAAATACATTATTGGAAACTGGTGAAAGTGGAATACAAACTGTAGAGTAGATAATAGCATTGGATCAATGTTACCTTTTCTGAATTTGATACTTATATTGTGGTTACGTAATAAAATAATTTGTTCTTAGGAAACACAAACTGAAGTATTAAGGGGTAAGTGTGTCTACAACTTATTTTCAAGTTGTTCAGAAAAATATTCTGTATATATACACACACATATATGTACACACATATACATGGAAAGAGACAGAATAAATGCAGCGAAATGTGAACAGGCTGGAGGATATATGGGAATTCTTTATATTATGTTTGCAGCTTTTCTATAAGTTTGAAATTATTTCAAAATAAGAAGTTTTTAAAAAGAAGGAAACTCCTGAGGGTCTTCTGTGAAGAACAGGATATACTGTGGTGTCATTGCTCCTTTGCAGAATATGGAACGGTAAATCGTCGAGGTCAGGTGGGTGCCAATTCCCCACATGAACGAGCCAACACTGTGTCTAGGGTGCTGGAGGTGACAACTGTCTGAATTGACATCTCCTGGCAGTTATTAGGAACCCCAGCATTACCAAAACTTTGCACGCTCCTTGTGACCCCACAGTCAGCCCCTGGAAGTGGAGGTCTCAGCTCACTCCACCCTTGACCTCTGGTCTGACAGCCATCTGTACAGCTCCTCCATAACATCCCAGGCTTGGAGAGTGGCACCACTTGGCCTCTTGCTCCCCAAGATTGAGTGCATCCTTCTGCTGAGTTGAGCCCTGGGTTGGAAGGCAGAAACGTCTCCTGTTCCCTCCAGATCAGAGGCAGCCTCGCCAGAAAGCCATAGTACAAAATCCCCCAAGTTTCCAAGAACATCTCAGAGCCAGAGAGTTAGCCAAGTGTCTTTTGAGCTGGCCCAGAGTAAGAAATGCTCAGTCTCAGATGTCAGGGTGCACACTCTGATTCCTTTCCTACTAGGTGGGTAGGAGGCAGCTGGGAGCGCCATTGACTTAGAAGAAACAGATGCAATCAAGGTCCAGAGGATGCCCAAGTTAAATGCATTGGCCCTTCGGCCTTGCAAACTCACTAAATCCGAATTCTACAAAACAGTTTCAATGCCAGCCAAGCCCAAGTATCACCATCTGCCTCCCAAAGCCAACCCACTGACTGCTGACTAGCAGTGAGAAGAAGTGGAAAGGCCATCAGCCCCAAGGGCTTCAAAGTGGAGGAGGTCAGGGAGCTTCCTGAAAAGACTCAATCACAGAACCCACGATGGGGACGGGAGAAGGTCTTTCTAGTTCTTATGAAAGTGGTTACTAGACTGTGATGGCCCCAGGCAAGCCCACAGCCCAGTGGCCACCTGCTGGGGACAAAGACCGTTTACCTCCAGCTTGAATTCTATGATGTGTGTGGGGAAAGATCAGCCTTCCTCTGTTCACCAATCTAGAGGATGTTCTCAGCCTTCCTGACTACCTGAGACCAGGCAAGTGAATCACAGGTCCAGCACACAAGTTGTCAAGAACAGCATACCTTTTCATAGCACTTACCAAGTGCCAGGTACTGTTCTAGTCGCTTTACAGATAACAACTTGTATAACCTCCCAGTAACCATATGAGCATGGTACTCTTATTATCCCCATTTGGCAGTTGTGGACACTGAGGCACAGAGAGGTAAAGTAACATGTCCCAAGGCACTGACCTAGTAAATAACGAAGCCAAGATTTGAACCTTGATGTCTGGCTTGCGTCTGTGCTTTTTTTTTTTTTTTTTTTTTTGCTGTACGCAGGCCTCTCACTGTTGCGGCCTCTCCCGCTGCGGAGCACAGGCTCCGGACGCACAGGCTCCGCGGCCATGGCTCACGGGCCCAGCTGCTCCGTGGCACACGGGATCCTCCCGGACCGGAGCACGAACCCGCGTCCCCTGCATCGGCAGGCAGACTCCCAACCACTGCGCCACCAGGGAAGCCCACGTCTGTGCTTTTAACCACTTCCTTGTGTGAGGCCTCCTGGCTTGTTCTACATGCTGCTTCTAAACAGCCCATAAATGAGGAAATAATCATATTTCAAAAATCATGTATAGATAGGAAGAGATGGATAAGGGGTCTGTCTGCAAAGCAGGTTGATAGATGATAGGGAGAAGGAGGGGTCTCACTATCCCCTAGTACACTTATCAACTGTACCAGACCATCCATCTGCCAATTCATTATTCACTCACTCTCTCATACTGAGGATTCAGGGCCTACTAGGTGTTACAGTGGGAGGGAACAAGAGGACCCCAATTTAGTCGATGAAATGAAACCTGGGCACACAAACAGTGAAATGATCAGAGGAGGATGATTTTAGGCAGACTGAGTGGTGCTGACGTCAGGAGCAGCGTGGGATCGGGAAAGGAAATTTGGGCAAGTTGTACAGGCACAAGTCCAGGAAGTATACCCCAATCACCCCACCCCCCCAGGTTGGGGGACCTTCTTTAGTCCGCCCATATCCGCCCACGCTCAGCAACCTTTTTTTTTTTTGGCCGTGCCACACAGCATGCAGGATCTTTAGTTCCCAGAGCAGGGATTGAACCCATGCCCCCTGCAGTAGAAGAGTGGAGTCTTAACCACTGGACCTCCAGGGAAGTCCCCAAACTCAGCATCCTTATTTTAGCATTTCCCACACTGAGGTGAAGTTTCCTATGTGTTTTTCTGCCTGCTCTTAATTTCTGTATCCCCAGTGCTAGGCTTGGACTAGTCACTCAGTGTTTGTTGAATGACCTTCTGAACGAAAAAGGCACAAGGTCCCTGGACCTCACTTTGACTAGCAAGGTCCTCGATGATCCCTGGCCCTTTCCAGCTCCAAGAGCGCCTCATTCCACCCGAGGACTCCCTTCCTCTGCCCCTGTGCTTCTCCTAATGCCCTTCACACAGCCTTAGACACTGATCCCATTTTTCCTCCTCCTTCCCAAACCCAGACTTTAAGATAATCTACCAAATCCCTGCAGTTCCCACAAAGTGTGCTCCACTGGTCCCATGGGAGGTGTGGTGGGGTGCCCCCGTGGTCAAGGACATCTCCCAGATTACAAGTCACATCTCCCAGAACTCAGGATCACAGCACACTTTAGCATCTCCAAGAGGTTTCAAGAAGTCCTGGGAGGACAAAGGTTTGTACAGGAGCTGAAGGGATGGCTGAGATGGGGAAGAGACTTAATGCCCTCCATAATCCTCACAAGCACCACCCCCAGCTACTCAAATCTAAGTAAAGCCCCAGAGCTTGCTATGCGATAGCTATGGCTGTTTCCCATCCATTCAAATGACCATCCTTAGAGCCTTCTCATATGGACATTCCAGAGCCACCACTGGAAACAGGCAACGTTTGTCTTTTTTTGGGTGGGGGGATCATTTCCCCAGTCAGTGACGCTCTTCAGCATCCTGGTCCCTAGTCTCCTTTCCCTCAGCTTCCTGAAGGATCTGATGCCCTTATTTATACTGAATTGTACATGACTGATAAAACTAGAATATGTCACCATTGAAGGTTTATTCTCGGTTTGCTCCCTCATTCCCACCCCAGATCCATTTTCTATCTTTCTTAGTTCTGGGGTGGGTGACCGCTGGGGACCGCGTTACCCAGGCCCCCTCACCCTGTGGCTTCTGGTTGGGTTGGCCAATGGGGCCACTGCCAGGAGATCTGAGAGCAAGAAGAGAAGAACATGGAGATATTTCATCCTTGGTGCAGCCTCACACCACTGGGCAGTGGCTGCGTCTCTACAGCCTTGTCCCCCTCAAGGCGGCTCTTCCACAGCTCAGCTCTCACTGGGCTCCCTTTGGTTCTGCCACCCTAGACGCTAACAGCTGCCTGCTGTCGCAAGTCCCAGGGCACCTCGCCATCCCTGCTGGTTCTTTCCATCCTGCCCACCTCACTGTAAGTTGTCCTGCCATTAATTGCCTTATTTTATTTTTCAGTTAAACCCTTTCGAGTATACTGTCTGATCCCTGCTAGGACTCTAATACAGAGTGTTGCATTTTTATCAGGTACCAGGTCCTAATTTGCCTTAAGCCAAAGCAATGAAGTTCTAATCGTAGAATCTGGGGCCAGAGGGAGTCCAGAGAGAGCAGGTATTTTTTGATGGGGGAAGTGTACCAGTGTATCTCAGTGCCTTGAAATCCAACTATATCAAGGCCTGGTAGCTGGCTGGCTTCAGAATAATTTTATTCTGTTCCACTGCCATGAACTAAGAAGCTGCTGTATTCCAGACATGGTGCTCAGGCTTATGGGAACCAAGGACGATGGAGACCAGGCCCTGTGTCCGAGAGCCTCACACTCAGAGACACTCGAGCCAGGGCAGAATGAAAGCCCTGGAATGGAATTGAATGTGACAGGCAGCCAAGCAGGGCAAAGCCGGCTGAGATAAGGACCTAATCAGAGTTCAGACAGAGAACAGTAGTGGAACAGCAGACGGAGGCTTTGTTCCAACGCTGGGGACCTGGGAGGACCTCACAGGGTGGAGGAGGAGGTCACACAGGACCTTGGAGAACCGTGAAGCCGGCCAATCAGCTGCCTCAGTGCACAAGCCAGAGTGGGGCCCCTTTCTACAGCCTCCTGGGGGAAGCCTTCTTGGACGCCCAGGCAGTTTTATTTGCTCTGGATTCTAACCGCACATCTACTTTCCTCCTACGGCTCCCACTGATTGAGGGCTTACCCTGTGCGTGCACTGTGCTGGGGGGCTTTGAACACATGAGCCCATTCAATCCTCCAATCCCCTTTGCAGGGGGTGCTATTCGTCCCATTTTATAGCTAAGGAAACTGAGGCTCAGTCCGAGGGACCAGCCCACGATTTTATGAACAAGCCCTGGAGGAAACAGGATTTTAATCCAGACTGCCTGGCCCAGAAATGCACACTCTCAATCACTTTATTTTATCTGCATTGATTTCCAACTTGAGGCAGAGGTGGTACTGAGCACTTTGTATCGTTATCTCATTTGCTCCTCACAGCGCCCCCATGAGGTAGGTCCGAGTATCACCCCCCACTTTACGGAAGAAGAAACTGGCCACCAGGAGGGTCCTTTCAAGGTCATGGTGGAGTCAAGGTTTGAACCCAGGAGACCAACTAGGAATTCATGCCTCCAGCCACTACCTTCTTTGAGAGCAGGGCCTAGATTATTAACATTTTAATACACCTTATTTTGTAGAATGGTTTTAGATATACAGAAAAATTATGAAGATAATACAGAGAGTTTCCTAATCGTTCTTGCTAGGACTTCCAATACTATGTTGAATAACAGTTGCAAGAGGGGGCATCCTTGTCTTGCTCCTGATCTTAGAGGAAAAAGTTTCAGCTTTTCACCACTGAGTATGATGTTAGTGGTGGGCTTGTCATACATGGCTTTATCATGTTGAGGTACTTTCCCTCTATAACCACTTTGTTGAGAGTTTTCTTCATAAACGGATGTTGAATTTTGTCAAATGTTTCTTCTGCATCTGTTGAGATGATCATATGGCTTTTATCCTTCATTTTGCATCCCTGGAATAAATGCCACTTGATCATGGTGGACAATCCTTTTAATGTATTGTTGAACTCGGCTTGCTAATATTTTGTTGAGGATTTTTGCATCTATGTTCATCAGGGATGTTGGCTTATACTACAATTACCAACATTCTGCCACTCTTGCTTCATCTATTCCTCTACCCACTTCCCACTCCTACTCTCTTCACTGCTTTTCTCTTACAGCCTCCACCCCCCGCCTTTTTTTCTGGGCAGAAGTCACACATATTACAATATGCAAATCTTGGGCTACACAGTTTTAACAAGTGGGCACAGCTGCATAACACACACCCCTTTCATGATAGGAAGCATGTCCATTCCCACTATTTTTTTTTTAAGTTTATTTATTTTTGGCTGCATTGGGTCTTCGTTGCTGCACACAGGCTTTCTCTGGTTGCAGCGAGCAGGGGCTACTCTTCCTTGCGGTGTGCAGGCTTCTCATTGTGGTGGCTTCCCTTGTTGTGGAGCACGGGCTCTAGGCACGCGGGCTTCAGCAGTTGTGGCGCACGGGTTTAGTTCCTCTGAGGCATGTGGGATCTTCCCAGACCAGGGCTCGAACCCGTGCCCCCTGCATTGGCAGGCGGATTCTTAACCACTGCACCACCAGGGGCGTCCCACCCCCAACGATTTTCTGTCCTATTTTCTAGGACCATCCCCCCCGCCATCCAGAGATAACCACTGTCCTGATTTTTTCACCTTAGGTTAATTTTGCTTGCTCTGAAACGTCATGTAAATGGATTCATATAGTTTGCACTCTTTATTTCTTCTTTTCTGGCTTCTTTCACTGTGTATAGTGTCTCTGAGGTTCACCCACGTTGTTGTGTGTGTTGGTATTGTATCCCTTTCTATTGCCGAGTGGCACTGCATTGAATGCATTTGCTGCAACTTGTTTATCTGTTTTCCTGTTGATGGGCATTTGGACTGTTACCAGTTTGAGCTGCTGTGCACATTTTTGTCCAAGTCATTTTGGGGTACATGTTCTCATTTCCCTTGGATAAACACCTCTTTTTATGTTTCTGTATCCATCAATGCTGACGATCTAGTCAGTACTCAGAAAAAGTGTGGTAAAATGAACTGAGTCGTGAAACTAAAAGCTGCGAGGTGGCAATAATCAACTATTTCATATAGTAAAGTGCATTTCATATAGTAAAGTTCCAGAGTTGAGGGTGAATGCCAATAGCAAAGCCTGGATAAAAAGAAAGGACATCTGAGGTAGGGAATGAGTGATTCAGTCAAGAATTTTGAAAAAGAACAGCCTTTGAAGAAGAGCCAAAACGTAGAGACAACCAGGAGACTTCCTCCTGCAAGGGACGGAGACTTCTCTCCGACATGCTGGCTGGACTGGAGTCCTGCAGGGTGTCTCTGCTGGGGTCAAAATGGTGCACCTGGAGCAAAATCACGACGCCCAGAGTTTGTTAGTGAGATTCTTCACGATGTTTTATATCTTGCTGAAGAGCGTTGATACCCTTTGTTTTGTCCTCCCTAAATCCACTGCTGAACTGCCACACTGAGAGACTTTGTCCTGCCAGGGCTAGTCCAGAACAGGAGACCATCCAGCAATCTTTTCTCCTTGGCGCTGGGAGATGTTTGTGTGTAGCTGGGGAAATCTCGGCTCCTGCCATTAATTAGCCATGTGCGCCTTTGTCTCCAAAGTTCCTTCCAGCTCTGAAATATTACAACCTGGCAACTATACTTCTTTTTTCAATACATATTTTTTCTTATTACAAAGGTATATGAATTTACCATAGATAGTTAGAAAATATAAATAACAGAACCGAAGAAAATATAAAATCACTCACCATTTCACCACTCAGTGTTGACTCTTATTAACCTTCGCTCATTCATTAACACATATTCATTGAGTGCCTACCATGTGCTGAGCAGTTTGAAGTGTGTCTTTCTAGACAATTTATATTTTAATGAAATCCTCCTGCTTTGTAACCTGCCTTTCACTTAACAGACAGTAGTGAACATAGTCTCACGTCAGTAAATATTTTTCTACAACGTTCCAGTTTTTCATGTTAATAAACACTCTCAGAGCTAGATTTTGAGAACCGTTACTTTAAGATAATTCCCACAAGCAGAACTCCCAGGTTAATCAGTAATCACACTTATGAGGCTTCTGGCAGGTGATACCAAAATAGCCTGCCTCCCCAGCCTCTCTTTACATCTACCCACTCAGACATATGCACTAAAAAGGGTCCAGAACTGCGCTGCCCATTACAGCGAGCACTAGACATACAAGGCTGTGTATATTTAAGTTAAAATTAATTAAAATAAACAATTCAGGTCCTCAGTTGCACTAGCCACATTTCAAGCACTCCATAGCATATATAGCTAGCGGTTACTGTAATAACACAGAAAACATTTCCATTATTGCAGAAAGTTCTACTGGACATCACTGGTCCAGATGTGATGTTTTATTGATGTTAATTATTGTTATTTGGGGGTAGAGCAATTTGGGGTGATTTTCCTTTTTATTGCATTTCTTGACCCCTTTATTTATTTTTTTGGCCGTGCTGCATCACTTGTGGGATCTTAATTCCCTGACCAGGGATTGAACCCAGGCCCCAGCAGTGAAAGCGCCAAGCCCTAACCACTGCACCACCAGGGGACTCCCTCTTGGTCCCTTTATAATGAGCATTTATCAATTATTGTTTTACATGTATCATGTTTAAAAGCTTTCTCCTCTTTGGAAAGGTGTACCTCGTGCCCACTGGCCCCCTATAGATATGTCTGATTACGGGAAAACTTCAGAGCCCTTATGTCTGGTCATTGGGTTTGAATTCTAATTTCCAAATTAGAGCTCCAAAAAAGTTGAACTAATAATTTCTATTCAAATTTACTTACATATGCATAAAGAAATTCTGGAAGGATATAAAAAAAAAAATTAGGAACATTACTTACCTAAGGCATGCGGAGTGGGTGTCTTTGCAGATGAGGACAAGAATGGGAAGATTTTCCGTGTGAATGTATCACCTATTTAAAAATAGATTAAAAATAAATTTAAAATATATCTCATTAAATTACACAAATAGCATATGATTGTAAAAAAAAAAATTAATAGTAGACAGCAAAATTCCTTTCCCCGAAGGTTATTAACGGCAGGTTTGTGAGAATCCTTTCAGACTTGGGTCCGTTATGAACAATCACACATAATATCCTTTTTATATGAACAGGATCACGGGCACTTACGCTCTGCAGCATGCTTCACACGTCTCTAAAATGTTATTCTGTCAGTGTGCTTTCATTCCTTAGGCATCACCAGAGTCCTACCTCCCTTCCTGTTGATGACAGCTGGAAAAAGTGGGCTTTTAAAGCTCCAGGACTTTTTTCTCTTATGTCTCCAGGTGGCCCTTGATAACACCTCCACGTCTCCTTCGAAAGCCCGTGTGTCAGACCCGTTTCCAGATGACGGCAGAGCTGGCATCAGTTGGTCCAGGTCAGTCCCATCCTCGCGGACGTTGCAGTTCCCTTAGTTCTCACCCCCTCCCTTCCTCAGGTGTCTCCTTGTCTGCACCGTTCCCAGGCAGCAGGGGGTGAAGGGAGTAAGAGCATTTCCAGGTGGAGCCTCGGGGCAGGGAAGAGGCGGGGACATGGGGCACGAGTCACCTCCAGGTCCCCTTCTTCTTCTCCAGGCAGCCAGTAACAGTCCCCTTGCTTCCTCCTCTTTTTTTTTTTTTTTTTTTTTCCTTTGTTTGGCTGTGTCTGGTCTTAGTTGCAGCACGGGCTCTTTGTTGTGGTAAGCGGGCTTCTCTCTAGTTGTGGCCTGCAGGTTTTCTCTCTCTCATTGTGGTACGCAGGCTCCAGGGCACGTGGGCTCTGTAGTTTGCGGTACGCAGCTTCTCTAGTTGAGGTGCGCATGCTCAGTAGTTGTGGCGTGCGGGCTTGGTTGCCCCGCGGCGTGTGGGCTCTTAGTTCCCTGACCACGGAGAGAACCCATGTCCCCTGCATTGGAAGGCAGATTCTTTACCACTGGGCCACCAGGGAAGTCCCCTTGCTTCCTCCTCTTGTCCACCCCCAGCTCCAAATCCACTTGCAGCCCCTACTGTGCTGGACACATTCCTGAAGCTTACTTGCATCTTTTTTTGCAATTCTGTGATGGGTTTCCCACATTGACCTTGGAGAGTCCGTTCCACACTCCTCCTTGGGTGCACCCTTGTCCATATCTCCCACAGGAGGGGAATAAGTGAGTAAGGGGCATTTCCAGAGGACTGGGTGGGCCTGGAGTAAGTGTAGAAAAAAGTGGAGATGAAAGGTATGAGTCACCTACAGGAGTCACTGATGCTCTTGGAAGTCGCCCAATACCTGGACCTAAGAGAGAAATCTCAGTTCTGGGGTGCGCGCGCGCGCGTGTGTGTGTGTGTGTGTGTGTCCCTTCCCCCAGAGGCCCAGTAACTTGCCCAGCCTCAAAGACTCTGATCCTGGCCTCACAGGACTGGAACCAGCAAATCCATAGAGACATAAAGTAGACTAATTGTTGCCAGGGGCTAGGGTTGGGGGGATGGGAAGTCCCTGTCAATGGGTACAGGGTTACTTTTTGGAGTGATGAAATGTTCTGGCTAGTGATGATGGTTGCTCTGTGAATATATTAATAATCACTGAATTGTACACTTTAAAAGGTTGAATTTTATGGAATGTGAATTGTGTCTCAATAAAAAAGTAATTTAGAGGGCTGCAAATCTATTGAGATATAATTTACATGCACTAAAATGTAAACTCCCATCTTAATGTAGAGTTCAATGATTTTTGACAAGAACCCCCATGCCGCCACCACCACTCTAATCAAAATATAGAACATGTCCATCACCCCAAAAGTTCCCCTGTGCCCCTTCAGCACTTTTTTTCAACAACACTGAATAGAGTAGAAACTATCAGAATTCATCACACATAGTAAGGGGTACTAGTTCATAAAATTTACATCGTAGTTATATTTAAAGATATACACACGGGCTTCCCTGGTGGCGCAGTGGTTGAGAGTCCGCCTGCCGATGCAGGGGACGCGGGTTCGTGCCCCGGTCCAGGAAGATCCCACATGCCGCAGAGATGGCCACTGAGCCTGCGCGTCCAGAGCCTGTGCTCCGCAACGGGAGAGGCCACAACAGTGAGAGGCCCGCATACCGCAAAAAAAAAAAAAAAAAAGATATATACACACACACATTATAGGGTTGTGATATGAGTCACAATCAAAAGGACTGAAAGTTCCTATTGAAACATGCACCATGGAAGGTGTAAGGGGGTCGTGGCAGAAATGTTATGCACTTGCTCTGAGGGTTGCTATGCAGCTGGGCTCTCTGCTCAGCACTTACATGCATCATCTCATTCAAGCCTTACAGCCACTTTCTATTATGTGCCTCATCACCTCATTCTGCAGATGAGGAAACCAAGGCTTCACGATCTCTGCTGGAAGCCAGATCTGATTTCAAAACTTACTGCCCATAATGCCTCAGTTTTCTCTTTATGGGTTTATAATTCCAGCTGAAATGTCAAATCCTGGAGGATGAAGACAGTATCTGTCAACCTCAGATACTGTCATTTAAGAACAGCAAAACAATAAGAAGACGAAGGAGAGAAAAAAAAAGAGAACACAGTCCTCCCTGCATGGAGTTTGCAGTCAAGTCACAGGTGTGCACACCCACCAGAGAGCTTGAAGCACCAAAGACAGGAACACAGTGTCATGTTTCTCTTTGTAACCTTGCGTATAACCCTGGGTGTGATGGGCTGGCTTTTCCTGTGTCCAGTTGCTGGGAATGTTGCCCCAGCCTTTCTCTGAGACACTCCTGGGCAGTCAGACCAGGTGGACCCTGCAAGGCCCATTCACTTCTGGGTTGTTCTGGAAAGCTCAAGACCTGAAGGAGTCCTCGTGACACAAAGAGTCCTGAGGCTGCAAGGACCCGACCAGGGGTCTTGCTGGATACACTGGAGCCCTCCAGAGCCCTCCTACCAAGCACTGGCTGCAGAGCAGCAGGGGGAGGATTACAGCACAGAATTCAACATTAGGGTTTTTGTCCCTGAATTGCGCCTCCATGATACACTGGTAGCCACCATCAGTCTCTCATTTCAAGAGAGTCAAGCCAGATGGCATAAATCCTCCCTTTCAGTTAGCCCTAATTGATCTCACCCTTATTGATTTGTTGCTAGTTAATGAGCCTGTTTATCTCAAGACCCAAATCCTTCTTTCCCCCTTAGATTCTCTGGCATCATTAAATCTTTTAAACATTAGGAAATGTCTTTATTATTTTTAGGGAACGTCTTTAAATGCTAGTCTTGGACATCACTGTATTCAGCACACTGCATACTCTAGAAAAGTCAGGGGACCCCCAACAGAGACCAGTTTTCATCCAAGGAGTAGCTAAAACCCTGGAGTCTCGAGGTTACTAGGGCCTTCTCAGTGTGTTCACCTGGGATGGAGTGGAAAGACTTGGAATCCCACAGACCTGGATTTGGATCCCAGCTCTGTCACTTGTTAGCTGTAACCTTGGGCAATATACCTAACCTCTCTGAACATCAGTTTCCTCATCTCAAAAACAAAACAAAACGAAAAACCCCAGGAGCCTTGTAGGGTTACTGTGGGATTAGATGAGACCAAGGTATGCAGTAGGCGCCTAATACATACCAGCTCTCCTCCCCACCTCCTGCCTGCCAAGGAGATTAACATGCTGCAAAGACAAAAACAGCCAAGCAACTTTCTGCAAAGGAGGATTTATATCTTCGTTCTTGTTTTTCCTGAAAGGGCATGAACAGGAAACCTTGCACTGGTAAGAACACCCTAACTCCGGTCCTTCCGCGCAGTAAAGTCAGGTTCCCACGGGGTCTTAACTGCCGTGCATTGTCATGTATTATGTGATATGAACCAAGTGTGTTCACTGGAAAACGGCTGTCTTGCCATCTGTACAGCCACCAAGAGGTCCCAGCCACCATCTCCCACTCACCTGGATCATTCGTCAGCCTCGTACTTCCGCTCTTGCTCTCCCAGAAGACACTTCTTTCCACGGAGGCGGGTTCTCAAAATGCAAATCCAATCACATCAGACGCCTGCTCCACACTCTCCGTTGTCTTTTCCGCAAAGCCCGACGCTGTCCATCTGCTGCCTACCTCTTCCGTCCCAGCCCCGACCTCCCCTCTCCCGGAAGCTGCACCAGCCACACGTGTTTTCCTTGTCCTCAAGCAGCCCAACTGGTTGCAGCCTCAGGGCCTTTGCAGCTGCTCCCTCCACCTGGAGCTCTCCTCCTCCTCCCAATGGATGCTTCGTTTTCCGATACACAGGTTTCAGCTCCAAGGCACCTTCTCAGAGATATCTTCTCTGATCATGTCCCCACCGCCATCACATCCATCACTTCACCCTATTTTATTTTCATCCTTGCACTTGCCGCTAACTAAAATTCTCTGGTACCCTGTCTGACTCACCGTGCACCCCGGTGCCTAGAACAGTGCCAGGCACAGGACAGGGATGTAATTCGTGCCTGTTAAATAAATTAACCCAGGGAATTCCCTGGCGGTCCAGTGGTTACAACTCCAAGCTCTCACTGCTGAGGGCCGAGGTTCAATCCCTGGTCAAGGAACTAAAATCCCACAAGCCACGCAGTGAGGCCAAAAAAAAAAAAAAAATTGTCTTGCCATTTACAGTATAAATCAATGATCTTCGGATGGTCTCTCCTCATATTAGAGCTTCTAGTGTGTAAGTGTCTAGACAGTCTTTTATTTTTGGCATTTTTGGCAAAGTGACTTGCTTCTGGAATTTAACAAAACCAGACAACGCCTGTCTCCCTAGTCTCATCCAAAGCTGTGCCACCTCTTCTAGAATCTGCCGAGACTCTGGCTGCCCGGCTCCTCCATAATAACCAGGCACGGATGAGACAGAGATTTTACAAATCCCACTGGAATACTCTGCTGCCTGAAAAATTGGAGCACCAGTGGACTGGAGACTTGAAACTGGAGACAGCCCAAACCTAGCCAGAGTCCCTGCTCCTCAGTGGGCTGGATACATGAGATTAATTCAGGCAGGAGCCAGGCAAGAAATGCTGGCCCCTGAGGACGGCTAAGAGAGGCAACTTTAAGATCCAGATGGAAAAGAAAGCTGGGGCAGGGGGTGAGGGGTGGTGGGGTAGGGAGGACCCACCCCTCCGCAACCCAGGGGTTCTGAACCTGCTAGGACTGATATTAAGTATTAAATTCGGGGTATTTATGTGCATGCGTATGTATGTACGTTTTGGGAAGAGGGTCCATAGTTCTTACCAGAGTTGCAATAGGGTCTATGCTCTGAAAGGTTAAGAACCATGGATCTGGAAGGCATGCAATTAGGTTAGCGAATCATCATCCTAAACATGACCTGAGCTGAGACAATCACGAGAAAGGAAAAGTGCTTTGTGCTCCAAAGAAAACAAAAGCTATTTTCCAACAGGAATTGGCTGTCACATTCTCTGCACTTGGAAAAAAAATCAACAGAGCATCCGCCCAGCCTGCCCAAGGCCCATCCCTAAGCCCAGGTCTCCAGGGAAGGCTTCGAGCCTTTGTTTTCCAGTCTGTGGGCAACTGGCTGGGCAGAGAGCCAGAGGGGAGAGACCTTTATGGAAGAAAATACAAAAGCGTGCCATGTTGTGTGGGCTAGAAGCACCCGAAGGTGCTGACCGAAAGTGATGACTGCTACCGCAGGACCCACTAGGTGAGAAAGAATGTGCTAGTTGAGATTCAGTTCTTTCCCGACCCTTTGACTTGGCTCCAGCCACGATGTTGGGCCTGCTTTTTCCTCTGGGTGCCCTGGGCACCACAGTATTCATCACAGGCCTCAGTGCCTTCCTAAGTAGATTTTGGACCCTTTAGGGGTGGCAAGCCCACTTTTCTCCCTATGGCCACCCCAGCCATCAGACTGGAGCTCCTGCCTATTTAAGGCTATGTGTCACATCTGGTGTTCAGAAGGGACACTCCCTTCCCCTGCCCTTCTTGCCTTTGTAAGGGGAGGACCTGGGACTTGGCAGAAGGCCCAAAAAACGCTGGAAGGAGCCCCACAAGCAGGCGGGCGGGCTGGGAGCCAGAGCGCTGTGCCAGCACTTGGTGTAACCTCCAGGGAGGGTGCAGTCCACACACGTCCTGGCTTCTGAGAGGCAGGCACTGGGTGTCAGCCCGCAGCCATCACCTCTCCTGCTCAAGCCTCTCCATGAGCCCCGTGGAGTCTTCCTCAGCCTTGTTATTCTTATGCATTTGTACAGGTTCTATCTTTAATATATCCCAGCGAGGCTCTTGATTTCCTCCCCCAAATCTGATTCTCCTCCAAGCTTCCCCATCTCAACCTATGGCACCTTCATCACCTTGGGGCTCATCCTTCAGCTCCCAGCTAAACAGCACCTCCTCCTTGGAACGACCTTCCCAGGAACCAAATCTAAAGGTCCGTCCCCCTGCCCAGTGCCACCAGCCACCCCCCCCCAAGATGCCCTCCTTCATGTCATTCTATTTGTTGATCACGTTTATATTTACATTTCTATTAAGATATAATTCACATACTGTAAAATTCGCCCTGCTAAGGCACACAATTCAGTGATTTTTTTTTTTTTTTTTTTTTTTCGGT
>NW_006775530.1:844109-905857 GCF_000442215.2 Lipotes vexillifer
GTGGCCTCTCCCGTTGCGGAGCACAGGCTCCGGATGCGCAGGCTCAGCGGCCATGGCTCACGGGCCCAGCCGCTCCGCGCATGTGGGATCTTCCCGGACCGGGGCATGAACCCGTGTCCCCTGCATCGGCAGGCGGACTCTCAACCACTGCGCCACCAGGGAAGCCCCCAGTGATTTTTGGTATATTCACAAATTTGTGAGACCATCTTCATCATCTCAAAAAAGAACCCTGTACCCATTAGGCTCACTCTCTGTTTTCCCTCCTCCCAGCTCCTGTTAAGCACTAATCTACTTTCTGTTTCTATAAATTTGCCTATTCTGGACATTTCATATAAGCAGAGTGATATGTGACTTTCTGTGTCTGGCTTCTTTAACTTAGCATAATGTTGTAGCATATATCAGTGTTTCATTCCTTTTTATGCTGAATAATATTCCATTGTAGGTACAGACCACATTTTGTTTATCCATTCATCAATCGATGGACATTTGGGTTGTTTCCACATTTTGGCTATTATGAATAACGCTGCTATAAACATTCATGCACAAGTTCTGTGTGAACATGTTTTCAATTCTCTTGGGTAGATACCTAGGTGTGGAATTGCTAGGTCACATGGTAATTCTATGTGTAACTTTTTGAGGAAGGATTCTGTGTTTTAAATGTGTGTTCCACAGCACTATACAGTACTTTCTTTATCTAGTAGCCCGAGGTATGGGCATCTGCATGGAAAAAACCCCACACTGACAAGGATGTGGAGCAAAGGAAGTCTCAGACATGGCAGGTCTTCTCCTACTTACACATCCAAGAGACACCCTTGCACATATGCACTAGCATATACAAACAAGGATGCTCCCAGTCATACTGTTGGCCAAAAATAGGAAATAACCCAATGTCCATTCACAGTAGTTTGCATAAATACACTGTGGACTATTCATCAAAGAAAATAAATGAACTACAGCTATACATCACAGTATGGATGAGCCTCACAGTGTTGAAAAAAACAAGTCACAAAGAGAATATGTATAGTACAGTTTCATTTATATAAAGTTCCAAAACAAGTAAAATGAAATCATGTGCTTTAGGGATGCAAATGTGGGTAGAAAACTATTAAAAGTTATTTCTACCAAAAAACAGGATATTGGTTACCTCTGGCAGGGAGAGCGGGGCGGACACAGGAAGGTCTTCTGAAGGGCAGCCAATTTTCTAGTTCTTGTCCTGGGTGATGAATACACCAGGGTTCACTTTGAATTATTTTTAACTGTACATAGGTACTTACTTACTATTCTGAAAGTTTCATTTCACAATTCAAAGAAGAGACAGGGGACTTCCCTGGTGGCGCAGTGGTTAAGGATCCACCTGCCAATGCAGGGGACACGGGTTCAAGCCACGGTCCGGGAAGATCCCACATGCCGCGGAGCAACTAGGCCCGTGCGCCACAACTACTGAGCCTGCGTTCTAGAGCCCGTGAGCCACAACTACTAAGCCCACGTGCCACACTACTGAGGCTCACGCACCTAAAGCCCACGCTCCACAACAAGAGAAGCCACCGCAATGAGAAGCCTGTGCACTGCAATGAAGAGTAGCCCCCGCTCGCCGCAACTAGAGAAAGCCCGTGCGCAGCAACAAAGACCCAACGCAGCCAAAATATAAATGAATAAATTTTTTAAAAAAAGAGAAGAGACAGAACCCAGATCTAGGGGTCAGGACACCTGGATTCTATGTCGGGTTACCACCAAAGAGCTGTGTGACAGAAGACAAATTATTTGTCTCTCTGCCTCGACTTTCTTATCTCTAAAATGGGAATGATAATAACAACTGACACTTATTCAGGACTTACTGTTCCCAGGTACCATGCTAAGTGTTTTCACATGTGTCATCAGTTATTAGTAATACATCCCACGAGCACAAGAAACACATAACTGAAGCCAGCTTAGGCAAGAAGTATTACATGGTTGCAGAAATGGCCTCTAGAACCTAAAGGCAGGGTGCAGCGGGGAACAGACTCTGGGGACTCTGTCTTTTACTGCTGCTTTTCCCTCTGGAACTCTTGCATACTTCTCTTCTGCTATAAACTGGTTGTTTTTGCATCTCACTCACAAGTCCCAGGCTTATATCTTCTGCATTCAAAACACCAGCCAGACTAAGCCTGGCATCTCTCAGTACAAATTACAAAGTTCGTTGGGAAAAGAATTCTTACCTCTTTAGTTTGGATACAGCCTCTGCTCTGATCCAATGAACTGTGGCCAAAGGGCAGAGTCATACCACGCAAAAAGCCTGCCAGGGACGAATATCATGCAACTGGGGACTATGGATGGTTGGCAGTTCAGCCCATGGAAATTTAACTCTGTAGAGATGTATATTCCTAAGATCGCAGTTCCTAGAATGGCAGGGAGAGTGGAAGAACCAACAACCCAACATCAACTGTTATTTCATCAACTCTATATAACCCAGTGAGGTACTGTGAAAATCCCCCAATGTATGGATGAAGAGACTAAGAATCAGATTAGAGTCAGGGGTTTCCCAACAGCAGCGCTGTTGACATTTTGGCCTGCACAGTTCGTCGTGGTAGGGAGCTATACTGTGCATTGTGCGATGTTTAGCAGCATCCCTGGCCTCTACCCACTGGATGCTAATAGCACTCCTCCAGTTGTGACGATCAAAAATGTCTCCATATGTTGCCAAATGTCCGCCAGAGGTGAGAAACACCGACACAGGCTGAGTAAATTTCACGACACCGCTCCACGGGTAAGACAGAGACAGGATTCAAATGCAGGTCTGTCTGACTCCAAAGGCTTCTTTCTCAGTCACTGTCTCTCTTATGATCATATCTAAATTACCGACCTCGTAATGTTTAGCAAAGATATATTGAATGTGCAAGCGCCTTGAAGAGTTAGGGGGAGCAGAAATAAATTATGTCTCCACATTCTGATAAGCTTCCAGTTCTGTGGATCAATGTGACCTCTCAATCAGGACAGGGCTCTGCAGCGCTAAGGAATTTGAATTCCATGGGTCTGACCACCAACCAGATTCCCCATTTAGTATCGTGATGTGATTACTCTCCAAAGCCTCTCCCTCATGAGGATTGACATTCCCAACGACTTGCTATCCCATGTCCAATTCCACTCTCCAACCTACGATTTACGGTAACTTTTCTTTTCTTTTTTTTTTAACAGTAACTTTTCTTACCTGGTTTTCCTCTAGTGGTGCCAAGTGTTTTTCCAGATAATTTGGTCCCTAAAGCCTATATATTCTTCTTCCACAAGCAACAACTGAACATATTCCATCTCTTCCTCCATGAAGTAGAGGTCTTAACCTAGGCTGCCTGAGGTTCCATGGTGCATTTACCAAACTCCAGTGGTTTCCCTGGAGTGGACCCTCCCATAACTAGAACGCCTCTCTGAGAATGTTGCTTGACCAAGCCCTATGTGGACAGACGCCAGCCTGTTAGTTTTCATTTTGGTTTGTTTCTTTATATATTTATTAAATTTAAGTAATTAATTATTTCTGGCTGTGCCAGGCCTTAGTTGCAGAGAGCGGACTTCTCTCTAGTTGTGGCGCATGGGCTTAGTTGCCCCGCGCCATGTGGGATCTTACTTCCCCTGCCAGGGATCAAACCCACGTCCCCTTCATTGGAAGGCAGATTCTTTACCACTGGACCACCAGGGAAGTCCCTTCATTTTGGTTT
The DNA here is from genome assembly GCF_000442215.2 of Lipotes vexillifer. Lineage (NCBI taxonomy): Eukaryota > Metazoa > Chordata > Mammalia > Artiodactyla > Lipotidae > Lipotes > Lipotes vexillifer. The sequence goes on from NW_006775530.1 coordinate 847,793, forward strand.
TTAATAGTCATTGTGACTGAATTCTAAAAATGAAGTCCTTCATCTGCAAGGCAGTGAGGCCCTCCCATCGGAACCCTAAGGGAAAACATTTTGGCTGAGATTAGAGAAGGCTGGCCACACATCAGTGACAGGTTCTTTACAATGAGCTTCTGTAAGTCTATCAAAGAAAGCACATCCCTACAGCTGAGTTTGGCTGCTGAACAAAATGACCAGGATATGTCACTCATATCCTTCCAGTCAAGATATAAACAGTCTGTTTGGAGGTCTGGTTACAATATAGTATCTTTTGGTAAACTTTTTTTGTAATTGAAGTATAACCTACATGCAGAAAAGTACACAAATCATAAGTCTACAGCTCAATGAATTTACCCTGAAGTAAACACACCCATATAACCACCACCCAGATCAAGAAATTACCAACATTCCAGAAACCCCTCTCAGGCCCCCTCCCAGTCACTATCTTCACCCTCTCCTTAAATGTAACCACTCTAATTTTAATCTTATGATCTGCATATTTTTTGTGTATCTGATGGCCCAGATAATTATGTCTGGAGGCCAGAGTTAATCAGAAGCTGGAAGGACTGTTTCCCTATGTGTCATTCCTCTTAAGAATAGTTTATCATGGGGCTTCCCTGGTGGCGCAGTGGTTGAGAGTCCGCCTGCCGATGCAGGGGACGCGGGTTCGTGCCCCGGTCCGGGAAGATCCCACATGCCGCAGAGCGGCTGGGCCCATGAGCCATGGCCGCTGGGCCTGCGGGTCCGGAGGCTGTGCTCCGCAGCGGGAGAGGCCACAACACTGAGAGGCCCGAGTACCGCAAAAAAAAAACAAAAAAAAAACAATAGTTTATCAGGGCTTCCCTGGTGGTGCAGTGGTTGGGAGTCCGCCTGCCAATGCAGGGGACACGGGTTCGAGCCCTGGTCCAGGAAGATCCCACATGCTGTGGAGCAACTAAGCCCGTGCGCCACAACTACTGAGCCCGCATGCCACAACTACTGAAGTCCGTGCGCCTAGAGCCCGTCCTCTGCAACAAGAGAAGCCACTGCAATGAGAAGCCTGCGCACAGCAACAAAGAGTAGTCCCTGCTCACCGCCGCTAGAGAAAGCCCGCGCGTAGCAACAAAGACCCAATGCAGCCAAAAATGAAAGAAAAGGAGGAAGAAGGAAGGACGGAAGGAAGGTAAGAAAATGCATGGTAAGAATAGTTTATCAGCAAGGATGCTTCCAGCTGCAAGTAAAAACCCAACTCAAATGGCTTAAACAATAAGGAAATTTATGATCTCCACACAAATGGAAGCCTGCTGCAGGGTGTGCTTCAGGGTTCATTGCATCAGCAGCTGGAGGCAACAAAGTCTCATGTTCTCTCATTCTCCACTCAGCCACCTTCGCGTTTGCTTCATTCTCAGGCTAGAAGCAGGGCAGCCATAGCAGTTATTGCTGTGGCTCTGGAGAGGAAATTTCTTCCAGAGGTTTCATGCCACTGGTAAGAATTGGGTCACATATGTAACCATGTGAAATAGAACTGTCCCAACTGTCTCAGACTTATCATCTGGGATAGGATGGATGTTGAGAAGCCCACCCCAGTGCTCCCTACAGAAAGCCACAGAATAGAAACGGAAAACGTCTGGCTCCTCTAATGTATAAACATGCTTTATATTGATAAATGGTAACAAGGGTCATAAACAGGGGAGATTTGTGGCTGAACATACTGTTGGAGATTCAAGGTTAGAGGTAAGTAACTCTCTGGGAGGAGAGAATAAATTGACCGTGGCAAAATAAACACAGCCGCTCCTGTCCCCCGCTCCCCCGAACGTCAATGATCCTTCCTCTCTGAATTGCCCATTTGGGCACTGAGTCATAAACATATTTAACGTTATTGGGATAGTGTCTGTTACCAGTGATGTTAAGCACAGAACATAATGTTTCAGTATACTCTTGGTATACAAATCCTACCCCTTTACAAATCACATGATGGCAGGCAGGGCACATGGAGCCCGTCATTTAGTTTAGTTTAGTTTATTTTTTTATATTTATTTTTGGCTGCATTGGGTCTTTGTTGCCGCACGTGGGCTTTTCTCTTGTGGAGAGGGGGGCTACTCTTCGTTGCGGTGCGCAGGCTTCTCATTGCAGTGGCCTCTCTTGTTGCAGAGCACGGGCTCTAGGCATGCGGGCTTCAGTAGTTGTGGCACATGGGCTCAGTATTTGTGGCTTATGGGCTCTAGAATACGGGCTCAGTAGTTGTGGTGCACGGGCATAGTTGCTCCGGGGCATGCGGGATCTTCCCGGACCAGGGCTCGAACCCTTGTCCCCTGCATTGGCAGGTGGATTCCCAACCACTAAGCCACCAGGGAAGCCCAACCCCATCATTTAAATGCTACAAAGTGAGGCATGGCTCTTCAGAACACTCCAGTTCCTTCAGTTACCTCGAAGATACCCCAGCCATTCAGTCCCCCTAGATGTTTGAATATTCTCTACAACACCAATTTTTGAATAAATATGATAAATATGAGACTCATATATATACATATGTATTAATATTCACTTGTTACAGTAGCTGGGAATGTAACAGGTTTACATCCCTTTTTTCAATGTGCTAGTCACATATTATTCCAACACAGATGAATACCTGTTGGTGAAATCTATCATCAAAGAAGATCTGGATAGGTAAGCTATACATATCAGTGAAAAACAATCACAATAATAGGAGATACAAGAGTGATATTTTTATGTTAAGTGGTAAAACATGTATGTCTGTGGATGATAGGACAGATAGATTTCAAAGATAAGGTATTAATTACACTGTATATGTATATACATTTTATATATATAAGTGTATATGTACTAATAATTTTATATTGTTTGAAAAAAAGGTCTCCAAATAATCATTCATAGTGGATAAATACACAACTGATAACATTCTTAGCACCATCAAGAAAGGATGAATACAAGGGTAATTCCAACTGAAGAGTAAAAAACCCAGCATATCCTTCAGAAAAATATTTGCCACAAAACTAACATTCTTGAGGACATTTTTTCTCACAGATGTTTCTAATTTTAATTGCTACTATATTTTACAAGGCAACATATCAGCACAAATATTAAACTAATATGCAAAGTTCTAATATGAGAAAGTACATCACTATAACGCACTAGATCTCAATGGGCCTAAACACCCTCATATTTCAGAAAATGTACTCTTCTTTTTGTGTGTGTGGTACGCGGGCCTCTCACTGCTGTGGCCTCTCCCGTTGCGGAGCACAGGCTCCGGACGCACAGGGTCAGCGGCCATGGCTCACGGGCCCAGCCGCTCCGCAGCATGTGGGATCTTCCCGGACCGGGGTACGAACCCGTATCCCCTGCATCGGCAGGCGGACTCTCAACCACTGCGCCACCAGGGAAGCCCAGAAAACGTACTCTTTTTACTAGGTAAAAATATAATATCTTGTGAGTATCAATCATTTTAGTTGCATTTTTGATACCCAACAGCCATCCAGTATCCCCTGGATGTCTGAACATTCATTCTTGTTAGAATTCCAGTTTTCTCAAGAATGACACGAGGCAAATATGTTTTACTATTCCCTTTTATGTCAACTGGGAATGTATCTTATTTATAATCCAATATCACCCCAGTGTGCTTTTTGGTACAGGTTAGGCCATTTTGAAAGAAGGTGAATATGTCATGATGCCAAGACCCAATACAGTCAAGGATCTTCTAATGGGCACATGAAATGTTAGGAAAAAGCCTCTGTTAATTTGCTCCATAAAAATCATATCAAGGTTGTAGAGATTTTAAGAGGAATGCTCTTTTCCTTCCATACCTGCAGAAGGCACATTTTCCACTTCGCTATTACTCGACCAACCAGTCAAATGTATTCTGAGCATCTACTGTGTTAGAGCACTGTACTAGGTACAGTGGAGAAACACAAAATAATGCCCAGTAGTTGCCCAATCTCTGTCCTCAAAGACACTCCACTCTAGCTGGGAAGATTAACAGAGGGAGTCATCTGGTGCCAAAGAATGAAAATGGCCATAAGTGTGTGCCAGGCACTCAGAGAAGGGAATAGTGAATAGTGAACTGGAGTGAGGTTTCATGGAGAAAGTGAGACTTGGGTTGGACTTTGCAGTCCAGGTATGATTCAGCTAGACCAACATGATAAATATGCTGCCTACCCACTGCCACTCTTCATGCTTGCCAGTGTGGCTCCACTTCCCACTGAGCTTGGATCAAACACGGTGCTACATAGGGAGATCAGCCCGGTGCTTTGTGACCACCTAGAGGGGTGGGATTGGGAGGGTGCAAGAGGGAGCGGATATGGGGATATATGTATACATATACCTGATTCACTCTGTCATACAGCAGAAACTACCACAACATTGTAAAGCAATTATATTCCAATAAAGATGTTAAAAAAAAAAAAAAACACGCAGTGCTACAAGCAAACAGTCTAGTCAACTGCAATCAAAACTCAGGACCAAAAAGAAAAAAAAAAACTCAGGACAAAACCCATTTGGGATGGGTGGGGGTGGAAGTTGGATATTACGGCTCATGGAAAAGAACTCTGAAGGGTACAAGAGACAGGAAAGGGCAAGGTGGAAGCAGAAGACAGTAGGAGGAGTGGCCGGCTGAGAGCAGATTGTCTAGGGAGGTGGTATTGGGTCAAATCATAGAAGATATTGAAAACTAGGCAATTCTTGAATAAAGAATGTGTTTACGAAAGAATAACTTGGAAGGGATATGCACAGCATATACAGAAAATGACTGGGTACATCTGCTAAAAAAAAAAAAAAATCTCATTTAGAAAAAGCCCAAGCCTCTGAACAGACTTATGGGTGATATTTTTAATTTTCATGAACAAGAGATTTCTTAAGTAACCAGAATTCTAGCTTAGGAGACATTTTCTTTCAGAAAGCATTGTTCCACTGGGTTCTTATTTACAGTGCTGCTGTTGAGAAGTTGTGATATTGCTTCTTGATTCTTCCAAAGTGACCTACTTTTTCTCTTTGGAAGCTTTTAAGACCATGGTTCTCAACCCTCACCATGCATCAGGTTCCCCTGAAACACAGCTTTTGTTTTAACTGATCTGTGGCAGGGTCAGATATTGGTATTTTTTAATGTTCCAAGGTGATTTCAAGATGATCCAAGATGTGGCCATGGTCAGTGGTTTTGGATTTTCTTATCCCTTCTGTTCTGAAATTCCACAGTGATATGCCTCAGTAAGAGTCATTTTTCATTATTGTGCTGAGCACTCAGTCATTCCAACCTCAAAAATCATAATTTGTTCTGAGATGTTTTCTTTACTTTCATTTTTTGGCCACACCTCGTGGCTTGTGGGATCTTAGTTCCCCGACCAGGGATTGATCCTGAACCACTGGCAGTGAAAGTGCCAAGTCCTAATCACTGGACCACCAGGGAATTCCTTGGCATGTTTTCTTGTATTATTTCTGTGATAGTTTCTTCATTTTTCACTTCTGGATCTCCTCTTAATTGAGATGGGCATCTCCTTGTATAACCTCTCATTTCCCATCTTTTCATTTTTGTTCTACCTTGTGGGAGAGTTCCTCTTTTTTAGTTTCCATCTCTTCTACTGCTTTCTTTTTTTATTTCTGCTCTCATTAAAAGACTTTATTTTAGAATAATTTTAGGCTTACAAAGACTTGCACAGGTAGTCCCCTAATGTTAACACCTTACATAATCAAAGTACAATTATCAAAACTAAGAAATTAATGTTGCAACAATGCCATGAAGTACAGACTTCATTTGCATGTCACAAGTCATTCCACTAATGTCCTTTTTCTGGATCTAATCCAGGATCCCACACTGTATTTGGTGGTCATGTCTCCTTAGTCTCCTCCAGTCTGTGACAGTTCTTCAGTCTTTCCTTGTCTTTCATGACCCTTGACACTTGTGGAAAATATTGGTTGAGGGCTTTGCAGAGTGTCCATCAATTTGGGTCTGTCGGATATTTTGTCATGATTAGATTGAGGTTACGAATTTTGGGGAATACAATAGACAGGATATGTTCTCAGCGCATCATTTCAAGGGTACATGATGTTGATGTGTTATTTATTACTGATGATGTTAAACCTGACCAACTTGGTTAAGTCAGCCAGCTTTCTTCACTAAAATTACTGCTTTTCTCTTTGTAACTAGTAAATGCTTTGGGGGAGATACTTTGACTATGTAAATATCGTTTCTTAAGCTTTTGCCTACTAATTTTAGCATTCACTTGTAGCCTCAAATTTGTAATTTCTAGAATTCTTATCCTCTGTTCCTTTTTAAATAGCATCCTTGGTTTGTATTTATGGACACAATATCATCTCTCTGAAGTTGCAAGTTTTGTTTTCTTTTCTTCTGCATTATTTCTTCCTCTTTTTCCTATTTGTTTTGATCTCTATCTTTTGTAATAAAGCTTCCAAAAATGGTCGATAGCCCTTGGCTATCCGTTTATATTTAACTGTTAAGGAAGGCACTAAAAACCTTTCTGCATGCTTTGCATCCAAAGAGCTTATTGAAGGATTTCACTGCCAGGTGACCTTGTGGAAGCCACCAGGTGTCAGTAGCTGTTGACCTTTTCTCTAGAACTGGTGGGTTTCTCCAGAGAGAAATCTTCCTAACTGCTGCCTGAGGGTATAATCTTAACTGTTAGTATCCTACAAGCCAAGGGGGTGCAGGTGGGGAGGTATTTCAGCAATGAGTATGAAATTCCACTTAATCCCCCACTCACCATGGCCCTCAGCTTTGCCTTGTAATCTCACATCAAGATCATCTCAGTTTACTGGCCTTTGATCTTCCAAAAATTTCCTGAGATCTTTCATTGACAGAGGTGTACTCTCTTATTCACTTTGTATCTTTGTTTATTCCTTACTCTCATCATTTATGTGGCTTTTGGAAGGGAACAGAGATAAGTTTGTCAAACTACTGTGTTCAGTTTGAAGCCCCTTACTGTTATTTTTTGGGGGGTGGTCAAAAAACATCAATATTTATCAAGTATAAAATTCTATGAACCGAAAAATGGTACAGATGAACCGGTTTGCAACTCAGAAACAGACACACAGATAAAGAGAACAAATATACGGACATCAAGGAGGGAAAGCAGGGGGTGGGGGGTGGAATGCATTGGGAGATTGGGACTGACATATACACACTAATATGTATAAAATAGATAACTAATAATTGACATATAACATTGTATTAGTTTTAGGTGTACAACATCATGATTTGATATATGTATATGTTGCAAAATGATTACCACAATAAGTTTAGTTAACATCCATCACCACACAGTTATAAAAATTTTTTTGTGATGAGAACTTAAAAAATATTCTATGAACCAATCTCCCATACAGAAGAATTCCAAATGATTTATGTAGATACTCCACCCTCAGGGAGGTGGAACAAAACTCCCTACTCCTTAAGTGTGGGCTGCCCATAGTAACTTCCTCCTAATATGAAACAGTATGGAAAGTTCCTTTCAAAGAGTAACTTTATAGAAAAGAAAACACCTATAAAGGAAAAGAATCTGAAAAAAAAATATATATATATATATATATATATATATATATATATATATAAATCATTTTGCTGTACACCTATAAACTAACACAATACTGTAAATCAACTATATGTCAACAACAAAAAAACCCCTAATAAACACTACCTCATCCTTTTGATCAAGGTCAGTCTCATAAATCGTACTGACAGTATATACCCTTGATATGATGCAATAATAACAAATTACATCTAGAGGCTTCCCCCACCCCAACCGAACCTATAACCTCAGTCTAATTATAAGAAAAATATCAAGTTCCAACTGAGGGCATCCTACAGTGTACCTGACCAATACTCCTCAAAATAGTCAAGGTCATCACAAACAAGAGTCCGAGCAACTGTCACAGTCAAGAGGAGGCAAAGAAAACATGATGACTAAGTGTAAAAGAAGAACTGAAAAAAAGACATTAGGTAAAAACTGAGGTAGTATGAATAAATTGTGGACTTTGATGATAATGTACTGATACTGGTTCATTAACTGTAACCAATGTTACCACACTAATGTTTAAGATGCTAGTGATAGGGGAAACCAGGTGCTAAGTTTATGGGAACTCTCTGTATTGTCATAATTTTTCTAAATTTAAAACTGCTCTAAAAATTAAAGTTCATTTAAAATATTTCTATGAAACCAATAAATACTGGCAGCTGAATTTATTTATAGAGAAAACAGAATGGGTTTTGGGGGATGCAGGAGTCAATGAGGTTTTTTGGTTGTTAGTGATGTGGACAGCATTGGGATTCATTTCAGAATTCTACTTAGGAGTCCCAGATAATTCAACAAATTCGGATAGGTTGTTCGTTCAGACACAGCATGATAAACCATACTGAATCCGCTTAGCCCTTCCTATGGCCCAGCATAAAGCAGGGCACCCTGAGGGATGCAAAGACGCTTCCTTCAGAGGTTGTATAGTCCATTAATGAAGACACTTAAACAAAATACACAAAGTACGTGATAATAGCATCTGCCTTGGGTATCTGCTTCCCCTATGATCCACCCCACCATTCAAGGTGAGGAATGGGTCCCCCTGCCCTTGATGGGATCAGAAATGGACACTCTTGATACTGTCTAGCCAATTACATTCTCACTTCTAAGAATTAATTTCCATAAGAGGTTTGGACTGGAAACTAATGTAGCCACCTTGATTCCTATTGGTCTTCTGATTCCTGGTCCTAGTTCTCTTGAGGTCCAGTTGTGCTTCCTAACCCTGAGTTCCATCAGATGCTCATTCATAACTGATTCATAACAAGTAAGTTCCCTTTTACCTGTTAGCTTAAATAGGTTCCTTACTTATGTATCTTATTCTATGACAAAAATAATGAGTGTGTATCTTTTTTAAGTAAAGAATATTTTTTCTTTGCAAAGAGACTTAGCACAGAATAAAAAAATGAGTCTCTGCCCTATGAGAGCTTAGGTATACTTGGAGAGGCAGAACCCTTTGTTACCAAGGCAGGCATTTTAAGGTCAGGTAAGCTGCAGAGGCCACTGTAATTAGGATATGTTTTAGAAACTAAATCTGAACTAGCTTAAGACAAAACGCAAATTTACCGACTCACACATGAAAGGTCCAGTGGTAGACTTTTAGCCCTAAATGAAGGTTAATAAAGATGTTCAAACAGAACTGCACTAGTTTACATGCATGGTCTGGCTTAAAAACAAATCAGCTTAATTTCTTCCAAATGTTTTCCACAACAGGCTAGTGGGTACATTTTTGGACCATAATACTTAAAAATGAAGAGAAGCGTGGCTAAGGTGTCACTTATTAGTAAACCATGAGACAGAGCATGCAGTTTAAAGGGGGAAGATGGAGCAGAATGAGTGAAGGAAAAATCCAAAAACTAAAAACAAACAAACAAACAAACACCTAAAAAAAAGATTCAGAAAAGAAAAACGGGGTCACATTGGAAGTCTCAGAAAGCTCATTTTCCTGTGCTGCTCCTTATTAGATTTCTTGGGTAATAAATCAGAGTGGGCAGGTTTGTGAGAAGATTTGTTTTTATTGTGGACATCATCCTATTGTTTTGTAAGTAATGCCACCTCCTTTTCTGAAAAACTTCGATGAGGAAACTAGAAAAAAAAAAATCCCAAAAGTAAGCTTCTCTAAAGAAAAATGCAATTCAGGAAACTGGGTTTAAAATTTTTTTCCCTTTCCAGGTCCATGGTGTTTCAGTCACAGAGATTAGAACCAGGAACAAACAATAGGAAACGGCTCTGAGACTGGCACTGATGGATCAAAAATGCCACTTGTCACACTTGTAACAAACAGCATTTGTATTTGCATTTGTTTCTTAATTTAAGGTAAGGTGTTTCTTACCTTAAATTTACATAGTTGAAATGACAATCTTTGACCTCAAGTTTTCAGGAATCAACCAGGATTTGTCAAGTACCTGCTAAATACTCAGCATCAGGAAGAGTGATGTGAATTATTATGATTGAAGGTTATACATTAGATTCAAACACTAGTAATAAGAATGGGACTTTCCTTTCCTGTTAGTAATCCTCAATTCATGTGACAGTGAAATAACCAAGCCCTAAGGAATGATGTCTCATTGGTTATGTTAGAATGCTATCAGTATGTTTTAAAGGTAATTATACAAATGGTTTATTTACCTTGTTTTATTAACATAGTCACTAGAACTTCGATCTCAATGTTTAATTTTCCCCAACAGTTTAGCTGTTTCCAAGAAAAACAACCATTTGAAGACTGGCATTACAGATAACAACATATTATTACCTTGAACTGGCTTCTCTTTACCAGATGGTTTCAGTAAAAACAGAACTCCCAACCTGTCTACCCGGTTGCCACTTCACATCTGTTAATACAGCAAAAGTCTTGATTTCTGCCTCTCAGGATTATCAATCGCACAACTCACGTCAAGGAAAGAGCAGCAGTAAGAATCCTGAAAACTGCAGAACTCCCCATCCAGTTACACTAAACCCAGTAGTAGCATAGATACAGGTGACTTTTATGCTTCTCAAATTCTTTTCTTCCAGAACACCTGAGAATTACAGGACCAACATCTCTACTTAAAAAAAAAAAAAAAAAAAAAAAATTTTTTTTAAAAAATAACTGTAGGGATTTCCCTGGTGGCAAAGTTGTTAAGAATCCGCCTGTCAATGTAGGGGACACGGGTTCTAGCCCTGGTCCAGGACTATCCCACATGCCGTGGAGCAACTAAGCCCGTGCACCACAACTATGGAGCCTGCACAGTAGAGCCCATGAGCCACAACTACTGATCCCACGTGCCACAACCACTGAAGCTCGCACGCCTAGAGCCGGTGCTCTGCAACAAAAGAAGCCACCGCAATGAGAAGCCTGTGCACTGCAACGAACAGTAGCCCCCACTCGCCACAACTAGAGAAAGCCTGCACACAGCAACGAAGACCCAATGCAGCCAAAAAATAAAATATAAGAGCAAAGCTAAATAAATGTAAAAAAAAAAAAATACTGTAGTCAGGGAGAGAAAAGGAAAACAGTATCTTTATTGTGTGTAGTTCTAACAAACATTCACTGTGTGCACATTCCAGCAGAAAGAGACAAAGATCTTTGTTCAAAATATGCTGAAATAAAATAGGTAAACAAACTTCATTACTGAATACACAAAAGGAATGTTAATATTACTCGCTCAGAGGGTGAAGTCAAAAGGAAATTAAATAATCATAATAATGTTTTGCCTAAAAAGCCAATGTAGAATATAGGTGTAGGCACAAAGCAGCTCCTAAAATTCATGAGTGGGATGCTAGATGTAGGGTAGGTGACTTGACAAATACCTCTCTGCTTCTTGAAACCTCCCTTTGAGATCACCCCCACAAATTCCAAACCCAAGCTCTTCCAGGGCACAACCATCAAATGTGACTAAACTTCCCATTACTTCTGTGGTATTTGGCAAAAGAACGAGATGGTTAAAAAAAGAAAAAAAAAAAAAAGATCAATCTCCTGTTCAGACAAGTCATGTCTGAATCCATTCCTCCTGGAGAAGGAAGTAATGAACATTAAAGTTCTGCGTTTCTAAAATGGAATTTAATCAGATAGGTATCACTTAAGATTTTAAGCATGAGATACTATGTAAGTAATGATATATCTGGCCTGTAAAGCATTTTTCACTGCTTCACTTGGGAACTGAGTATATACTCAACAACATTCTTATTTCACAATGTGTGGATTTGTGACAACGGCTGAAAGAACTTTACGGCTCAAATTATAAGTTCCAATGCATTTTTGTTGCTGCTTAAGTGGTCAAATTAGAACTAAACACAGTATAAACTTTATCTGTACCACTTTCCTGTCTTTACAAATGTAAGTCATTTGGAAACCAAAACCCATTCCTGAGAGACAGGGGCAGGAAATTTTGGGACCCAGCACTAACATCCCTATTTTGGGGGCACTAATTTCCCCTCATCTCCTCCTCTTGTGCTCTCCAGCCATTATGTGTACAGTATGGTGAGCAGCAGCAGTGACCCTTCCTTGGGAATAAACAACCAAACACCCCAGAGACATCCCAGGAGGCCCGCTGGCCAACAGGGACTGGCTCCACTGTCTCTCCAGAGGGGTTTTGATGACCCACCAATGTCGAAACTGTTTCGAGAATTCCTGTCTACTTCTTAAAACAAAAGTCCTTTTTGACGGATTCGGTTAACATACTATATTACTTTATTGTTTAGAAAAAAACCTCTGCAAACTCACACAAGCTCTACCTGGTTGTTTATGTAGGCAGCAGAATAATAGTAAATGGACCCAAGAGTGGTTTTTATAATACAAAGTGACATGGTATTAGCAGGAGATCAAAAGAAGCCCTGGGTATTGGATGGATTTCATGGATGGTGAGACGAAGCCTGAAAATCTTTTCCTCTGGCTCTGAACAAAAACAAGTCAAGATATAAACAGGAAAAGACAACCAATATGAAATAGAAAAACATATACCTTTTGCAGTGGTCTTTACCCTAAAAATATCAAAAAAACACAAATTTTACTTAAGAATATCGTTCTTTAACATTTCTTCTAAGCCAGATGTTTTTCATTCAATTTTGGGGACTGCCAACGCACTTTTAATTGACCCAAGTTATCTTCTGGCTTAGTTTTAGCTTGAATGTTCCCTTTCCAGCTCCTCAATACTCCTTTGTTCTTCTTTCTATCCCAGTGTGGGCCCATGTGATCATGCAACTTAATGATTACAGCAATTATATATCAATTCTTATTCAAGGCAACCCTTCCTTGCCTTCCTGGAGGAGCATCAAGTCACACCACCTCTGTTACACAATAACCAAAGATTTTTCTTTCAATAAATTGTCTTACACTGGCATCTTATAATACATACAAAACATTTTCTAAAGATATAAGTTTTAGGGACTTCCCTGGCAGTCCAGTGGTTGAGGCTTCACCTTCCAATGCAGGGGGTGTAGGTTCGATCCCTGGTCGGGGAGCCAAGATCCCACATGCCTTGTGGCCAAAAAACCAAAACATAAAACAGAAGCAATATTGTAACAAATTCAATAAAGACTTTAAAAGATGGGCCACATCAAAAAAAAAAAGATATGTTTAAAAAATTTACCCATATCCCTGACATATAAAAGTCAGCCAGAAAGCCCATAATGTCATAACCAGGTGTGCGACTAGCAGGTTAACATGATTTTTACAAACTGTGAATTCACTCAACTGCTAAATCACAGGATACAAGACCTGGGTTGAACTTTTTCTTAAATAGTTTGCATGGGCAGACACTGGTGTGCTGTGTAGCTTCCTGTCCTGTCAAGTGCCTGGCAAGCAGGAATAGGGGAGGATACAGAGCAGTGCCCATGGTCCTTCCTGAACCACGCTGCTTCCTGCTGCATGTGACGATGGCTCAGAGTAGACCGGTCATCCTCAAAGGATGGGAAGAAAAATCACCACAGTTGTCGGCAGAAAACTCCCAGTGGACGGCCTCCTCAGGTGCTTCCACCGGAGGGGGGTGCGGGGAAAGCAGTCAAATACACCAGAGAATGTCCAAACCAAGGAGAAACAGTAACGTAACTCTAAATAATAACCTTCTTCTCAATGAAACAGTCATCTGAGAAAAAAAAAAAAACCTACCAGTTTTTTATTCTCAATGGAAAAAACAACAAAACCACAAACTGGAGCCATGGAGGTAAAATACACATGAAATGGAAAACATTCTCTTGTCCCGATCTACCCCCTCTGAATGCCGCTTTACCATGGGAGTTATTTTACTGGGGCAAACAGAAGATTAAATACTGTACCTTTGATCAATTTGGAGTCTCTTACTTCTGTAAAAAGGGGAATAAAAAATTGCCAGTTGATAAACAAAAAAAGAGCAAAATCCTCTAACAAAACTGTAAAGCTCTAAACACATATTTATAAATTTATATTTTACCAATACAAGATGGTAAGGGGTTTAAAAAAAAAAAAAAAAAAGAAAGAAAAAAGATGGCTAGGAACTGGTGCCAAAGTAAAGGATAAAGTTTTTGGTGCTTTTTCTAAACTCCTGCCCTAAAAGTAGTGTTTTTCAATATTTTTCAAAAGAAAGATTACCATGAATTCACTCTATCATCCCAATCCATCTCTTCCTCTCCCTGTTTCTCTCCACTCCCCATAAACAAAAGGGAAGCAGAGTTCTGCCCAGCACCATTTGGTGGCCTTAGGAGGTGGCAAGGGCTCCCTGCTACACTCAGTTTTAACAAATATAAACAAGGAACAAGATCATTCTGCAGTTGTGTTTTAAGTCGCAGGTGTGCAACCTGACTTCATGAACTAAACCTCTTATGATAATTAAGTCATAATTTTTAAAATAATATTTACTTAGAAGAAAAAGGGAAAAAGAAAAGCTTCAAAACCAGAGTGTGACGCCCTGTTAAGTATGTCTAATGTGCATTCAAAGTATTGGAAAGCAGGCAATTTTACCAAAGGGCAATGTCACTAGGATACGTAGACTATAATTATAAAAGAAAGTTTTGAAACATAAAGGTGCTCGTGGAAAAGAGTAAAGAGAGGAAACAAAGGCAAGGACACAATGAGCAGGTGCTTTGAGAGTAAGGCTCTGAGAAATGACTTGGACACTGGCCCCAGGGCTGAGGCGGATGTCCGGCCAACAGTCTGGGGTCCGAGGGAGAAGAATACAATTGGCAGGATTCGAGAAGAGGGCACCGCTGCAGCCTCCAAACAAGCGTCTAGTTCTCACTCCCAAGTAGATGTGCTTTCCAGACTTCAACAAGGTCTCCTCAGGAGGACTTGCTCTCCGCCATGTAGTAACGATACAGAAAACCTAAGAGAATAGCACCTACGATGGGGAAGATCCAATACGACCAGTAGCTAGATATTTGGGGGGGTAGGGGGGAGAAGCAATAAAATCGTGAACATTTCATACCAAATGTACCCTATCTTTCAACATTCACATTTTAATATTTTAAACATTTTTCACATTTTAATATTTTTGTAGCAAAGAATTTTATTTGAGGAAATAAAAAAATCCAAAGATTTGGATTGAAGTTAAACAATAATTTTAAAAGGATTAAAAACGGAATGTATGGTTAATACCAAAAAAATATATACATACACACCTCAGTATATATGTTTTCACAAAGACGTAAAGTGGTTATTTCTGGGTTACAGGATTATGGAGAGTTTAAATTTTTCTTTATGCTTTTCACATATTCTACAATTAACATCTGTGAGCAGGAAAAAGCCACCATTTTATGTATATAATTATAAATTTAGAACCAATGATACCTAATACACAACTGCTGACGATATTACATTTGCCCCACATGTGTTTTTAAAATTTAATCCTCACAACAATCCTACGAAATAGGTATTATTATTCTCATTTTATATATGAAATACAAGCTTTGCACCCAAAATCACAAAGGGAAGTTGGTCAAGCAGTCTGATTCCTATCCTGATTCCCATCCCCTTAATCCCTACTTAAGTTCAGACACTAACAAGGACACACACACATGCACACACACAACATACTGATAGTTCTAGTAAAGTTAAATAAATGGTAGTTGGCTTAAAAAGTCCTGTAAGAAACTTTCCTCAGAGTTTCAGGACAGTCATTATTCTCCTTAAAATAATCCTTCCTGGGGATTCCCTTGGCGGTCCAGCGCTTAAGACTCTGCGCTTACACTGCGGTGGCTCAGGTTCAATCCCTGGTTGGGGAACTAAGATCCCGCAAGCCACATAGCTGAAAAGATCCTTCCTCTCTAACAGAGCTTATTAGCTCTGCTAGTTTTAAGGTATAATTCTTCCATGATCCAAATGACCTGGCTGCCCCTCCACTTATGACATATGCAGTCTAGGTATTAAAAGGCTTTGAAGCCCAAAAAACCAGCTGAGGTTCAATAATAAAAATGATTCTCTTTGCCTAAACATGCCTAGCACTTTGTACATTTAAGTATGGCAGAAAGCTGTTCTGGACAAGTTTAGAATGTCAGCCAGGTAGCTTTGTTTAAAGACACAAGCAAGTTGGTCAGTATGTACAACAGCAATATGGCACAGGGAAACTTAAAAAGTAATCTCCCCAGAAGAGTAATGAACTCAGGTATCTTCCAGAGCAGCCACAAGGGACAAAAGAGTTCAAAACACAGAAGATAAAGTCTTCAGTGCAAAGACTGAGAATGGTTGACCACCAATCCTCATATAATCCTTTGTAACTTTACGGCCAATGAGAACAGAACAAGAAGAAATGCACCTATACTGCACCAAAGGAGATACAGATTCAACAACAACTTCCTGGCCATAAGACAGAACTCTCTTCATTCAGATTTATTCAGGTTATTGCATGTAGTTGTGACTCAGTTATTTTTATTGCTTTGAAGTATTCCACTATATGAATATCCCAGAATGAATTCATTCATTTTACTAATTAATAGTTATTTGGGTTGTTTCCAATATTTTAATATCTTGAATAATGTTGCTATGAGCATTCTAGTACGTGCTCACTGGTATACTTGTACACACATTTCTCTTGAGTATGTATATATCCCTAGAAATGCAACTGCTGGGTCAGAAGTTATTATATTGTCAAATTTACTTGATAATGCCAAATTGTTTTCCACAGGGACTGTACCCATTTACATCTCCCTAAGACCCTAAAGAGGGCCTAAGAATATTGGTAATACACTTCCTAAACAACTCCTCTTATTTTTAGAATTTTTAAAAATTTTCAACCATCTGGCAGGTGTGAAATATACCCTATGATTTTAATCTGCATCTCTCTGACAACAAATGAAATTAAACCTTTTTTTCCCATATGCTTATATTTGTGCTTCCTCTTCTGTAAGGTGCTTGTTTAAGTCTTTTTCTCATATTCTACTAAGTTATTTTTTAATTGATTTGTAAAAATTCTTCATGTATTCTACATAGTAATTTTTAATCAGTTTTAAGTGTAGTGTAAGTCTACTGCAAGTTTATGGCCTGTATTTTCAAATTCTTTATGGAGCTTTTGGATGAGCCTAGATCCTTAATATTAAGAAAGCTGAATTTACTAACAGTTTCCTTTAATTTCCACTTTTTAAAAATATTCTGTCCATCACCTCAAACAAAAAAGACATGGTACTTTTATGAGAAAAAAAGACACATTTTCTCTCTATGAAATGCTTTAAGTGGGATCTCAGAAAGATAAAACAGCACTATATAATCTCTATAAATTTTTACAAGCCAAGGATTCTACAGTTATCTCAAGTAGAGACACTTAAGGGATGACAAATGTATACCTTTCAGGGCTAATTCTACTGTGTTAGTAACATTACTGCAAGGGATAAGTAAACCTTTGAGGAAGCACACATTCCTGAACATGATTGCAATACACAATTTTTTTCTTCTATAAAATGTAATAATACATTTTTACATTTATTATTACATTTATAATATGTAAGGTAGGTGCAGAGTGGCTGTGAGGATTAAATGAGATTAAGTTTTGTTTTTTTTTTTGAGATTAAGTTTTTAATGGAAGTTGCATAGCTTGGCTGAGCTACAGAGACTGTGGGCCTGAATTAACAGTAATACTTGTCCATGCATACTTACCTCTTACTACATGTGATTCTAATTTATGTCACAACAAGATTTAAAAATTACTCAAGGCAAGAACTTTTTTGAGATTACTCAGATGACTAAAACTGTAAAAATTAATTTTGCTAAAGCTAAGGAACTACTGAATTTGTAATAATTTTGACCAAAAAAGAATGAGCTGTCAAACTGTACTCTAAGTTATGTTACACATGTATATTTATGGAAGAACCTCTTTGCCACACAGTATGTTGAGCATAAGGAAATCTATTAAGGGAATACCAACCTTCTGCACGTATTATTTTTCGGAGGGTCCTGAAGAAGATGCATATTCAAAAACAAACAAACAACAAACAAGATTAACACAGAGTATACAAATCTTCTCGAATAGTCATGCAAACTCTGAAGCTAATAACAGAACTTCATCTTTCATGCAATTTGATGTTTACAAATCCATATGTGATGGGAGGACTAGGAATTCTTTTTCTGATAATATACAGGTATTCCCTAGTAAAGAACCACTAATGAAAGCATAGAGAAATGACCTAAACTCTTTTTATTTGTAAAAAACAAACAAACAAACAAAAAGAGCCACTGGCACAAACTATATTGCAATGAACTAATTTGCAGTCACAATGGTAAGCCTGGTTCACTGTGGCTTGCCACTGGCAGTAGCTAAGATGACATTTTGTGAAAACACTGTTAAAAAATAAAAACTCCTGTCTTGTAACATAGAGATCAACTGGGAAATGCTCAAAAGCATGCAGATGACTGCTTTGTGGCTTAGAGAAGCGAACTGGTTTACTCTCTGAAATCGTAAAAATTACGATTAGAGACCTTAGGGCTTATTTCACAATGAAAACAGCAAGAATGGAGTTAGGGGAAAGAAAATACCAAAATAAACTTAAAAACAAAAATCTGGCAGCAACAAGTAACAAGGTACTTATACGTGCGACAACACTGATGAACCTTAAATGTTACGTGAACTGAAAGAACTGAAAGAAACTAAAGACCATGTATTATAAAAAGTCCATTTACATGAAATGTTCAGAATAGGCAAACCGAGAGGCAGAAAAGTAGATTAGTGGTTTCCTAGGGCTGGGAGAAGAGGAGCTGGAGGGAAATGGAAAATGACTGCTAAAGGTTATGTGGTGATGAAAATGTTCCAAAATTAATTTGTGATTATGGTTGCACAGCTTTGAATATACTAAAAACCCTTGACTTATACATCTTAAATAGGTGAACTGGATGGCATGTGAATTATACCTTAATAAAGCTGATACTAAATTTTTAAATTCACTTTATGTAAATATCAAATGAAGTTACGGATTTCATTAATTAGCTGTATAGTACAAAGAAGCCTGCTAACTTACTGCCAGAGGACAATAACCCATTAGCATAAGTTACTGCTGCCCAAAAGATCATCTTTGCCAATATGCAATAATATGCCAGGGTATGCACACATAACTACAAATTTCAGTAACCTCCAGGATTCCCCAAAACCCTACATACATACTGGCCTAGATATTTTAGAGCAGACCATGAGATAAGTTTTAATTTCATATACCCAAAACATTTCATGCAAATGAATACATGCCCCAAACCTGAAAGAAATCGCCTATAGGCAAGTAAAACTTCTAACAAAAAGTTTTAGATAAATCCTATTAATATACTACTACACTTCTTTGAGACCCCAATGTTAACAATCTGGGACATTTCTCCTTGAATAGAACGAGTCAGGCTAGCTAAAACATGTTACGGTCAATCTTTGAGAAATAACAGCGAGTGTTTTGCAGATTTGGAAGGCCGGGGTGGTAATTGACGGTTGTGTGTGCATCTCACTTACAATGTTGCCTTTTTAAAGCTTTTTTATTTTAAACTAATTAATTAATTTATTTATTTTTGGCTGTGTTGGGTCTTTGTTGCTGCACGCGGGCTTTTCTCTAGTGGTGGTGAGTGGGGACTACTCTTCGTTGCGGTGCACAGGCTTCTCATTGCAGTGGCTTCTCTTGTTCTGCAGCATGGGCTAGGCGCACGGGCTCAGTAGTTGTGGCACGCAGGCTCTAGAGCGCAGGCTCAGTAGTTGTGGCGCAGGGGCTTAGTTGCTCCGTGGCATGCGGGGTCTTCCTGGACCAGGGCTCGAGCCCGTGTCCCCTGCATTGGCAGGCGGGTTCTCAACCACTGCGCCACCAGGGAAGCCCAACATTGCCTTTTTAAAAATATTCCACTACAGTAGCCAAGAAATAATTGAATTCTATCAAGAAAATTCCATGGTCTTTTATGCTTTCTTTATCCACACATATACCAATGATTTACGGAACAAAAAATGTAGACTTAGTATTAAAAAAAAAAGTGGAGGTAATCTGAAAGGCTTATGTGAAAGCGAAACAGAGTAATATATGTACTATGATGTTTAATCTATAACCACATTAAATCCGTTAGTTCATATAAATGGATTCTCTAGATTTCAAAGTTTTTAGTCTCTTTTACAACCAAAAGCACTTGTGTGTGCTAACTAGAGTGAGCCTCAGACAACGTAGTAAGCAAGTGAGAGAAGAAAGAGAGGGGGAGAGAGAGAGGCCAGACGAATCAAGACCATAATATACTGAAATTGTAATAGTTCATAATAAGCAATAAAAATTTTAAAATATACATGGTTTCCTTCCTTCCTTCATCCCTGCCTCCCTCCCTCCCTCTCTTTCAACTAAGTACCTCAACCCCTGTTTTAAGAGCAATCTAGGAAAGAAAAGAGAAGGAAGCTTATTCTCTTTAGAATACGAAGAGCCAAATAAATGCCAAAGTGACTCCGCTTTTAATCAACTATAAATGAAAGAGTTTTTTAAGGCACTGCTCTTGTAGCCAAGTGTCTCGGCCAAGTTTGGAAAGAAGCCAAGTAAGTTATTTTTAATTTAACAAAATTAAGAAGAAAAGGGTTCTATTAACACAAAACCTTCCTTCATCTTCACCCTTCCAATCTCTCCATGTACAGCTCCCCCGTTCTCATTTCCACTCCAGAGCTCTGTGCTGCATCTAACAGATGCTTAGGTGAAATTCCTACAGTTTATGATTGACTTTAATTTACCCCTGTGGGTGTTCAGGCATATCTTGGCTGGTTATGTTCTTGCCCACATTTCAATTTACATGCAAGATTGGTCAGGAGAAGTGACTGCTCTCCATCTTTGGCATGGATAGTAGTAATTGCAATACTACATGATTTTAGTTACAAGAGAGCAGTTCAAATCCAGAGTTCTACCAAAAGCCTTACCAAGTGATTAATATGCATGCTTCTCTATTCTCCAATGAGTCTGGAATCCAATTCCAACAACCAGATTGCTTTAAGTCTACTCTGATTTTAGTCCAAAATTAACAGAAATTAACTGTTTAAATACAGTGGTTCCTAAAGTTCAAGATTCATTAAGCCTTTAATTCCCTCATAACATAAATAAGTAAATAAATATACTTATATACATACAAACACTAAACATGGACTTTGTAGGACAAGAGGAAATATTTCATAATATTTGAGTAACCTTTTTATTAAAGCTGATTATAACTGAAATTATGTCTAATATCCTCAAGCTCAATGCTAAATCAGTTTCCTCACCTGTGAACTGAAAGGCTCAAATCAGATGAACCTGAATTCTAAAGTCATATTCAATTAACTCAACACAATTTTCCGACCCAAGGGCATTTTAGCAAAACCTACAAGAGCAGACTTCTAAAGATTAGAGAGAAGTTAATACCATTCTCCCACGTCCAAGAAGGAAGACTGAAGGAGCACAACCACACAGAGACGTTTCTATTTTCCAGCACGTACGTAAAGGTGTGTTCTTCCAGATACTCTTCCGAGACAGTGTGCCGTGAGTACCAACCCTCTCCGATGTGGTTAAAAGAATGACAAAGAAATGTCATAATTGGCAAACATATGGGAAGGGATCTGGGGGTCAGTGGGGGGTGATTTCACTATGAACCCTGTTTATGAGGAAAACATGGGAGGAGAACACATGCTTACGGAATGGTGTACTTTGTCACCAGAACATAAACGTAGGAAGCAATGCGCCAAAATTATAGTTATGATGCATTCAAACATACAGACAGAGCATTACGTGTACCTTCAGCCTAAACAGTTTATACTCAGACTTTCAGAGGTTTAAATAAAAGGGAAATATAAGGTATATAAAAAGCTTATGTTTTAATTCCTAAATTGAATGTTAGCCATTCCAAGAGGATTCCAAGTATTTAAAATTGGAAGAAGTGGATTTTAAACCATAGAACACCTTCAGCAAATTTAATGAGTATTTGGGTGGTCTGGTAGTTTTTGCAGCTTTTATTTAGAATAATTTGGTTTCTATGTGGCCAGAAACTTATGAAAAACAACTTGGGAACTTTGGGCTTCAAACACTAGTGCAAAGGATTTTCCCCCCATAATACAATGGACTGTGTAACATTAGCTAACACTATATAAATTTTAGTTTTAGGTTCATCATACAACCTAAAAAGTCTGAGTTTTGAAAGTATATGACTTCAATATTTTCATGGCCATGTGGTGTGGATCTTGAGGACAGCCTTCTCATGACACTCTAATGCACTAAGATTTCTTTCTAGATGAGAATACAGTTTAACAATTAGTCTTGTAAAGCATACATCCCTAGAGTCAGTCCAGTCATATAAATAATATTTCCCTGTACCTAAGGGCAAATTCAAAGATGAAAAACACCTGCTAAAACAAATTTCTATACGACTCTCTCAAGAACCCATTATAAGATACATAAGACATCACTGAAGAAAAAAAATTAAAACACTCAGACACTAATTTCTACTGGGACCTAAGAAGTGAAAAACTTGTTATAACATTGGAGGGCTGATTTGCAAAAGATGTTACCTTGTCCTTCTGACATCTTGCTTTGCAAAACTACACATCATTTCTAAATAAAGCATTACAAGAAGACACTAAGCCTTCAGATTCCTCAGAAAAGGGTATTTTGTCTTTCAAGAGTGATCTTGCCATTACATTCTATGCTTTATTTCAAAAGATTACGTTACAAAATACAAATGTTAGGGGAAGAAAAAACAGGCAACAATGAAACCACCATACAAAATTCTTTGGTAAATAGCAAGCACTACTCATCTGAAGGGCAGCTGCATACCCATTTTAAACGTTAATAAATTAGGTTGTAGATATGATAGGAATATTTAACAATTCTTCTTTTTAGTATGATGCAACCAACTAACTACATTACATAACTATAAACCTGCATTCTTTTTAGTTTCCCTCCCATAAAAGAGAAGGTAGGGCTTCCCTGGTGGCGCAGTGCTTGAGAGTCCGCCTGCCGATGCAGGGGAAACGGGTTTGTGCCCCGGTCCGGGAAGATCCCACATGCCGCGGAGCGGCTGGGCCCGTGAGCCATGGCCGCTGAGCCTGCGCGTCCGGAGCCTGTGCTCCGCAACGGGAGAGGCCACGACAGTGAGAGGCCCGCGTACCGCCAAGAAAAAAAAAAAAGAGAGAGAAGGTAAACTGAATGTTATGTATGTATGATACTTTACGTATGTGTAATAGAAAACTGTATAACAAAAGTCTATAGCATCTGGGAGAAAAAAATGTATCTGCCTTTAAATGCAAGTTATAAACTGCTTCTAACATGGATGGAGTTTACTAAATTTCAAAAGTTAAATTTTTTAAGTTAAAAAATGAAGTTTAAGAAACATGTTAAGGGACTTCCCTGGTGGCGCAGTGGTTAAGAATCCGCCTGCCAATGCAGGGGACGTGGGTTTTACTCCTGGTCCGGGAAGATCCCACATGCCGCGTAGCAACTAAGCCCGTGTGCCACAACTACTGAGCCTGCACTCTAGAGCCCACGAGCCACAGCTACTGAGCCTGTGTGCCACAACTACTGAAGCCTGTGTGCCTAGAGCCCGTGCTCCTCAACAAGAAGCCACCACAATGAAACTTACCTTAGAAACAGTGTTTTCTGTGCCAGTTTGCCTGCCTGCCTACTGTGCCAAAGTAACCTAGACACATTTGTGGTCCATGAGGTCTCTCTTTGGATTATGGGTTTACTTCTTCGTTAACATTTTTATCACTCAGTCTACCTTCAGTTCAGGAGATAAGGAACATACAAATGCTAACCTGACTAAAAAAATGTGGCACCATTTCATTCATTTATTCAACAGATATTATCTAGGTGACAGTCCAACTGCTTCACTAGTCAAATCTCATTACGATGCATAGACCCAATAACCTGACCATTTTTCCATTTAACTTTTTTGAATGGGTGGTTTGTGGTGTACATGGTTAAAAATTCAAATAGTACAAAAAAGTGTACTATAAAAATGACTGCCATCGCCACCTCTGTCTCCCAGTTCCCCTTCTCCTGAGGTAACCAGCTACCATTTTGTTTACTCTTCCAAAGAGATTCTGTGCATACATAAATATAAACACGTGGATGGATGGATATAGACTGATTGATCAGTAGACAGACCAACCATCCCTTGCTTTAAAAATCTCATAGGTGCTATTCTGCCCCTTGCTTCTTTCTACTAAAAAATTTTATCTTAGTGATTGTTCCTTATCAATTTATAAAGATCTCTCTCATTCTCTCTCTCTCTCTCTCTTTTTTTTTGGCCCGCGCCGTGTGGCATGCGGCATGTGGGATGTGGGATCTTAGTTCCCTGACCAGGGATCAAACCCGTGTCCCCTGCATTGGGAGCGTGGAGTCTTATCTGCTGGACCACCAGGGAAGTCCCTCTCATTCTCTTTAATACTTAGTATTCCACAGACAAAAGCTTTGATGAGATGACATTTGCTATAACAGGATTTGATCTGTTTCTTTTTTTTAAGGAAGTAAGATTGTCTCTATAAAGGCTTAACATGGTTTTTTTTGTTTGTTTGTTTGTTTGTTTTGGTTGCGTTGGGTCTTCGTTGCTGCACATGGGCTTTCTGTAGTTGTGGCGAACAGGCAGACAGTGCTTTCCACAGAAGAGAACTAAAGTTCCCTAAGTTTTCAAATGAAAAGACGGGCATGTCATTCAGCACAGTCTGGTGCTTGGCTATCTCGGTTACTTTAAGTGCAAATTCCCACCTCCAGAGATCATGAATCAGTAGTAGTAATGGCAGCCCAGGAAATATACATTTCAGAAAACATGCCAAGAGATTACAATACAGGTGGTACAGGGAATAGAATTTGAAAAACACTGCTCTCCATTCCTAAGAATGGTCCTAACTACATACTATACTACCAAGGAAGAAAAATAGCAACAAGAAGCAATTTGTAGACTTCTAGACATTATAACTCCCCCACAATTTTATTTGTCTTAAATATAATGGGTGTTCTCACAGTGCTGTGCAGAAGTGGGTTATGCCTCCTGGATACAAGGTGCATCTCTTGTACAAATGGGAACATCCCGTGAATCAAATGTTGACCTCTGAAAGCAATGGTTTCTGGACATGTTCAATACACCAAACAAGCCATGCTTAGTTCAAATTTTACCTTAATTACACAACTGAAGATTCAAGAATGGATAGTACATGTGTTAGGAGGGGAGGACAAACAAACCAACAGTGCTCACAAAGCATTTAAAGAACTATTTCATGCCCCCTTCATAAACAATTCAACAGTTCAGAGTAGCAGAGTGCAGCAAGATGGAAGCGTTAATTTACACAAGCACTCTGGATGGCAGAGCAAGAGGTGGCAGATACCATCAAGCAATCTCTTGAATTGAAAGAATTCTTGTGTATAGGCCAACTTTAATTGCTGTGTCACATGAGTTCAGTAATACTAGCTCAATGAGGAAAGGGAAGCAAGAAGCTAGAAGGAGGAAAAGAGGAGGGAGCATTGCGTCCATGATGTTCTGGGTGACAACTAACTGCTGTCCCTTTAAATTAGAGGGTAGGTAAAGAGTCAAGGAAAATAGCGGGAAAAAAGTGGGGGGATAAGGGAGATGAACCATCCAGCTTGTGGGAAGCAAAAAGGCTTTCATATTTTCTTCCTGGTACATTATGCAGTACACATTAAGGTTTTCAAATATTTAATCTTTTGTTTTTGCAGTTATCACTGTGTGAATGGGAAGGGTGTGAGGCCTATGTGAGCCTACACCATAGGGGAATAGGGACAGAAAGGCCTGTTCCAGTCAATTACTCAATTGTTCCAGTCTACAACTCATTCTAAGACTTTAAAGAGTAAATCGACCTTCCAATTCTTTTTCCAACACAGAATTATTATCATCTATACTATTAAATGTAAGAATAAGAAATACTTTTCTACAACTGAATCTATAAACTAATTTCTTTCAAAGCAATACGGGGCATGGCTTTAGAGTTTCAATTTTTTAAAAAAGCGAACAGAAGCATGAACAAAATGTTCCTACTGTTCAAGACTCAGCTATTCTTTTTTCCTGAGATGGTACTGAGTCCAAATTCCTAAAAAACAGGATTTTTGTTTGGGGGAAAAGTAAACACTTCTCTTGTTACAATACATTAAAAAAAAAAAAAAGAAAAAGAAATATAAACACTTGAAAGACACAAGAGAAATAGAGGACTTCTTACCTTGCCATCACTTCCGGGTTTAAGGTCATTCTGTTTAAAGAGGAAAACAAATAATATTTTAAGACACATCTAAATGAACTCTCATTACCTGCTTACTTCTAACTTTGGAAAATGAGACTACATTCTGGTAGTAGTAATTCCCTGGGAGATGTCAGGGTCTACAGAAGGGTACTGCCCACTCCCCCACCCCTGCATCCCTGACTCTGAGCGTATCAGGGTCCCTTGTTAGAATGGTATGGTTTTAAAAGTCCATAGTTACCACTTTTAGCAATGAATTTGCAAGACCAAACTACTATTTTAGGTAGAGATATTAACTGCATTACAAAAAAATCAATCAATCAAAAATAACCCCACCTCCAAAATCAGTTCCTTTTCATAGACACTATATGTGTTGATTTACAGACAAGAAGCTCTATCTTAGCACAGTAAGGCTAGATGATTTTGGAGAAAATTTAGCCTGATGGCTGGGTTGAACGAATCTCCATTTTAGTAACTCATTCCCTCATCATGATCTGTGGCTGTTGGATAGCTTCCTCTCTCTACAAGCACTCCTAGAGATCAGCTAATTCTTACCGGATGCACATCACCAATATAGTACTGTTTGAGCATTTCTCTGGCATCAGAGGAGTGGCCTACATCTTCAAAACTTTCAGTTGCATCTCCACCAGCTTGTTCCAGCAGAACCTCTTCTCCACCAGGATGCTACAAGGAAAAGATATTTACTGAAGAGAGGGCTGTCTGAAAAGATAACTAATGTAAGCTACTTCCCCCTCCCCTCTCCTCTTTTCCCCTTTCTCCCTTTAATGGCAGCAATGGGACGCATCAGCACTGCATACCCCATGACAGGATGCAATGGGGAGAACACAACGTAACTCCTGTGTCTTTTGGCCAAAAAAGCATAATGTGGGTTCAACTGTGAGGAAACCTAGGACAATCGCAAATTGAGAGATATTCTATGAAACAACCAGCTGTGACCTCCAAAAATATTAAGGTTAGGAAAGCCAAAGAAAGAATATTATTGTATTCCTGCAACTTTTCTGTAAGTTTGAAATGGTTTCAAACTTTAAAGCTAAACAAATAAATAATACCAAAATAACTGCCTCTATACCTAGAAAGTAGATTCTATCTATAACTTACATGCTATATACCTTGCATAAATTATTAAGAAATTGAGATGTCTTTGTTTCCTTATTTGTAAAATGGAGACAATATGAGTACCTATCTTTACTACGGTGAGTACTATATGAGATAAGGACAGGAAACACTCTGTACTCAACAAGAGAAAGGTACAGTTAGTATAATGTGCTATCATCCATCATTTTAAAAAGCAGATACACATATGCATGCATATGCATAAAATCTCTCCGGAAACATTTAAGGGAACCTGGTGGCTGGGAGACAGGTGCAAGGAAGCCTTTTCACTGTACACCCTACCGAAATTGGTTTCCCAAGTACAGTATTACCTACTCAGAAAATAATTTTTTAAAAATTGCGTTTAGCACAGTCCCTGACTTAAACACTCAATAAACATTTACTTACAACTAGCAAATTTAGAATTTACACTATTAGACATATCTAGATTTATATTTTTGGAATATCAAGTAATGCTTTTAAGTAGTTACTTTTTATAACAACCTTTTAAGCAGGAATAATATTATCATCCCTATTTTAAAGATGAATTCAACAGAAGCACAAAAACTCTAAGTGTAACCTCCCAGTCAGTCACTTGCCTCTGAGCTCCGCGAGGATAAGGAAACTTCTATTTTTGTCTCCTATAAGGTCTCCACCCAGTGATGGGTCTCCCACCCCAGCATTAAGCATGCTGTTTTGAAGCAAGAGTTAGACAGCTGCCACTCATCTGTTGTTACATGTGAACCCTCTCAGCCCTGGTAAGCTATTATTTTTGGAATTGCGTCCCAACTTGCTCTATGTACCTAAACTATGGAAGACATCTTTTCCTTATGACACATCCCAACTATTATGCTGCCTTTTCAGAGTAAAAGGATAACAAAATGTCTTAGTGGTTTGAGATATTCCAGAGAATGGTTAAGTTTATGACTCCCTACATAGCTCTTTCTACAACTACAAAGTATTTTCATTTTCACCAATCTCTCATCATAAATAAATAAATAAGCAACGCTTTTATACTTTTTTTCCCTACTGTATGAGGGAAAAAAGAATAAGGAATCAACTATAGCTTTATAACAGAAATAAGTACAGTTAGTTAACATTTTGGTGCATAAAACTATTTTTACTGTCCATTCAACCATTTCAATTATTATGCTTCAATTTTTATTGAGTACTTACAATTTAATGTACTAGGCAGTGATGAAAGGTTTTGTGTCTTCATAAAAATGAGTTCATATGGTATATACTGTTTTATAGCCTGCTTTTTATTTTTCACAGAGCCCAAGGAGGGTCAGAGTGGTCAAAAAAAAGGGTTTAGTAAAATAACTCTCACTCCAAAATGTGGTCTTAATACAGATGGTTTAGAGCAAGCAAAAATATTTCAGGGAACCCTTCGTTACTGTTTTAGAACTCTATAAACTTCAGACATTATTTAAAATCAAACAGCAGCCCAGCCAGAGGCAATGCACTAGGCCTGAGGCCACAGCAGAGCCCAGGCCAGCCCTGAGCCAAGATAATGCCCAGGCTGCAGGACAGGAGAAGTCCCTGAGGAGAATCCCAAGAGGAGCCCCAATGACCCTGGTCGGACTGGCTCTCAGTGGGCTACTCAACTCCAACATGAGCCTCTGGGTAGTCCAGCCCATCTTTATCATCACCTGGGGGTGTGATCCACCACTAGGTGTCTATCCTACTGCAGAGTGACAAGAAGCTCAACCAGGAGCAAATATCTGAAATTAGTTAAGTCCTAATTCAAAGCACCGTCCTCAGGGAAAATGGAAATTGTATTCCCAAACGGTCCTTGACATAAAAATATTACTTCAACAACCCAGAGGATGGAGTTTTCAAAAAAAAAAAAAAAAAAAAAAGGAAAATAATACCACCTTCTCCTACAACTGATCCCACGATGGTCACAGATGTGATGAAAGAGAATGTCACAAATGTCCTCGCTGTGATTCTTATTGGTGGATGGATCAACATGACATTCTTAGGCTTTATCACAAAGTGCTATTTCCAATGACCCTATGTAAGCTTACGCTACAGAAGGGAATTGAACTACTCATTATTAATAGCTGCATCCTGGTACTTCTGCTGTGTATTTGGGCTTCAGAGCATTCACTCTCCAAATGTGGGCCAAGATAATGCCAATGACCAATCAGGAATGATGGAGACACAGATGACTGCAGCAGCCACGGCCATGCCCACCACAGATACCAAGAAAGCTTTCAAGACAAAGTGAAAAGTTTTGGAGCTAAGAGATCACCAGAGGGCACCAGGTGATGTCAAAGAGGAGCACGTGGCCAAACGCCTCCACTTGGAAGGCATATTCAAAAATGAATTACAGACCTCTTTTTTTTTTTTTTTTTTTTTTTTTTTGTGCGGTGCGCGGGCCTCTCACTGTTGTGGCCTCTCCCGTTGCAGAGCACAGGCTCCAGACGCGCAGGCTCAGCGGCCATGGCTCACGGGCCCAGCCGCTCCGCGGCATGTGGGATCTTCCCGGACCGGGGCATGAACCCGCGTCCCCTGCATCGGCAGGCGGACTCTCAACCACCGCACCACCAGGGAAGCCCTACAGACCTCTTTTTGAAGGTCAACCAGGGATTAGCTGTTGGGAACTTGGAGTAGTCCTTAACCTTTTAACTTGTTTGCACTGGAGACTCACAGAATAAAAAGGAAAATGCATGAACTGGTGGGCATGCAACAAGGATCATTCTTGTCTGACCCAGGTTCTTTTTTATGTTTGAAACTAGAAGAAACGAGGCCTGTGTGCTGGGTGACTTATAAGGAAAGAGCTATTTTTTAAATGTTTTTAAATTTCCTTCTGGTGCTTGTAGAAATGAAAGGCAGAGAAGGGGGGAAACTCAAGCTAGTGATAATATATAAAAACTTAGCAAAAATTCAATCTTTGGAAGAAACATTGCCAATTATAACTAATTATCATGTGCAATCAGCCTGACTTCTAGACCACAGTAAACTCCCGTTTTCTTGGGATCCGAATACCCTGTATTTTTATACTTAACTTATGTGCTAGTATTTTTATAACTTCCTTTAAAAAACTAATAATTTTCATTACTGAAAATTTAGAAACTATGTATGAGCAAAACAAGTCTCTGTATTGTTCATTTCGAGCCTACAGAATGACATAAAGAGCAAATGTGTCAAAACTTTATTCAAATAAACTCTTTTTCAGAGTGAATACTCAGAACCACGACAGACTTAGCAACCCTTCTATATCTCTTAATACTGTCCAGGGAAACCTGATGACCCTGATATATTGCTGGATTCTCAAGTGCCTTCAGGATGACCAAAGATAGGTTAAATATGGGAGATTCTTGATCTGGATCTCAGAATATATCAAATCCACTGGGGGGAAAAAAAAAATCAATGGTTCTGTACTGTATGTAACCACTCAGTTGAACTAAAGACCCAGTTATTCTGGATATGAGAGTTTACAAGATAG
This sequence comes from Lipotes vexillifer, assembly GCF_000442215.2. NCBI lineage: Eukaryota > Metazoa > Chordata > Mammalia > Artiodactyla > Lipotidae > Lipotes > Lipotes vexillifer. The sequence continues at coordinate 878,464 of NW_006775530.1, forward strand.
GGCAATTGCTGGCAGATACAAAGATAATGGTTGCCCAGGGATAATTCTGTCTGAATTAAATGTCCTAGGGAAGTGGCAGTGTGCCATTCTATACCAACAGTTAAATGTAATTTGCATGTTGAGTACTATAATCAAAACTGGAGAAATCAGAATAATATCTGTGGATTGTATCAATATCAATATCTTGAGTTGTTTTGCACAACTACAGTTGTGCAAAATTTTACCAGTACAAGGAAATGAGTAAAAAGTACAAAGGATCTCTCTATTATTTCTTTTATAACTGCATATGAATCTCATTATCTCAATAAAAATTTCATTCTAAAAAAATAAAATCAATTCCCTAAGTATATACTAGAGAAATGTGTATACATATATGAACTTATACACACATACACACACACAAATGATCACAGCATCATTATTCATTATGACCCTAAACCTGAAACAACCCAATATCCATAAGAATATGAATAAACGGAGGTATAATCATACAATAGAATCCTAATCAGCTATGAAAAAGAATGAGGCACTGCAATATGCACAAAAGAATATAATATATTGAACCAAAGATGCCAGACACAAAACAATATATACTGTGACACTCATTTGTAAAAAGTTCAAAAATAGACAAAAGAGGGATTTCCCTGGTGGTCCAGTGGTTAAGACTCCGAGCTCCCAATGCAGTGGGCACAGGTTCAATCCCTGGTTGGAACTAAGATCCCGCGTGCCACACGGTGCTGCCAAAAAAAAAAAAAAGAAAGGAAAAGAAAAGAAAAGGGCAAAATGAATCTATAGTGTTAAAGTCAAGAGAGCTAGTACCTCTGGGAATGAGGAAGGAGGCAGTGATTGGGAGGGTCTACAAGGAGAGGTTCCAGGATGTTACAATGTCCTAGATTGTGGTTATCCAAATGTGGTCACTTACTAGAGTGACACCATATGGCTAAATCTTAGGAATATATAAATAGTGGGAAAATAAGTTCCAAAATACCACAGACACAACTGCCTTTGCGTATACTCTATGTATAGTCAAATGGTCTTTGACAAGGGTGCCAGGACCACTCAACAGGGAAAGGACAGTCTCTTAAACAAATAGTACTGGGAAAACTGACTATTCACGTGCAAAAGGGTGAAGATGGACCCTTAACTTACATCGTATACAAAAATGAACTCTTAATGGATTAAAGATCTAAATGTAAGACCCAAAACTATAAAATTAGGGGAAAATCTTTTATGACATTGGACTTAGTGATACTTTCTTGGATATGACATCAAAAGCAAAGGCAACAAAAGCAAAAGTTGACAAATGGAATTACATCAAACTTAAAAAGTTTTTTACATCAAAGGACACAATCAGCAGAGTGAAAAGACAACCAACAGAACAAAAGATATGTAAATCATAAGGGGTTAATATCCAGAGTATATAAAGAACTCCTAAAATTCAACAACAAATCAAATAACCTGATTATACAATGGGCAGAAGAGTTGAATAGACACTTCTCTGAAGATGACACACAAATGACCAACAAGCATATGAAGAGATGCTCAACATCAGTAGTCACTGGGGAAATGCAAATCAAAACCACAATGAAATACCACCTCCCACCCATTAGGATGTCTACCATCAAAAAAACAGAAAATAGGGCTTCCCAGGTGGCGCAGTGGTTGAGAGTCCGCCTGCCGATGCAGGGGACGCGGGTTCATGCCCCGGTCCGGGAAGATCCCACATGCCGTGGAGCGGCTGGGCCCATGAACCATGGCCACTGAGCCTGCTTGTCCGGAGCCTGTGCTCCGCAACGGGAGAGGCCACAACAGTGAGAAGCCCGCGTATTGCAAAAAAAAAAAAAAAAAAAAAAAAAAAAACAGAAAGTAACAAGTGTTGATTTGGATGTTAAGAAATTATAACCCTGGGAATGTAAAACAGTGGAACCACCAGCACCATCTATTTCAGAACATTTTGTCTTGTAAAACTAAAACTCTATGGGGACTTCCTGGTAGTCCAGTGACTAAGACTCCTTGCTCCGAGGACTTCCCTGGTGGCGCAGTGATTAAGAATCTGCCTGCCGGTGCGGGGGACACGGGTTCAATCCCTGGTATGGGAAGATCCCACGTGCCACAGAGCAACTAGGCCCCTGCACCACAATTACTGAGCCTGCATGCTGCAACTACTCAAGCCCACATGCCTAGAGCCCATGTTCTGCAACAAGAGAAGCCACTGCAATAAAAAGCCCGCATAACACAATGAAGTGTAGCCCCTGCTTGCCACAACTAGAGAAAGCCCATGCACAGCAACAGAGACCCAACACAGCCCCCCAAAATAATTAATTAATTAATTTTTTAAAAAGCCTCTGTGCTCCCAATGCAGGAGGCATGGGTTCGATCCCTGGTCAGGGAACTAAGATCCTGCAAACCACAGGGCATGGCCGAAACAAAACAACTCTATGCCCATTAAAAGTTTTTTTTTGATTTAATATCTCTTTCATCTAATATTATTATAGCCACCTCTACTCTTATTTTGTTACTGTTTGCATAGAATATGATTCCATTCTTTCACTTTCAACCTATTAGTGTCTCTGAATCTAAAGTGAGTCTCCTACAGATGGCACATAGTTAGACCACGTATTTTTATCCATTCTCCCAATCTCTGTCTTTTGACTGGAGAGTTTAATCCATTTACATTGAAAGTAACTGCTGATATGGAAGGACTTACTCCATCAAAATGTCAGAGGACCTTATCAAGAAAGTGAAAAGACAACCTACTGAATGGGAGAAAATATTTGCAAGTCACATATCTAATCAAGGATTAATATCCATAATATATAAAGAAATCTAACTTAACAAAAAGACAATCCAATTTAAAAATGGGCAAAAAACTTGAATAGTCATTTCTCCCAAAAAGATACAGAGAATGAATAAGCACATGAAAGGATGCTTAACATCATTAGTCATTAGGGAAATGCAAACTGAACCACAAAAAGATACCACTTTACACCTGCTAGGATGGCTATGACTGAAAAAAAAAAAAATTACAAGTGTTCCATGGAGAAGTTAGAACCCTCATCCATTGCTGGTGGGAATGTAAAATGGTACAGCTTCAGTGGAAAACAGTTTGGAGTGTCTTCAAAAAGCTAATTATAATATAATTACCATACGACCCAGCAATTCCACTGCTAGGTATATATCCAAATGAACTGAAAACAAAGACTCAAACAGACACTTGTATGCCAATGTTCACTGTAGCATTGTTCACAATAGCCAACAGGTGGAGACAACCAAGGTGTCCACTGAAGAATGGATGAACAGACAAACAAAATGTGGTATACACATATCATGGAATACTATTCAGCCTTAAAAAGGAGTGAAATCCTGATACATGCTACAACATGGAACCCTGAAGACATTATTCTAAGTGAAATAAGTCAGACAAAAACGACAAATACTTTATGATTCCATCCACATGTGGTGCCTAGAACAGTAAAATTCACAAAGACATAAGGTAGAACAGTGATTACCAGTGGCTGGGAGGAGGTGGCAATGGGAAGTTATTGTTTAATGGGCACAGTTTCAATTTGGGATGATGAAAAATTTCTGGAATCAGCTGATGGTGATAGACACACAACAGTGTGAATGTACTTAATGCCATTGAACTGTACACTTAAAAATGGTTAAAATAGTAAATTTTATGTTATATTTTACCATAATAAAAATAAAAATTTAAAAACCTAAACATGCTAAGTAAAAGAAGCCAGATACAAAAGGACAAATATTTTATGATTCTACTTATATCAGGTAGCTAGAATAGGCAAATTCATAGAGACACAAAGTAAATTAGAGGTTGTATCAGGGGCTTGGGAAGAGTGATGAGAGGGTAGTTATTGCCTAATGGTTACGGAGTTTCTGTTTGGGGTAATGAAAAAGTTTTAGAAATAGATAGTGATGTTGGTGGCACAAACTATGAATGCGATTAATGCCACCTAATAGTACAGTTAAAAATGGTTAAAATGGCAAATTTTTGTTATATATATTTTACCACATACACACACAAAGCTAGGTTTACATACCTATAATTAACATAAGCCCAAAAGTTTACTTTTGTCTGAATCACAGCAAAACAAAACAAATAAGACCAAGGAGTCTGGAGGTTGTCCTCAGTCACCTAGACTGGTTGGTTACCAGTGCTATTCAAATCTATGGGACAATCATAAGTTTCTCCCTATTTTTATTAAGTAAACCTAATATAAGGCAGTACACATTTCCCATTTTTTCTAGGATCTGCTTTGCTTTTAAATCTCATATGAATTTGCAAAAACGATTCTTTTGAACTGGATAGCCTTTATGTTTTAAGACTAATGGATCTTGTCTCAGCTTTTAATGCATAAGCAATTATATAACACTACACATATTTCAAATAAACTATATGGCAACCAAGATCATAAACTTTCAATTGATGAAACAATGCCTGTGATCGATTCATTTCTATCTCAGACCAGCAATAATCAAGTGAAATACTTTAGATACAAAGGAAACTTTGTAATGTCCTCTTGGGAAGGGTTTTAGTCGGTCAATTGTCCACGGAATATGTGGTAGGGAGCAGGGGAAGCCTTTTGGCTTTTCATTTACTAAGTATTACTGAAAGGAGGACAGAAACTTTATGTTTTAATATAGAAAAGAAAGAGGACAAAATGCTAACAGAAAATAATACTTCCAGATTCCTAATTCTATGGAAAGGATAGGGGACAGATGGGCAGAAAAGAGGAGAATGTGAAGAATGACAGTTACAGAATAAAAACCTTGCTGGGAAAAAAATTACACAAATTCTCTGTGAATGGAAATTCCATGCTGATGTAATAAAAATGTAACAATACGGGGCTTCTCTGGTGGTGCAGTGGTTGAGAGTCCACCTGCCAATGCAGGGGACATGGGTTCGTGCCCCGGTTTGGGAAGATCCCACATGCCACGGAGCGGCTGGGCCTGTGAGCCGTGGCCGCTGAGCCTGCGCGTCCGGAGCCTGTGCTCCGCAACGGGAGAGGCCACAACAGTGAGAGGCCCGCGTACCGCAAAAAGAAAAAAAAAATAACATAGGGATATGCTAAAGATCACTTGACTTGGAAAATGAAATCTAGAAACATTAAGATTACAGAAGCTGCAAAATTAGGCCAGCCTACCCAAACAGATTAGCAGAATACCTCATCAAAATAAGATATGGATGTTAAAGTTTTGGAGAGGACAAAAACTACTTCCTAAAAAACGGTCTGACAACACAGAAAAAGATAACAGACCTGGGTGGTGAACAGCAGGAAATGGTGCAGGTCCATAGGTATTTGCATTTGGATTAGAAAGAACCTAGTAGGGCAGGGGTGCCACCTAGGAGAGGTTAACTTGATGGCTGCCAGAAATGGTGCAATCTTGGCAGTCACAATTTATCACGGTCTGAATTTCAGGTCTGCAGATCCGAACATAACTTATTCCCACCAGATTACATACCCTTAGCCCCACTATACTAGGTACCACTGCTACAGATTCTCACAATTCCTTAGGCATCTTCATGGTACTATCACAATTGCAATTATTTATTTAATGTCTTTCTTCCTCCACTAGACTATAAGCTCCCTAAGAACAGGGACCATGGTTGTCTTATTCATGGCTGTATTCCTGAACATAGCATAGAACCTGGAACATAGTGAGATCTAGGGGGCGCTCACTCTGCCCTCCTTCCCTCCCAACTGCCCTCTCTCCCTCTCTGGCATGTATGCTGCACGAATAAATAAACCAAAATCGATTTGTGATCAGGGCAGCTCACCTAGACAGTGCCGGAGTTTAAATTTTGCCTCATCTTCTTTCTAGCCTTCCCTAGGACCAACCACTTGAGACGGTTCAAGGAAAGAAAGCATACTTTCTACAGATTTGGTAATTCCACAAGCTAGATAACGATCAAATTTCACTTTCTTTTGACCAGCCTTGGAGAAATCCAGTAAGAATTGTTATTAGTCAGACACTGAAGCTTTCAAGGGGTACCCTAGGGTGGCACCAAACAGCCTGCATTCTCCATCTTTCCAAAGGCAAGACCACTGTACCTTGCACGACAATTGCTTGTACACAGATCTCATCTTCCCAGCAAGTCCAAAGCATCTAATTCACCTTTAAATCTTCAGAGCATGCGCTAGTTAGTAAGCACTCAAAAGATGCTACAGGAAACAATATAATTTTTTATTATTAATAAAAATAACCACTAACACTTACTGAGCTCTTTATGCCAGGTACCATGATAAGTCTTCATATGAATTACCTAAATCAATTGTCTCAACAACAACCCTGTGGAGTAGGTACTATTATCTCCCTTGAGGAGATGGAAAAAGGCCTTTACAGAGCACAACTGCCCAAGGTTACAGTAAAGTAGGAAACTGAACAAGACTCTTGAACCCCAAAGCCCACACCCAGCCATTAAAATGTGTTATATATATATATCGCCAAATGTGTGTGTATATATGTATGTATGTATGTATGTGTGTGTGTGTGTGTGTGTATCACCAAAATTCTCTTCAAAAGACACTTAAGAAAATGTAAAGGCAAAATACAGACTGTGAGAAAATACTCGCAATACATATTTCTGAAAGGACTTGCACCCAAAATATATAAAGACTGCTTTCAAGTCAATAAATAAGAAAACAAACCACTTAAAACTGAGCAAGAGTGAACAGACACTTTACAAGACATGCAAATGGCCAATTAGCCCATGAAGATACTCAACATCATTAGTCATCAGGCAAATGCAAGTTAAAACCATTATATATCAGCACACACCCATTAGAGTGGCTAAAAGTAAATCACTGACAAAACGTGACAATGAGGATGTGGAGAAACTGGAAAACTAATGTACTGCTGGTGCGACTGGGAAAAGGTCTGGCAGTTGCTTAAAAAGTAAAACAAAGACAAAAACAAAAAAATATGACCCAGCAATCTCACTCACTCCTAGCTATTTACCCAAGAGGACTGAAAACATATGTCCACACAAAGATTTGTACGTGAAAGTACAAAGCAGCTTTATTCATAATAGCCAAAAATTGGAAACAACCCAAGTGTCAATCAACAGGCAAAGGCAAATAGCTAAATTTTAGTATGGTTAAAATGAAATAAGAAGCACTAAATAGGAATAAATTGCTAATACACAGAAAAAATATAGATGAATCTCACAGATATGTTAAGCGAAAGACGTTAGACAAATAACACACGGTTCTGCAGTGTTAGAAATCAAATCAGTGGTTGTACGGGAACATAGATGGTAGAAATGTTCTATACAGTGATTGTGATGGTGATAACACAGATGAGACATTTTTCAAAGCTCACTGAACTCCACATATAAAATCTGTACATTTTATTGTATGTACATTAGATCTCAATAGAGTTGACTTAGGTGGGGGAAAAACTTAGATAGCAAAATATTACTAACAACCCAAATGTTTATAAATATGAGACTGCTTAAACAAATTATAATCAGTCCAAGAAATCCTATGAAGAATAAAGAAGTTCCAGGTATGGATATGGAAAGACTCCTGAGATATACAGTTACATGAAAAAAGCAAGGCATATTTCAGCGGGTATTGTATGCTGTTACCTTATGGGTGAAAAAAAAAAAAAACAGTGGGAGGAACTGCATTCACTTTTGCTTGTACATGCAAAACAAAACTCTGGAAGGATTCACAAACAGCAGTAGTTAACTTTAGGAGGAGGTTGACTGGGCAGACGGGAGGAAGGCTTTTCACAACGTACCCATATGACCTATTCAAAAAATGAAAAACTTACCTGGGTTCCAGAAAAAAGGTACTAGTTCTAACTTCCCTCTGTCACATTCCCAATCCTTCCAAATTATATCTAAGATGTGGAAGAAGGTGGTTGTAAAACAGACCTAATTCCATACTCTATAGCCATGAAAAAAAACTGAGGCAAATCCTAATGTAATGGGCATAGGTTATCTAGTAAGACTGCCTGAGTTCAAACTCCACCTGTACCACTTAACATTATGACTTTATGAAAGTTATTTCTCTGCTCCTCAGCTTTCTAATCTCTAAAATGGGTTGTTAGGAGGGTTAAAAAAGAAATTACATGTAAGCCGCCACAATAATAAGCACCCAAGAAATACTATTACTATTAAACCAAATCAATTAATAAACACTATAATTCAATTAAGGAATACTATGATTCTATTTCTACTTATACATATCTGTATACATTGGTATATGTGTGGAAGATGTAGAAGGATTCAAACAAATTCTTGGGGTTTAAAGAGTTTTACTTTCTTCCCTTCTGTATTGTTTTTCCCTCCAACCTAGTATTCCCACTTATGCCAACAGTCACTAAAAAATACATAGAAAGCTTTAAAACAGCACTATGTGTTAAGTTACTCTTTTCAGAAATGGTTAATTATACATAAAACAATGGTTTCCAAACTTTTTTCACTTGTGATACAGTAAGAAAACAAGAATATTAACTGAAACAAAGGTTCACAAAAACATGCTTTGTGAACAAAGGTTTACAAAATCATACTTACCCTTGCTAAGAGAGATACACTTTGATATGTTCTAGTCAATGTCGTAAGATATTGTAACCATTTTTATGTGATTTTCTTTCTAAACAGAGGTTCACAAAAGCTGTACTTGACCTGTCCCCTCCTTGATCATACTGACCTCATCTAATACTCTCCAGCTACCACAACCTCCCTCACTGTTCGTCAAACACACTAGATATACTTGCACCTCAAGGCCTTTGAACTTGCTCCCTCTGCCAGGAAATCTCTTCCTGCAGATATCCACATGGCCAGCTCCCTTAACAGAAGGCCTTTACTCTAGTCATCTTCTTAATCAAGCTCTTTCTGGCCATCATACCTAAAATTTCAACCCCTCATCTTCACGCCCTCACCCCATACATGTCCACAGACTTCTTCTCTGCTTTATTTTTCTCCTTAGCACTTAACATAGCATATATTTTAGTTATTTACTCTGCTTATTTTCTGCTTCCCATAGATGGTAATCTCCACGAGGGCATAAATGTTTAACTCTCTGCTGCTGCATCCTCAGCACCTAGAACAGTATCTGGCACTTAGTAGACACTTGATAAACATTTGGATGAGTAAGTGAATGAATGACTAGACTTGGAGTGAAGAAGAACGCAGGGACAGAGACGCTGGAACAGGTAAGTTAGAATGGCTAACTGCAGGTAAAGATTGGCAACTCAAGCTTGAAGGGCCGCCCCTGGCACACCTGTGATGTCTCTGGCTCCATCAGCATGTGGTAAACCAGGCTGAGAACCACTATTAAAGATTAAACTCATGTCCACTACATGCACTGAGTGTTCCTTCCAAGTTCATTATCTATTCTGAATCAATCAAGAAGAAACTAGGGGTTCCCTGGTGGCGCAGTGGTTGAGAATCTGCCTGCTAATGCAGGGAACACAGGTTCGAGCCCTGGTCTGGGAGGATCCCACATGCCGCGGAGCAACCGGGCCTCGTGAGCCACAACTACTGAGCCTGCGCGTCTGGAGCCTGTGCTCCGCAGCAAGAGAGGCCGCGATAGCAATGAAGAGTGGCCCCCGCTTCCCACAACTAGAGAAAGCCCTCTTACAGAAACGAAGACCCAACACAGCAAAAATAAATAAATTAATTAAACTCCTACTCCCAACATCTTCTTTAAAAAAAAAAAAAAAAAGAAGAAGAAGAAACTGGGGGGAAATGAAACCACAAATGAAAAACATTACTGGCCCATTATGAACTATGTTTTACCAGGTATGCTACAAGCCACACTTGAAACTTATTATGAGGCATACATCAAAGGACATAGCTAAGTCTAGAATTCCAAAGTAATACTGTGTAGACAAGAGAAACTAAGGTATTTATCTAAAGCACACCCTGCCACTAATCAACTGTCTGACCAAAATCTCTCTGAACCTGTTTCTTATATCTCTGTTAAAATAAGGCTCACTACTATCCAACTCACTCTCAACTAGTTAATTTGAGGCTGAAATAACGGGAAAGCACTTTTAAAAGCATAAAGGCCATACACCCTACAAATACAAGAAGTCACTAAATTCTAAGATGTTAACTTATTGGCCACTAGAAAGATTTATTTAAAACAATGTCCTTAAAAAAAAGGGGGGGGACCAAAAAAAAAAAGGGACTTCCCTGGTGGCGCAGTGGTTAAGAACCCGCCTGCCAATGCAGGGCACACAGGTTTGAGCCCTGGTCGGGGAAGATCCCACGTGCTGTGGAGCAACTAAGCCCGAGCGCCACAACTACTGAACCTGATCTCTAGAGTCCGCGAGCCATAACTACTGAAGTCCACGCGCCTAGAGCCTGTCCTCCGCAACAAGAGAAGCCACCACAATGAGAGGCCCACGCACCGCAAAGAAGAGTAGCCCCCGCTCTCCTCAACTAGAGAAAGCCCACGAACAGCAACAAAGACCCAACGCAGCCAAAAATAAATAAATTTTTTAAAAAATTTATTTTAAAAAGTAATAATAAAATAAAACAGTATTCTTTTTGGGAAATTTTACGTTTTAAAAGTTTTTATAGATTTATGAATCAGGATGTAGAGCTTTATCCCGAAAGCCCCAAATTAGTAAACAAATTTTGCTAGTACATTTGCTTCAGAAAGAGAACGAAGCGAAATGAAACTTTTTCTCAGTTATATCAGGATTATATTATGCAAGAACTTACAAGGAATTAACCATAGGATTATTAATCTATTACTCAAAATAAAATAATACACACCATAAATAAATAAATAAGCATTTAAAATATCTTAAACCCTCAGGGATTGGGAGTGAGGGGAATGACTGCAAAAAAGCAAGACGGAACTTTTTAGGGTGATGAAAACCCTCTTTCTTAATTGAAGTTGTGATTACATGGGTGAATACATTTGTCAAAACTCATCAAACTGTACATTTTAAATGGGCACAATTTATTGTATGTAAATTACACCTCAGTAGCGTTAAACAAATGGAAAGTCTGTTTCCTTGAAAACAAAACAAAACAAAAATAATCACTCAGTTGTACTAGGGTCTTGAGAACTTGTAAAACCTAATACAAAAAAACAAAACAAAACAAAACCCTAATACAACAGGCTTGATTTACAAAAGAGGGTGACAGAACCTGAATCAATGGCCAAAAGAAAAAAATCAACTCATAACCTCTGGACTCAAGGTCAACTCAAAATAGAAAAAAGAAAGGCAGCATAATGGGGGGAAAGGAGGAGGCATCTCAGCTTCTAAAGAAAATGAAAAGCAAAAAATGATATTACTTCAGAAGGCATAGTGGAAAGAGCAGAGGTTTGGAGCTTTCAGGCCTGGGTTCGAATGGCCCTAGGTTGTTAGGTGAGAGACCCTGAGTCTCTGTTTCCCTTTCCGTAAGATGGGCATAATGGTGACTCAGAGTTTAGCCAAGCACGTAGTAAGTGCTCAATATGTGACAGAGGCATGATATTACTGAAGGCACGAGAGTTTAGTGACGGCTGGAAATGCATGCACACCTAAGGCCCCCCAATCTCCGTCTCGGAGTGTCGTGCTCCCTTCCGTACGCCTCTTGGCCCTCAGCCAGGCCTCACTTCCCTCCCATACACCCTAGCAGCGTTTCCGGGCCCGACCACCCTCGCCGCTGCAGCTCCCAGGGGCCGCCCACCTCCCGGGCCCCACCTCGTTAAGGAAGCGGGTGACATCGTAGACTCGCCCGTGAATCACCAGCCAAATCTCCTTCGGGGAGTTGCGTTTCTCCACCTCCTCCAATCGGTAATACGTGACGCAGGTCTCGACCCCTCGCCCTTTCCCATCGCTGCCACTTGCTTCCACAGTCGCCATTGAGCCTGAGGTACCTCTTCTCTACCGCTATCCCGGTTTCCGCTGCCAACTTCCTGCAGGTAGACCTAGGGCTCAGTCCTCCCCGGCTTCCGTAACCCGGGCCCATAAGGCCAGCGGAGGCTCCTGGCAACAGCCAATTACGCTTCCTAATAGTTCCTGGTTCGTTTTCTTTTCACCAATGAAACGGGGGATTCAATTTCAAATCCCACCCACTCCTCGCCCGATCCTAGGGGCGTAGGCCTGGTTCGAGGTCCAACTTACCAATCAGGACCATCCATCTCCTCCAATCTCACCAATCAGATACCGTGATTTTGGAAAGGCGCCTAAGAGAGACACGTCGTCTGAAAGAGAAGTTTCTTCACTTGTCGTAGGGGCCTGCAGAATTCTGGAAGATGGGACCGAATCACCATTTTCACGTTTCCCTTCCCTTTGCCGTGGATCCCTCCTGAATCACGCGAAACTCGTTTCCCCGCCCACTTCCGGCACAGCCTCTGTTCCAGCCCCAGCTTTACATTTCTGCAGCCTCCAGGCTGTGATATGGCAAATCCATTCTTAGGCTCAGTTTCCTCCTCACCAGTAAAATGGGCATGATACACTCTACCCTGTAGAGAAATCTGGCCGATTAAGTGAGAGAGAGTGTATACACATACATGCAGAGCGCTTGGCACATAGTAAGCAATACATAAATAACAGGCGGTGGGCCGAGGCCTAGAGACAGTGATTGGGGGTACGATATGTAGTATCCCAAGTTTGTGCCACTACTAAGAATCTGCTTTTGTTGTATGTCAGTTTTATCTTAATAAGGCTCAGGGCGAAGTGTGTGTGTGTGGGGGGGGATCTGATTTTTAAGCGAATTCTTCAGTGATCAGGACAATGTACACTGTTTTCGTTTCTCTGTGTTCTAAAATAGTATTCGCCTCAACTGTCGCTGGCTAGAGGTTCCGGCATTTTCGAATTATGAGTTTGGTTTCTGCAGTGTTGTTAGCTATTTATTTTTAACTGCCATTGCAACGGACAAACTGGTCATGGTGAGATGTCATTTTCATCGTGTCACTCTCCCATACCCATAATCCATCCCCAACCATTTCAACCATTCCCTTTAGTCTTGTGCACCAGCCACTGACCCCTAAACCTACTGGTATAAGCCCACATCTGTGATCATGCCAGGTCCACCCACTTAAGATACCCCCCTTCCTTCCAGTGCCTACTCACCTTTCAAGGTCCTGAAATTCCTTCTTTTTCACAAACTGCTACCATTATGAGCTCCGTTGATTCTATCTCCATATAGTACCTAAGCACATTACTATTTCAGAAATTTTTGAAAGAAACAAAACATTTACATATATATAAATTTAAGTGCTAGCAATAGAGATTTGTAGCAAATGCAAAGGGACACAGCTCTGTACACATATACGTGAAATGAACAATTCACACTTAACCCCGGTGTGCGTGAGTCAACTGAGAAGGCTATGTTAAAAATGCAGATTCCTAGGAATTCCCTGTCGGTCCAGTGGTTAGGACCTGGCGCTTTCACTCCGGGGCCCAGGTTCGATCCCTGAACGTGAAGATCCCGCAAGCCACGCGGCACAGCCAAAAAACAAAAAGAAAATGCAGATTCCCTCCTGCCCAGACGTGGAGTCTCTTCCTCACCTTGAATGTTGGCTTGCTTTGTTACTTACTTTCGCCAACAGATTGTGGCAGAAGTGATACTGTGCAAGTTACTTCTAGACTTCAGGAGGCCTTGAGGTTTCCATCTTAACCATCTTAGAACGCTTCATGATGCTGTGAAGAAGCCTGGGATTAAAGATGTCACCTACAAATTGGCATTTGCCATCTACCTCTACAAGGATCAAATTATGAAAGTCAGCAGCTGCTGACCTTCAACACCCATTGAAAGGAGTTAGGCTGGAGATCAGGAGTGAGGCACTCTGTGCTCTGGGAAAAACTGGCAGAACAGGTCTTCAGATAGATATTTTCAGGAGACAATTTTATGAGCCCAATTCTTGCATCTCCTCGAATCTAGAAAAGCACTAAAATCCTTCATGGTGACGTCTGTTCCTCATGACTAGCAGTAATCTTCACGAGACTAGCAGAAAACTTCTGCAAAAAATATGTGCTTGATTGCATGTACTCCCCCTTCACCAAAATCACATATATATTGACTTTCCCCACTACCTTTTTTTTTTTCTGCGGTACACGGGCCTCTCACTGTTGTGGCCTCTACCAATGTGGAGCACAGGCTCCAGACGCGCAGGCTCAGTGGCCATGGCTCACGGGCCTAGCTGCTCCGCAGCATGTGGGAACTTCCCAGACCGGGGCTCGAACCCGTGTCCCCGGCAACGGCAGGCAGACTCTCAACCACTGCGCCACCAGGGAAGCCCTGTATGCCTTTTAAAAAACATTTTTTGGGACTTCCCTGGTGGTCCAGTGGTTAAGACTTCCCCTTCCAACGCAGGGGGTATGGGTTTGATCACTGGTCGGGGCTAAGATCCCACATGCCCCGCGGCCAAAAAACCGAAACATAAAACAGAAGCAACATTGTAACAAATCCAATAAAGACTTAATTTTTTTTTTTTTTTTTTTGCCTTATATCACTAGCAAGGACTATTTTACACTAGCATTTCTAGTAGAACACTGAATAAAAATGGTGAAATGAGCAACTCTAGCTTGTTCCCAATCTTAGGAGGAAAGCGTTCAGTCTTTCACAATTAAGTACGATGTCTAGATTTTTCAGTAGATACTCTTCATCTGATAGAGGGAAGAATTCTCCTATCTACCTTGTTTCCTGAAGTGTTTTTTTTTTTTTCTCTTTAAATCATAAAAGGAGATTGAAGCCTGTTGAACATTTTTTCTGCATCTATTAGGATGATAATCGTTTGATTTTTCTCCTTTATTCTGTGAATATGGTGAATTACTTTGAATACTTTTCCAAAACTTAACCATCTTTGCATTTCTGGGATAAACCTCACTTGGTTACAATGTTAGGTTCAATTTTCTACAATTTTTTTAAGCATCTTTGGGCTTATATTCATGAGGAATGTTGTTCTGCCGTTTTCTCTTTTTTTTAATAAATTTTATTTTATTTTATTTATTATTTTTGGCTGCGTTGGGTCTTCGTTGCTGTACGCAGGCTTTCTCTAGTTGCGATGAGCGGGGGCTACTCTTCTTTGGGGTGTGTGGGCTTCTCATTGCGGTGTCTTCTCTTGTTGTGGAGCATGGGCTCTAGGCGCACGGGCTGCAGTAGTTGTGGCTCACAGGCTCTAGAGTGCAGGCTCAGCAGTTGTGGCACACGGGCTTAGTTGCTCCGTGGCATGTGGGATCTTCCCGGACCAGGGCTTGTACCTGTGTTCCCTGCATTGGCAGGCGGATTCTTAACCACTGCACCACCAGGGAAGTCCCCAGTTTTCTCTTCTTGACTGTCTTTGATAGTTTTTTTTCAAGCTCTTTGATAAATACTTACTGAGTAACTACAGCTAAGTACTGTGTCTATATATTACACAAAACTCAGCACAGTGCCTGCCACAGTGTCCTCAGTAAATGCTGGCTAGTTTGGAGTTATAATTTCTAGGTGCTATAAATGAGACCCAGTTCTCAAGGAAATTTACTCTCTAAGAGGAAGACGGCATTTACCATATAAAACATTTTAACACTAACATTTTACTACCATATAAAACATCTCAACATCAACATTTTACTTTCACTGTTTTTACATATGTTTTAGAAAATCCTCTCCCCATCGCTGTCCAGCTGTGCGCTCTGAAATTTATCTCAGATAACAGGCTGGTGTGTGAGATGCTGCTCCAGGGGAGTCGTTATTTACCTTGCAAGCTAATTTTACTGCTTTTGTATAAATGGTGGAAATGGAACAGGAAACTGTCAAGAAAGACACTGTGCATGCTCCTTGAGAATAGAGCAAGGGACGGGGATTCTGTCCCATTTTTTTGCAGACATCAAACACACTTCCTGGGTTCTCACACTCTTTTTGAGGGGGAAGTTCCCCTTTCCTGTTCCAAGAATGGAATACAATAAGGTAGCCCTCAAATCTGTTCTCGCCCTTCTCAAGGTATTATGGCCCCCGGCAACCTATTTTCATCCCCTGCCAGTGGGAAGACAAACTCTTAAAGCCATCCCAGTCCAACACTCTCCTTCCCTTCCCAGAGCCAGGCCTGGCCATCCAGTATCAGGGAAGCTTCAGGAAACTGCAAAGTTAAGAGCCCATATTGTCCAACATGTGGCCTCAGGGAGAGTTACTTGATTCCAAGCGTCCTAGTGTTGTTCCAACCCCCCAGCCAGCCTGACCTCTCTAGCCTGTTGGGCAGCCTCTTCTGGAGCTTCCCCCAGAACCATGCTATTGAGTTTTATGACTGTGGGGCTCCATCTCCACAGCCCAGCCCAGTTTCTAGAATCAAAAGAAACTGTAGCTGTGCAAAGAGCCATCCATAAGGATGCTTTCTACCCTGGATTTTGGTTCCTGGCTTCAGTACACCCACTTTTCTTCCTTTTGATGTTTGTTTATTTGTTTTTAACACGTAGTAAATATTCATATGTTTCAAAAACAAAATTTATGTATATCTATATATCTATATATGCACATATATATGTGTATGTGTGTCCTTACAATGAAATATAATTCAGCAGTAAAAATAGCATGCTAAAACATGATGTACCTTGAAAGCATCATGCTAAGGGAAAGAAGCCAATCACAACAGACCACATACTGTTGATTTCAGTTATGTGAAATTTCGAGAAAAGGCACATCTGTAGAGACAGAAAGTAGATTTAGTGGTTGTACATGGCCGAGGGGGTTGGGAGAAATGGGGAGTGACCATTAATGGGTATGAAGTTTCTTTTTGGGGGGCGGTGACAATGTTCTAAAATTAGACTGCAGTGATGGTTGCACAACCCTGTAACTATGCTAAAAGATACTGAATTGTATACTTTCAATAGGTGATTTGCATGGTATGTGAGTTATATCTCAATAAAGCTGTTGAGGAAAAAACAGACAAAGCTTAGAGTGTTAGAAGTCTAATTCAGTGGTTAGGGGAAGGGCATAAGGAGGGGACTGAAAAACGTAAAAAGGCTACAATACTTCCCAGACGTGGGGCCGACAAAAAACATGGATGTGAAAAGACGTTAACGCTTATAAGTTCTTTATCCTGTGAGAGGTTCTTTTTGATAAAGATGGTCTAGTTCAGAGACTGGATGATGCCACTGTTTTTACTACAGTCTACTGAGCCAAAGGCCACTTTGAAAAATTGCAATGTTTCCATAAACACAAAGTTTCCTTTAGGCTGGTTTTGCCCTCAGGATGCTTCAGTTGTCTTTGGTCAGTGACTTTTATCTAGTCTGTAGAGGATGAGTAGCAAGGCACAGAAAGCTCCTCCGTGACTGTATTAATCTCTTCATTGCTGCGCGCGGGCTTTCTCTAGTTGCGGCGAGCGGGGGCTACTCTTCATTGCGGTGCGCGGGCTTCTCATTGTGGTGGCTTCTCTTGTTGCGGAGCACGGGCTCTAGGCGTGTGGGCTTCAGTAGTTGTGGCACGCGGGCTCAGTAGTTGTGGCTCGGGGGCTCTAGAGCGCAGGCTCAGTAGTTGTGGCGCATGGGCTTAGTTGCTCGGCGGCATGTGGGATCTTCCCTGACCAGGGCTCAAACCCGTGTACCCTGCGTCGGCAGGTGGATTCTTAACCACTGCACCACCAGGGAAGTCCCTAAATCAGATTTTTAAAGATATAATTTCTATGCACTAGTGTACTTTTTATAAACCATCATCCACATTCATTTAAGTAGACACTTTCTCAGGGGAGTGTCTGAGAGCAGTGAACAATGGTTATAGATTAAGTGATAAATTAATAAATTAAGATAAGGGGTAGTAGAGGAAACAAGTTTTAAATTTAATTTTTTAAGTCCTTAATACTTCACAAGGCTCAAAACTAAAAAAAAAAAAAAAAAAAAATTAAACATCTCAATAAAAAGTCTCTTGACCACCTTTTCTATATACATTCCATTCCCTTCCACTCACCCACCCCAGATAATCACTTAATAATTTTTTGTGTATCCTTCCTGAGTTTCTCTATGCAAATGCAAGTAAATATAAATATTTATACTTAGTTTTACTCACATATATAAAAGGTGCTAAACATCACAGTTCTGCATCTTGCTATTTTTACTTAATGACATCTTAGAAATGTTTAGATAATAATACATAAAGTGCCTCCTCATTTATTTTTACAGTTGCATAGCTTCCCATAGTTCAGTATTCATAGTTTGGTATGAATGTTATCATAATTTAACTAGTCTCCTACTGATGGAGATTCGGGTTTCCAGTGTTTTGGAATTACAAATAATGCTGTAACTAATAACTTTGATCTTATATCACTGTACACATGTACAAGAAAAAATGGGACTTCTAAGCCAAATACACATGCATCCGTACTGTTAGCAACTACAGCAATTTATATTCTCACTGCCCTCCATAGCAACTGTACCAATTTATATTCTCACTGGCAATGCATATGAGTGCCAGTGAGAATATAGATCAATCTGAAAAATAATCGTAATAATAATAATATAATAATAATAATAATCTTAATAATAATAATATAGATCAATCTGAAAAATAATCTTAATGGCCAAGAATCTCTTTTGAGTTGAGATGGTTTGATCTCTACATGCCGAGCACAAGCTTACTTTAGGGGTATTCTCTCTGCCCAACTTCACATTTAGATTTTATCATTCTAATCTCTGGTTAAGTGTCAACCCCTGGGTGAGGCCTCGGTGAGCCACCACATCCTAAGTGCATACTTGGCCCAACGCATCATTCTGTTTTCTTTCTAGAGGGTTCATGGCTACATGATATTTTTCTTTTCTTTTTTACTCTCAAAATCAACGTTATTGGCATTCTGGAAACTAAGCAAAAGATTATAACAACCAGGTGAATGCTTAATCAAGGAAAAAACAGTTGAATCTCAGTCAGAGAGCTTTGTGGTGTTTTAAATTACCCTGTCCCATCCCCTACTCTTCAGTTTGGCAGAAGCTTTGACAAAAACAGCCCCCATTCCTAGTACAAGTTCTTAGTCCTGGAGGTAGTAGAAGTGACCTCATTCTTAAAGAATTGTGGTTGTTCATTTCAACCAGTCTGGTGGCTCCCTGAAGGGCCAGCTCAAAAGGCTTGCCCTCATTTTGCCTAACTCAGCACTCTCCCAAGTCTGAGGCAGCTACTTGAGGGGCATTTAATAGATTTAAAGGCAAATACATTAGCCACTGCCTCCCAGGACAAGGAATAATGGTTGGGCAAACAACAGACCAACCAAAAACAATAATATATAGGTGTAGGTCTCTTTGAGACCCTGATTTTAATTCTTTTGAGTACTTGGAAGTGAAGTTGCTAGATCTTATGGTAATTCTATTTTTAATTTTTTGAGGAACTGTATACTGTTTTCCACAGCAGCTGTACCATTTTACATTCCCACCAACAGTGCACAAGGGCTCCAATTTCTCCACATTCTCACCAATACTTATTATTTTTTTATTTTTTCATAGTACTCATCCTAATTGGAGTGATGAGAAAAGAATTTGGCCTTGCCACTGGCCTGCTCAGGCAGCCCCAAACCCTGAACCTTTATTCTTAAAGCATTTTAACTTCGCATTAACTTTGAGCAGTGGACGTGAGACCCACCCCGGTTAAGTTCAGGTTAGGTTTGGGACACTGGGATATTTTCTTTCATCCATAATCATTGGATCTGGGCCTATAAATCAAATAGTTAAGACACAAAACACAAACAAGGTCGTAATTTGTTTCTTCCTGCCCTCTGTTTTTCTTGGCATGGAAAAACTCAAGCTTTTCCTGACTGGGGATGGGTAGTGACACTGGGGGGTGATTCATTAAAAGTGGCCTGAGTAACTGGCCTTTTATTTCTTCTCATTCTTTCCCCTTATTGTCCCAGCTAATGTAAGGAAACACATTGAATAAAATAATTCTCCTGCTGATAAAGAACTTTCCCCTGACTGTTTGTTCACTTGCAGCTATATGCTCCCAGAATCAAAATCTTGGAGCCGGGGAGGCCACTGTGGTAGACGTGATGGGTATTTCTTTTTATTTATTTATTTAATTTTTGTCTGCCTGGGGTCTTCATTGCTGCGCAAGGGCTTTCTCTAGTTGCGGCGAGTGGGGGCTACTCTTCGTCGCGGTGTGCGGGCTTCTCATTGAGGTGGCTTCTCCTGTTGTGGAGCATGGGCTCTAGGTGCGTGGGCTCAGTAGTTGTGGCACTCAGGCTCAGTAGTTGTGGCTCACGGGCTCTAGAGCGCAGGCTCAGCAGTTGTGGCGCACGGGCTTAGTTGCTCTGCAGCATGTGGGATCTTCCCAGGCCAGGGCTCGAACCCGTGTCCCCTGCGTTGGCAGGCGGATTCTTAACTACTGCACCACCAGGGAAGCCCCTTGATGGGTATTTCTGATAGAGAAGGAAGGTCAAGAACCCTGGCTTATGGAAGCCACCTTTTTCACTCCCTTTTCTCAACAGTTATCTATTATGTTAGGAAATTGTTTCTGTCCACTGTGATCCTGGCCACACAAGCAGGAGTTGGGTGTGGCTATGGGTAGTCACAGTTCCCTGTCTCTAAAGTGGGTCTCATGACACCAGTACTTTCCTCTCAAATAAGTGCCATTAATGTCAACCATTCCTAAGGCCAGGAGAGACAAAAGGAAGTGGTAACAATAAAAAATATTCACTTTACAGTACACATAGATCATAATATTAAGAGAAATATCATAATATGCCATTCATCTTTTACACTACATGCCGCTATTTTATTTAAAATATTTCTATAAATTTTTTAAAGAAATAAAGAGTAAAATCATGTAGAGAGAGAAGGCTGGACAATAATAGACTAAAAAGCTAACAATAGCTATCTCAGGGTTGAGGGCTTCGAGTTGATTTTAGTTTTCATGTTTATAATTTTCTGTATCTTTTCAGTTCTTCTCACAGATTGTGTATCACTTTTGTAATCAAAAAGAAATTATACTGTAGTGTTATTTTATTTAAGTTGACTTGTGTGCCTCCTACACCTCTGTGGAAGTGGAACAATTTATTTTCAAAGAGGTGGGCGTAGAAGGAGACAAGTGGGACAGGAGAGGTAAGGGACAGATGTGACTATGCTCAGGGTCAGGGTGAGACTGTGGAAAAATACCAGTGATGCCACACCCTCAGCATGGTTCTGGTCAAGGCTACCCCTGAATCACCCCACCACTGGCTTTTTTTTTGTCCCCCTCCAAGTGAAATAATCCCAGTTTCTCTCACCTATTGTGGTAAACCTAGCTTCCTTGCCTTTGATCATTTTTGTGGCCTCCCTCTGAGCCTGCTCCCAGCACTCCACTATCTCTGTGGATTCCCAAAGAGACAAGCTCCTCCTGTGGGGGACCAGCCAGGAAGGGGAGAGTGAGAGGATGAATCTGTGGGTGCCTGATACCCTAAGTGGATGGTTCTTGTTGACTTTTGAGAAGGGGCTCAATAAATAGCATGCCTCCTCCCTACTCAGGCTCTGAACCAATTGGCGGTCTGGGTGGTCAGGAGATGAATTATCTTCTGATAAGGCTATACATCGCAGAATGGAGCTGAGCATGTGAGCCCAATAGGCTTCCCTGAATCCTAGTTCAACAGACTTTCCCACAGTCCCAGGCAACAGTGGACCAGGGTGCCCTCCCCACATGGAGGAAGAGAACTTGTGTTCCTTCCCAGCATCTCAATCCTAAGTGACCAGGAAGAGGAAGACACTGGGAGACTCATGCCCAGTTTCTCCTAATGCTCTCCTTCCCCTAAGTGCAGGAGGGGGAAGGCATGAAGAGGAGCCTGGGGCATGATGACCCTCTACAGGAAGGAAATATTTGGAGTGAGGGAAAAGCATTTTCCTCTCCCAAAGTTCTTACTATTTCTTGGATTATAGAACATTTTGAGGATAGGAAGCAAGCTATAAACCACCACCTCAGAAAAGTGCATATAAGTGCTGGGCTTTGGTATTAAGGATTTATATCTGCCTGCCTTTCCCTTTCTGCTGGTCTCTGTGCCCCATCTTCCCTGCGAGGAATTGTTCCTATTCTAGTGTATGTGAAGCTAGTGGGGCTGCCAATCAGATGCTCTGTCTCCCCTCCTTACAGATGGGGCATGTGATCCAATCTGTCCAGTGAGAGAAGCTCATTTCCCTGGCCCTGTTGTTTTAGGAATGGGCACTTGATTGAAGGCAGACAATCAGGGAACAGGACTAAGGGCAGGAAGACTGCTTCTTTATATGAATACTGAACTGGGAAAAAAGTAAAGCTTGGAGCTCTCCACAGCTGTTTTGTCTGCCAAGTGGCAAGACTCTAAAGAATGGAGCCCAACAAAGCAGAAAGATGCCCTGGGGATGTTTTTGACCCTTTGATGTAGTCAGAAACGAAATCTGGTCTTGTGGTTACATGAGCCACTAAATTTGCCCTTTTTTGGCTCAAGCTAGTGTCAGGCAGATGTCTCTTCCTTGCAATGTATGTGCGTACATAGAACTTGGCCTCCACTTTCCAGGGTTGCTTAGGCTATGAAGCCCAAACATCCATTGGATGTTCAGAGCCCCTTCTGTTAGTGGTGCCCTTTATAAATTTGAAAATTAATCAAGTATTATTCTAAAAGATTCACATAGCTCTGGCTACTGCATTTTGGGCACCAATACTTGCTTCTTCATGTTGACGCCACTTTCTGCTTGCCAGCAACTTGGAAACCATACTAAAAGCACAGGCTGGAGGGCCTATAGCTTGAGAGAAGACAAACAATATGGGTGTGTTGGAATGCAGAAAATGGTAGGAGAAAGTGACTGATCCTCTTTTCCTTTATATGTAATGGATGAGAGTTGGAGGTAGAAAGAAGAGAAAGACAATCCCACCCAACCCAAAGAGGATGTGTGGGCAAGTTAACATGAAAAATGGCGATAGGAGATTGATGCAGGGTGGTGTAGAAAAAGCTATGGAAGAACAACAGCTCACTTTTTTTTTTTTTAATTGGTTAATGGTTTGGTTTTTTTTTTGTAAATTTATTTATTTTAATTTTTGGCTGCATTGGGTCTTTGTTGCTGCGTGTGGGTTTTCTCTAGTTGCAGCGAGCGGGGGGGCTACTCTTCGTTGCGGTGTGTGGGCTTCTCATTGTGGTGGCTTCTCTTGTTGTAGAGCACGGGCTCTAGGCGCGCAGGCTCAGTAGTTGTGGCACGCAGGCTCAGTAGTTGTGGCTTGCGGGCTCTTGAGCGCAGGCTCAGTAGTTGTGGCGCACGGGCTTAGCTGCTCCTCGGCATGTGGGATCTTCCCAGACCAGGGCTCGAACCCGTGTCCCCTGCATTGGCAGGCAGATTCTTAACCACTGCGCCACAGGGAAGCCCAACAGCTCACATTTTATTATTATTATTTTTTTATATATTTTTAAAATTTTATTTATTTATTTATTTTTGGCTGTGTTGGGTCTTCATTGCTGCATGAGGGCTTTCTCTGGTTGCTGCGAGCCGGGGCTACTCTTTGTGGTGGTGTGTGGGCTTCTCATTGCGGTGGCTTCTCTTATTGCGGAGCACAGGCTCTAGGTGCGCGGGCTTAAGTAGTTGTGGCGTGCGGGCTTCAGTAGTTGTGGCACGCGGGCTCAGTAGTTGTGGCTCGCGGGCTCAGTAGTTGTGGCTCGTGGGCTCTAGAGCGCAGGCTCAGTAGTGGCGCACGGGCTTAGTTGCTCCGTGGCATGTGGGATCTTCCTGGACCAGGGCTCGAACCCGTGTTCCCTGCACTGGCAGGCGGATTCTTAACCACTGCGCCACCAGGGAGGTCCTCACACTTTATTAAGCATTTACTCTAGGCTAGACATTAAACACTTCACATGCATTTTAACAATTCTAGGTGGTGGGTACTACTGTTATTCCTACTCTACACAAGGTAAAACTGAGATGAGAGGGTTAGAGGTTGTAAGAGCATTCCACAGCCCCTAGAGGCAGGATTCCACATCAGTGTCATGGGAATCCTGCACTTCCTAACCACCATGTTCCCTCTCTAGTTAGAGACCCGAGTTAGAACCTAGCTTCTGTCACTTGCTCGTTGAGTGACCCTGGACAAATCAGCCTCTGGTAGCTTGTTGCCTCACCTGGAAAATTCAGATATTATACCACATAACTTTTTTCTTAAAACTCTTTCAACTCAAAAATTCAAAAAAAAATTCAAAAATTGCAAAAACTTTTAAAACACCCCAACTCCCCAATCTAGGATTTATATTCTTGGCCTGAGCTTTGCCCCTAAAGACTGTATAGATTGGCTTTTCCCATGGATTTAGGATCAAAGGGCTCCTTTGGGTTATGTGTTCCTTTGAAATGGATTCAAAGGCATGCGTTTTCAAAGTGAAGGGGAAACTGGAAAGCCTTCATCCTTGCTGAGTGAATCAGCATCCCAGAGCACAGGTGACAAGTCCTGACCTACCCCTTCACTGTCCGATAAACCCACAGGTCACGGCTCTGAACTCAACCCCACTTTTCCTTCTTCCTGCCCCCTTTATGGGCTTTCTGATAAGGTGCCCCAAGTCAGCTGTGACAGTGTTTTCTCTCTCTGCAAACAGTCCCCAGGGCGTGCACTCTGCCTGCAAGCTCCCCAGCTGCTTCCAGCTCTCTCTGCCCAGAGCCCTTTAATTGCTGCATTCCAACAAATTAGCCATGTGACAGATTATTTTTAACTTCAATAGAGCAGCTCCCTCTCTTTTAATATATCATGCTTGGCCCACATTCCCTCGGTGAAAAGGGCACCACCGGCTACTTCTGAGAACTTTTAATTACTCCAATTGTTTGCAAAACCCTTAGAAGATTAAAAAAATTTTTTTTCTTTCTCCTTTCCCAGTTTCCCCATTTGCTATTTAATGAAAGCTGAGGCTGAGTCCAACTTGGGGATTTACCAGCTTTAATGGGTCTCCCCAAATCCTCTCTAGCTGCCCCCATTCTCTGCAAGATAGTTTTTTTTAAGTGCAAACCTGCTGGGGGATGAAGGGAGGGCAAGTTCCAGAGTAACAATCCCACATACAGCCCCAGAAGGTGGCAGGACGAAGGTGGCAGGACGGAGGTGGCTGGTGGCCTCAGGAAGACTGAGCGCTAAACATCTCTTAGGTCTTGGGACCCTCCAAGAGGATCCTGATGATCGAGCCCGACACTGAATCTGAGCCTTTCACCTTCAAGTTAACCACACAGAACAATGAGCATCTCAGGGACCACCATGTGGACCAAAGGCCCTTCTCCAGTTTTTCTGAATTTCCTAAACCCCAGATACTTCTTTAATCTCATGAGGCCAAGTGGGCAGTGTGGCCAAAAATGATTGAGGTTGTATCACCCACCATCACCTGGAAAGGTACAGAAAGAGTTGTATTTAAGTTTGACTCCCGCAAAATTGAGAAATGTGCATTTTCTTATACCTGAGTTTAGCAAAATAATTCATACAGGTTATAACAGTATGTGTATCATTCCAGCCATTTTCTATGTTATCCCCATCCGTTATCCACGGTTTTGCTTTCCACCGTTTCAGTTACCCGCAGTCAACCAAGGTCCGAAAATATTACATGGAAAATTCCAGAAATAAGGAATTTATACGTTTTAAATTGTGCACAATTCTGAGTAGCTTAATGAAATCTCATGCCATCCTGCTCCACCCCGCCAGGGTCGTGAATTATCCCTTTGTCCAAGTATCCCTGTCTATATGCTACCTCGTTAGTCGCTTAGTAGCCGACCGACCCTGGTTATCAGATTGACTGTCATCTTATTGCAGTGTTCAAGTAACCCTTATTTTACATAAAATCGAATGTCAACATTTTAGTGCAGGTCAGTGAATCTCGAAAATAGCAAACACTCGTGTAAACTACCACCCAAATCAAGATATAAGTGTTTGCATCTCTTCAGAAATTTGCCTAGTACCCCTTTCCAGTCAGTGGCCCCGCAACCCTGGGCAGCCGCTGTTCTGATTTCTGTCACCTAGATTTGTCTCGTTTGATTCTGGAATCACACAGGGTGTACGTCTGTCTTTCTATGTTGTGTTTTTGAGATGCATCTGTTGTTCCAACAGTGCCAACCTGGGTGGTGGTTTTCTGTTGGATTTGCAGGAATAAGTGGAAGTGGTAAATTCAGGCCTAACCAGAGCAATTTCATTAATGACAGATTTCCTTAGAACAGGCTTACATCGACTGCCATGCACCACAGTACCACAGTAACGCTATTTAGACATGGCAAGGTGCTTTTGATTAAAAAGAAGTCGGCAAAATGTACCTCACAGCTCGCCCTTTGACCCAGCTCTTCTGCATTTAAGAGTTTCTCTTACAGATAGATATACTCACACATGTGTGACATGATGTTTGTACAAGGACATGAATGTCAGGACTATTTTTCAGAGCCAAGGATTAGAAACAAACTAGTGTCCATCAGTAGGAATCTGATTCAATAAATCATAATGAATCCAGACAATGGAACACTATCCAGTCATGAAAATAAGTAAGGAGGTTCCCTATGCACTGAAATGAGATGATCTCCAAAGGGAAAAAAAGCAATAAGTAGAACAGTGTGTGTTCATTCACTTATTCAACAAATATTTATGGAGAAACTATCAATACAATATTCCAGGCACCACTCTACACGCTGAGGATATAACATTATACCACATAAAATCCCTCCCCTCGTGCAGCATCCATTCTAGTGGCAAGAGTAGAAGAAAAAAAAACAAATGAAAATTATATTTGTATGGTGTGTTATCATTAATATAAAAGAATAAAAGGGGAAAGAAAACATAAATATGTTCTTTTATTTTATTTTTTTGGCTGTGCCTCAAGGCTTGGGGGATCTTAGTTCCTCGACCAGGGATTGAACCTGAGCCCTGGCAGTGAGAGCGCCGAGTCCTAACCACTGGACTGACAGGGGATTCCCAGTGTGTTCTTTTAAACATGCATAAAGTCTCTACTTTGGAGAAGATACTCCAGAAACTGGTAGCACTGGGGAAGGGAACTGGGAAGCTGGGGGACATGGACAGAGGAACAAATGTCACTTTATGCCCTTTGTATCTTCTGAAGTTTAAAATTTTGAATATGTTACCTAGCCCAGAATTAATGGGTTAGGTATTAATAATAATAATTATTATTAATATAACCCATAATTATAACCCAGGATATAATTACATTTTTTTTAAAGTTGGAAGAAGTATTTGGCAGTATTTCCAAGCACCTGGGCCCTCAAGTTGTGGGAAACGCCCTACTGTTTTTTAATCAGGGCAGGAGGAAAGGGCTAGCTCCTATATGTCACTCACCGCAGTCATGAACCAAAGTCATAGCATCACTCTGGGAAGATTAAAGAGGCACCAGGAGGACAGAAGGAAATAAAATCAATCTTGAGTATTTATAAAAGGCTTAAGCAGCTCTTTCCTAAATTTGAATTAATGTCAAGAGAGAATCATGTCAGGAAATGCGAGTTCCTCTCATCAAACTTTTTGGGACCATCCCATTTGGGAATGAATTGCATAGAGCCAAGTTCTTTCACAGGGAACATCTGTGTGTAGGGA
>NW_006775530.1:905995-915888 GCF_000442215.2 Lipotes vexillifer
TAGGCCCGTGAGCCATGGCCGCTGAGCCTGCGCGTCCGGAGCCTGTGATCTGCAATGGGAGAAGCCACAACAGTGAGAGGCCCGCATACCGCAAAAAAAAAAAAAAAAAAAAAACCATCTGACACTGAACTTGGACACCTCTTATCTTTTTTCTCAGCTTCCCTTGGGTTGTATTGGAAGGAAGGTCTATAAAACACTTATGGTTTATCGTTTGGGTTTATTCATATAACATGTGAAAGTGGCAAATGGAAGAGGAGCCTGATTGAAATCTGTACTCTTTGTGAATGTCTGTATTCCAGAAGCTTCCCAGAGTTGTTGGATGATGGCTCTATGAATACTGTCTCCTTGTGGCCTCTAGTCAACCAAAGTGGAAAAAAAAAGTTTGGCTTTGAATAACAGGTCTATAATTATTTATCTTATCTCACAATAAATTACCCCTTTTAAAATCCTACCATTATTTTTCTTATATTTTTACTAACTTTTAATTACTAGTTAATATAGGAATACATTTTTTTTTTTTGAAAAAATTAGAGTGTTGCAGATAAAGTTTTGGTTGTCTTTAATCATTTCCTACAACGCTAATTTAATTGGTCTGGAGTGTGGCTGGCAAGTAGTTTCTTTCTTATAGTGATTCTAATACACAGCAAAATATGAGAACCACTTGTCTAACTGATATAGGACCCCAATATTTTTGGAACTCAATACCTAGATGTTATGGGAAATACGTATATGTATATATATATATATTTTTGCGGTACGCAGGCCTCTCACTGCCGTGGCCTCTCCCATTGCGGAGCACAGGCTCCGGACGCGCAGGCTCAGAGGCCATGGCTCACGGGCCTAGCCGCTCCGCGGCATGTGGGATCTTCCCAGACTGGGGCACAAACCCCGTGTCCCCTGCGTTGGCAGGCGGACTCTCAACCATTGCGCCACCAGGGAAGCCCTGTATATGTATTTTTAATACAACAAATGGTTTTCTTTCTCTAAGTGAAAGCTGAGATTTGCCTTTCAAGACAGATTGCATTTTAGCAAAAGCACTTCCATAAACGTTCAGGTTTTGCAAATAAAAAGCCAATTTGCAATCCTGGAATGGAGTTTGGGGACAATGAGACCCTAAACTTGTGTCAAAGTTGTCATTGTTGCGGGCATGTTGAACCTCTGTAGATTATCAAGATGTGGCCTGAGAATGGGGATTGAGGAAGAACTGATGAAGTTTCTTGGCTAGAGACAGAGAAGGCTGTCAGGACCCTTCTGGAAGGTAAGTCTGAGACACTCGAGGACTATGCTGTCCAACACAGTAGCCGCCAACTTCATGTGTTATTTATTTTTTAATATAAGTGAATTAAAATTAAATCAAATTAAAAATTCAGTTCCTCAGTCATAGTAGCCACGCTTCAAGGGCTCAATAGCCACATATAACCAGTAGCTACCACATTGGGTGCAAATATAGAACATTTCCATCATCAAAGAAAGCTCTTTGGGACAGTGCTGCTATAGAAATCATTTTACATGGTCTTATCCAGTTGCTAGTTTAAAATTTCCTTCCTGGGGCTTCCCTGGCAGCGCAGTGGTTGAGAATCTGCCTGCCAATGCAGGGGACACGGGTTTGATCCCTGGTCCGGGAAGATCCCACATGCCGTGGAGCAACTAAGCCCGTGCGCCACAACTACTGAGCTTGTGCTCTAGAGCCCATGAGCCACAACTACTGAGCCTGTGTGCTGCAACTACTGAAGCCCGCGTGCCTAGAGCCCGTGCTCCACAATGAGAAGCCGCCACAATGAGAAGCCTGCGCACCGCAACAAAGAGTAGCCGCCGCTCGCCACAACTAGAGAAAGCCGGCGCGCAGTAGCGAAGACCCAACACAGCCAAATATAAATAGATAAAATAAATAAATTTATAAAAAAATAAAATAAAATAAAATTTCTTTCCTGAAATGTAATTACTTGCTCTTATTACCAAGCCTTCAACACAGTATTTAAATAATAGTAACAGCTAACATTTATTGAGCACCTACATAATGGTCAGTTTTCTTGGTCGCAGACAACAGGTTCCACTCTTGCTAATTTAAGCACAAAGGGATTTATTAAAGGGTATGGCTAGCTCACAGAATCAGTAAGAAAGTTAAGAAGTAGACTCTAGGCTAAACATCCAGGAATGACTCCTAAAATTATACTGCAGAACTCGTTGACAAACAAGCCACAGGATCTGTCATCATCCAGAAGCTTCAGAACTGCTAAGCTGCCACCACAGCTGATGTTTCTAGGATCACATTGCCTTTGCCATGATCGGCCTCAGCAAAACGGATGCTTCACACCTGCCTGTCCCTCCACGTAGCTCATAGCTCTGAAGTCTCACACAAATGGAATCTAAGTCATAAACAGAACCAGAGCCGCAAGGGAGTTTGAGAAATGTTGTCACGTTTATCTCTCCAGCCTCTGCGGTTTGGGAAGTGAGCTAGGACGGGGGTGGAATGGATTTGGAGCAAACCAGTGAGTCTAAAGTATCTGCCATGACCTGTTGTATGCCAAGTCCCGTGAACATGCCCGATCTCATTTCTTTCTTACAAGAATTCAGGGAAGAAGGGCCTATAAATCAACCCTCCTTGACAGAGGACACTACAGGAAATGGTGGGGCACACGTATGGTCTTAGTTGTGCTTGGGGCAGTTAGAAGAGGGCCCTCTGTCCACTCCGGGAGAGAAGGAAAGTGGAGCAGGGAGGGGACAGCTGCCTGGAGAAGCCAGGATGGAAGACGACTTCACAGGAGAATAAAGCAGCAGTCCCAAGGTGACAAAGGACAGCCAGAATGAATCTGAGAACTCACGAGTGGTGCTGCTGTACAAATTCATGCCAGATTCCGGAGGCCCTGCCCTCTCTACAAATCCATGCTGCCTCTGGTGGAAAGAACCAGAACTTACACACGCAACAAAGACACAAGAACACTTGCCTGGCTACATCCCAACAACCCCAGTTGCACCTGTGGCACAGAACAGGACTGCAAAAGTAAAGAACTCAGCAGGAAAGGCTTCCAGAAGGAGGGGATAGTGGGTTTGAGAGGAGAGGTGTTAGCGTATGCATGGCTGTCAAGAGGCAAAGGGTTTCAGATGAAAGAACTCATCTGTCCTCATGCCAAGACTCATGCCAAGGCTGAAAGGGGCAGCCACTGTAGCATATCAAAGCAGTGTCCTCGACTCAGGATGAAGGAGGTGAGTCAGTGTTTGGGAGAAAACAGTAAATAAATGGGCTGGGAAGGGAACTGATTGCAGGATAAAATCATGTGAAACCCTTCCTATGATTACAGTTATATTCAAATATTAGTAAAGTATGTATCAAAAATCAATTTGGAACAGAATGAAAATCTCGGGAGTGGGTCCTAGACGTCTCATAACAGCCACTCGGGGATGCTTCTCCCGATTTGCCTGTCCGCAGGGCTGTCCCCAGTCTCAGCTCTCTTCCCCTGTGATGTAGCTCAAGCTTTTGGTGTGTGGGGGCTGGGGCCCCTTTGCCACAGCATTCCTTCCTGGAGACATCCTAGTAGGATCAAAAGGCACCCAAGCCAGGGAAAACAATAAATCTCAAGGAAATGGGACTCTTGGAGCTGGGAAATTCAGAAGAATTTGAGAAAGGGGTATCGACACCCCAGAAACGTGGTGGCACGCACGATTCTTATTTTGCTTAAGCTTTATCAAACAATATATATATATATATTTTTTTTTTTTTTTTTTGCGGTACGCGGGCCTCTCACTGTTGTGGCCTCTCCCGTTGCGGAGCACAGGCTCCGGACGCGCAGGCTCAGCGGCCATGGCTCACGGGCCCAGCCGCTCCGCGGCATGTGGGATCTTCCCGGGCCGGGGCACGGACCCATGTCCCCTGCATCGGCAGGCGGACTCTCAACCACTGCGCCACCAGGGAAGCCCTATCAAACAATATATTTTAACAAGTCTTTCCATCTGCCAGGTTCAATGTTAAGCAATTTAATAATACATTATAAATAAATAAATAAATTCTTTTTCAGTTAAAAAAATAATAATACATTACATCATTTAACCCTCAGAGCAATTACCTAGACTAAAGGCTATCCTCATTTTACAGATGAGAAAAATGAGGCTTAGAGGTCCCACAGCTAAGAACTGGACTCCACAGCCCACTGATTTAACCATCCTGCTTTGCTGCCTTGATTTCTTCTTCCTTATTTGTGTTTTCCTATTATTTTTCACATGTTATGTTTGTATACTTGTCAGCTCCAAAAACTAGAAGTTTCTTAAAGTGCAATGATCAAGTCTAATTCATCTTTTGACACCCTTACCCCCAGCACCTGACGGAGACTAGCAAGCACACAGTAAGTGCTTAATATACGTGAGTTAGACAGAGATTTGTGACACAATAATCATTCACCTTGTACACTTAAACCCAACAATTCTTGCAGATATTCAGTTTCCAGCTAGCAAGTAGATGAAGTGAATCTTTTCATTGATATAGGACCATGGTCAAGTGCGAGGGTCTTGGAGCCCAATAGTCACAGGTTTGAATCCTGCCTCAGCCACTTCTTAGGGGTGTAATCTTAGGCAAATGTTAAAAGAAAAAATAAATAAATGTTACAATTTATTAAGGGTTATCCGTTAAAAAAAAGCACTGCTGTTGGGGCATGAAAAATAGCTGCGAACGTTTATGATTCAGATGCTTAAATATATATATTAAATATGTATTTTACAAAAGTGGTAGACGTGTTGTTTCCCAGAAGAGTTCAATGTCTTGTTAGGAGGCCTGCTGACCCTCTCAGGCCCCTCCCATTGAGAAAGACCCAGCAGCAAGAACAGGGACTAGTGGTTAAATGTTAACTTGTGTTTATTTCTCTACAACTGCCTGCTGTTTAATTTGGCCAACCCAGTGAAGATTCTTTCGTAAGCCTGTGTGTAATTTCTAAACACCAGACCTTCAACCTTTACACACATGCTAAACATTTACAGAGTGGGAGAGATCTCCTTTTTCTCCATCAGTGGAGTGAATAAATACCAACATCCTCCCCTCCCCTCAAAAAAAGTATTCTTTGATCTACACTACAGATAAACCGGTAATAATTCATCCTGATCAGCTAAGGGCTGTAAAGCAGATTCTTTGATAAGCCAATTAATTTCAGAGGGTACTGGGGCTTGTTTCTTCCTGATGCTGATTTAGATTCTTAAAGTCATAGAACTTTAGAGCTGGAAAGAGATCTTTTAAATTAGCTCGTCAAACTGTCCGATTTTAACAGACAGTTAAAATCTGTTAAAACCAGATGGGAAAACTGTGAGCTGCAGAGAGGGAAAAGGCAGTGTAGATGCATATACAGATGTTAAAGAAGAGCGAGCCATATAGGAATTGCTTTGTCATAACAATTTCTACAGCATTTTAAGTTTTCTGTGGTATTGCTTTTTGTTTTCCTTTATAATCTGGTGATGCAAGTATAGTGTTTGAGCCTGGAATTGGAAATCCGTGGACACTGATGCTGTTTTGTGCTGACATCAGAAATATTTGAGAATCACTGCTGCCCCCTGCTGGAAATTTAAAATCTCCAGGTTATGTGGACTTCCTTTGAGTCAAAAAAATTAGAAAAGTAATATTTCCTTAAGTTTAAAAGTTTAAAAAGCATGAAAGGGTATAAAGAGAAATATGAATGCTGCCTCCTTTCAATCATATTTCCCAGTGATAACTGTCATTAACAATTCTTCCATATTTTTCTACTTATGTGTATTTGTATATATCTATGCATAAGTATATATATTTTATACACAAATAGGACAATACTATATGCACTGTTTTGTAACATGCTTTTCTCTTTTTAATTTATTTTACTGATTTTTCAATAGGTAGTACATTCAAACTAATTTAACGTTATTTCAATTATACCTCATTTTATTTATTTTTATTTATTTATTTATTGCTGCGTTGGATCTTTGTTGCTGTGTGCGGGCTTTCTCTTTGTTGCGGTGCGCAGGCTTCTCATTACAATGTCTTCTCTTGTGGCTGAGCACAGGCTCTAGGCGCGCAGGCTTCAGTAGTTGTGGCATGTGGGCTCAGTAGTTGTGGCTCACGGGCTCTAGAGCACAGGCTCAGTAGTTGTGGTGCACCCGCTTAGTTGCTCTGCGACATGTGGGATCTTCCCGGACCTGGGCTCAAACCCATGTCCCCAGCATTGGCAGACGGATTCTTAACCACTGAGCCACCAGGGAAGTCCCCTCATTTAAAAAAAAAAAAGACATATATCTTGAACATCTTCTCAAAGCAGTATATATTGACCAACCTTGTTTCTTTCAATGGCAGAATTATATTTCATTGCTTGGGTGTATCATAAATTATTCATTCAGTCCTCCTTTGATGGAATAAAATGTAAGTCTCTATAAAAGTAAGGACTTTATTATTTTTCTTGTTGTCACTGCTGTCTCCTGTAATGAGAATAATGCTCAATAAAATTTGTTTAATGAATGAATGGACATTCTCCGAGTTTCAAGTATTTTTCTGTTTCAAAAATGCTGCCCCGAAGGCTTCCCTGGTGGCGCAGTGGTTGAGAGTCTGCCTGCCGATGCAGGGGACACGGGTTCGTGCGCCGGTCCGGGAAGAACCCACATGCCGCGGAGCGGCTAGGCCCATGAGCCATGGCCGCTGAGCCTGCGTGTCCGGGCCTGTGCTCCACAACAGGAGAGGCCACAACAGTGAGAGGTCCACGTACAGCAAAAAAAAAAAAAAAAAAAAATGCTGCCCCGAGCCAGCAAGCCGCAACTAAGGAGCCCGCTGGCTGCAACTAAGGAGCACAAGTGCTGCAAATAAGGAGCCCACCTGCCGCAACTAAGACCTGGCGCAACCAGAAAAAAAAAAATGCTGCCCCAAATAACTTTGTGTCTATATTTTGGGGCATAGGATAAAATCTAGGAAAAAATGTAGGTTCAAAGGCATGCAAATTTTAAATTTTGATAGGTGGTCAAATTGGTACTTTTAATGAAGAATGGGTCCAGAGGTTTAATAATCCTATCATTCCCATCCCTGACTGGGCATCAAAACCAGAATCTCCCAGAGAATTTAATTTAAAATAACTCCTTTCTGCACAGTCCTTCTCTGTTCTAATTCATTAGCTGGGGGGAGGGAATCTGTATATTTAACAGCCCTCCCCTCCCCACCGTGATTCCAATGCACACTCAGGACTGGGGACAGCACATTACCTACCCACTTCTTGCTACACTGCAGCAGATGGAAATGTGCTCCTCTATCCTAATCTTAATATGGTTAATCATTTGTTATTCAACTGATGCTTATCGAGTGTCTACTGTGTGTAAGACCCTATGCTCTCTCTCCCAGAGGTAAGACTGTACAGGGGATGTGGTATGGATTTCACCAGTCCCGTGGGTGGTAGCGCTGGGGGTGAGTGGGTGAGTTCGTTGGCAGTATGTGTGTTGGCTGTTGGCTGGGGTTTGGGGAGGGAGCAGTGTGTGGGTGAAACTCAGGAATCCTGCAGCACTAGTGGCAGGAATTTTTTAAAGGCCCAGCCCTGCCCTGGGTGACATGTCTGTGTCTAACAGACATGGAGCCAGCCCAATTCTAGGTCTTCTTAAGCAACTGCTACTGGGGGGTCCCCACAAGCAACACAGTACTTTCCCTCTGGGACCTTCTAAGCCAGATAAAATATAATGCAGATGAAACACACATGGGAAATGAGCCATGGACAGCCAACAGATTGCGGTCATGAAAAAGGATGACAGATTCCACCGTCATTTGCGACCCACCCAAATGTCACATCCTCTGGCAGTTCCTGACACAAGCAGGTGTGGTTTCCATGTACTCCATAGCACTTGAAATATAACAACAGAAAGAAAAAAGGAAAAAAAAACCCAAACCTGCTAATACTGCTACCTGAGGCTTATTATGTCAAAACTTCTAGCTGTTTTACTGGGCAACCCCATTATATTCTCCCAATAGTACAGGGAACTCAGGGAAGTTAAATGACTAGATAAAGGCCACAAAATTTGTTTAATAGAGTGGTCTTCATAATTTTTCTGCTTGCACATGCCATCAAATGATTTTGAAAAATGGTGTATTCCTAGAAACAGACACACTTCTATGGCCATGTAATTTATAACAAAGGAGGCACCATAGAGAGTAGGAAAAGATCTTTTTAAAAAATGGTGCTGGAATCCCACTACTGGGCATATACCCTGAGAAAACCATAATTCAAAAAGAGTCATGTACCAAAATGTTCATTGCAGCTCTATTTACAATAGCCCGGAGATGGAAACAACCTAAGTGTCCATCATTGGATGAGTGGATAAAGATGTGGCACATATATACAATGGAATATTACTCAGCCATAAAAAGAAATGAAATTGAACTATCTGTAATGAGGTGGATAGACCTAGAGTCTGTCATACAGAGTGAAGTAATTCAGAAAGAGAAAGAAAAATACCGTATGCTAACACATATACATGGAATTTAAGAAAAAAAAATGTCATGAAGAACATAGGGGTAAGACAGGAATAAAGCCACAGACCTACTAGAGAATGGACTTGAGGATATGGGGAGGGGGAAGGGTGAGCTGTGACAGAGTGAGAGAGAGGCATGGACATATATACACTACCGAACGTAAGGTAGATAGTTAGTGGGAAGCAGCCGCACAGCACAGGGAGATCAGCTAGGTGCTTTGTGACCGACTGGAGGGGTGAGACAGCGAGGGTGGGAGGGAGGGAGACGCAAGAGGGAAGAGATATGGGAACATATGTATATGTATAACTGATTCACTTTGTTATAAAGCAGAAACTAACACACCATTGTAAAGCAATTATACTCCAATAAAGATGTAAAAAAAAAAAAATGGTGCTGGGATCCCTGTATACCTATTGGGAAAAAAAAAATGAAATTGGACCTTACTTCACGCCATACACAAATATCAAATCCAGGTGGATAAAGACTTAAAGGTGAAAGGCAAAAATCTACAGCTTTTTAGAAAATAGTATATATCTTCATGACTTATGAAGGAAAGGATTTCTTCAACAAACCACTGACAGTGCTCATGATATAGGAAAAGAATGATAAATTCAATTACACTAAAATTACACAGTGGTTCTTAAGTATACTACATAAAGAGTATAACAGGGCTTCCCTGGTGGCACAGTGGTTAAGAATCTGCCTGCCAATGCAGGGGACACGGGTTCAAGCCCTGGTCCAGGAAGATCCCACATGCCACAGAGCAACTAAGCCCGTGCGGCACAACTACTGTGCCTGCGCTCTAGGGCCCGCGAGCCACAACTACTTAGCCCACATGCCACAACTACTGAAGCCCTCGCGCCTAGAGCCTGTGCTCCACAACAAGAGAAGCCACCGCAATGAGAAGGCTGCGCACCGCAACAAAGAGTAGCCCGGCATGCCGCAACTAGAGAAAAGCCCGCATACAGCAACGAAGACCCAACGCAGCCAAAAAGAGAAAAAGAGTATAACAGATAAACCATAGAGTGAGAGAAAAGATTTTCAACAGATATAACAATGTGCTCAACAGATGGCTGCAATATTAGGCTTAGGCAGCAGTGTTAAATGGAACTGCTTTGGAAAGCAGCTTGGCATTCTTTGAATGTGTATTATATTTTACAAGAAAAAAAAGAAAAAGAAAAGAAACTACTGCCTAAGAATATGTATCTCCTTGCACATTTTAAAGTTGATATCTAAAAGTTTTTCATCTTATTTACTTTTTTTTTTTTTTTACACTTGTTACAAGAATGCCCATAGGGCTTCCCTGGTGGCGCAGTGGTTGAGAGTCCGCCTGCCGATGCAGGGGACACGGGCTCGTGCCCCGATCCGGGAAGATCCCACATGCCGTGGAGCGGCTGGGCCCGTGAGCCCTGGCCACTGAGCCTGTGCGTCCGGAGCCTGTGCTCCG
>NW_006775530.1:916130-963725 GCF_000442215.2 Lipotes vexillifer
AAAAAAAAAAAAAAAAAAAAACAGAATGCCCATAGCAGCCTTATATGTAACTGCCCCAAGGTGGAACCAGCCCAAATATCTATGGAGAATGGATAAATTGTGAATTTTCATACAATGAAACACTACTTAGCAATAAAAAGGAACAACAGGGATGAATCTCAAAAACATGGTTATGCAAAAGAAGTCAGACACACAGAGTACCTACTACATGATTCTGTTTATATTAAATTCAAGAACAGGCAAAACTAAGATGTATGAAACCCAAAGAGCAGTTGGGGATGTGGATTGACTGGAAAGAGGCATAACGGAACTTTCTGGAGTGGTTCATCATGTATTAACTAGATACAAAAAATGTAATTTCTGCACATTACAGATCTTAACATTTAAAAATAAAATTGTTATATCACTGTCATAAATATATCCAATGAAATATAAATACCATAGTGACTTGATATCCACTATCATCCATTTAAAAATAAAAAGATATGGACAGGGGGGCTTCCCTGGTGGCGCAGTGGTTGAGAGTCCGCCTGCCAACGCAGGGGACACGGGTTCGTGCCCCGGTCCGGGAAGATCCCACATGCGCGGAGCGGCTGGGCCCGTGAGCCATGGCCGCTAAGCCTGCACGTCCGGAGCCTGTGCTCCACAACTGGAAAGGCCACAACAGTGAGAGGCCCGCGTACCGCCAAAAAAAAAGAAAATTCACCAGAAAAATCTCATCATATATTTAATTAATGCCTGCCAATGCAGGGTACGGGGGTTCAAGCCCTGGTCCCGGAAGATCCCACATGCTGTGGAGCAACTAAGTCTGTGCGCCACAACTACTGAGCCTGCGCTCTAGAGCCCCTGAGCCACAACTACTGAGCCCGCGTGCCACAACTACTGAAGCCGGTGCGCCTAGAGCCCGTGCTCCACAGAAGCCACCGCAATGAGAAGCCTGCGCACCGCAACAAAGAGTAGCCCCCACTTACTGCAACTAGAGAAAGCCTGAGTGCAGCAACTAAGGCCCAATGCAGCCAAAAATAAATAAACAGATAGATAAATAAATGAAAAGATATGGACAAGCCCTTATTGAACAGTCATTTGGTTTTCTGTTGTTGTTGTTTTGCTGTTTTTTTTTGGGGGGGGGTTTGGCCTTGCCGTGAAGCATGCAGGATCCTAGTTCCTGGACCAGGGACCGTATCCGTGCCCCCTACACTGTAGTGCAGAGTCCTAAGCCCTGGACTGCCAGGAAATTCCCCTTTTCTTTCCAGGTGTTTTTTTTCCCATACATTTTAAATCATTCTTTTTCTCCTTGAAATCCATGTCTCCCACCAAATGCTACTCTGATGTACTATATTTTTATGTTTGAAAGTCCCTTATTCATCACCTTATTATTCTGCAACAATGTACAACTTAACCTTAAAAAATATATTATGCCCACAAGGCTCTAAATATCAACAATTTTCTTTGGGCTTAAGTTAGCATTATGATTATTAGTTATACATTAATAATATTGATCAAAGCAGCATAAAATTATTCCCACTGAAAATTCATCTCTTAATGAATAAGAGAGTAGTTAATGGGACCTTAGTCTTTTGAATTATGCCTTTATTTACATCTAAACTCGGATTCTAAGCTAATATCATACATCACAGTAAAATTTAGATGGTAATGCCTTATCTTTTGCAAAGTGAGAGAAAGATGATTGGGACAGGGAAACACTCAGGATCTCTGACCTTGGTGTGTTCTCAGATAGATTAGTTTTAAGAATGAGAACACATGAAGGCTGATCCCTCTTGAACAGGCTTCATGCCCAGGGATACATGTAATTCCAATTTGAAAACCTCCAGTTTAGAGTGTGATGGAGATGAAATTCTAACCCAGGTATGTCTGACTCCCAGCCTAGATTCTTTCAACCTGCCCCATACAATCATAATTTATTCCTTATCACTTTGGCTTGAAAAACCATGTCAGAAGAATTTATTTGCAGGGCATGGGGTGGTGGTGGGACTATAGAAATAATACATAACCATTGCTCAGAATTAAAATATATAGTGTCATTATTTTTACATGTTGGTCCCCCCCATCCAGACCCTGAACTCCTTGAAGGCAAGCTTAGTGTTTTATCTATAGAGTTGTATCCCTAGAACCTACAGAGCTTCTACTCACAAAATAGGACCTCAATAAACATAGAGCAAATGCCCATGGAGAACAAGACCATTTTCGAGTCTCTGACCTGCATGGATAAGGGACCCAGATTTGAAGAGGTGAAGCCAATGAGTAGCTCGGCTTTGCAGTTTAAGCTTCCCATTGTTTCCAACAGTTCCTTCTTCCATCTTGGTTACAGAGAGTGTTTTCCCAAGCTAACATCCAATGCTTGGTGCCCTTGGCTTCAAGACAATTCCCTCGTTTAGCCTCCCAACTACACTGCCTCTAATCCCACCTCAATGCCCCTCCTCTATTGAATTTCTGTCACTCTCACTGCTGACCACAGAGAACTTTGGCCTGGGGGGGTTGGGAGGGACTAGCCAGGAGTGTGCTTGACACAAATGTCCAATGTGCTGAATCAAAAGGCCTGAAGAACTCCAGTCCACACTGGGCTTCATTCCCTCTTGCTGTTCTCCAGCCCACAGAAGCCAGAACAGTATTTTGCAGACCTTTAGCACTCACATGTCACCTTCACAATATGTGGTACCTCCACAGGTCACCTGTACTCACATCACATTTTCTTTATGTTACTCATTTTTTTTAACCTAAATACCTACTCAAGCTTTGTCCTGAGCAATAATATCCAACAGTAACAGGCTTGATTGATATATACATATTTCAAGTGCATGTTTTCAAAAATTCATCATTATTAATATTTTTAATGTTGGTGCACCATGCAAGACAATCTCATGTAACATATGACAGAGAATGCTGTCCTAGACAAGACGTTAGACTCTGGAGCTCTCTTGAGCTTCTTCTATGAGTCAGGTACCATACTAAGGCTTCATAAAAGATAACATTATTGGAGATCTTTTCCCCCTACTCATTGTAGAAAATTAGGAAAACATAGAAAAGTCTAAGGAAGAAAAACTTGAAATCTCTTGTCATTCTATCTTGGTTAATAGCAAACATATCTGGATCTAAAATCTGACTCAAACATACTCATTATGATATCTTAGACAAGTCACTTAACCTCCTGGAGTCTCAGTTTATTCATCTTTAACACTGGTAAGATAAGACCTCTTTTACAGGATTTTGGTGAAAATTAAATGAAATGACAGATGTAAGGTACCCTAGCATAGTAAGTGATAAATAGTAAATGTGCAAAAAAATTTTTATATGATTATTATTTCCATAAATTTGTTGTCACATTATATGTTTCTATCTTTTTCTCTTCTTATTATATCTTGAGCATGAAATAATCTTTGGGTCCATAATTATTTATTTATTTTATGGAGGGCAAAATTTTTATTACTGAATAAAATTCCTTACTATGAATGACTTAGTTAATAATTTTATTATCAGATTGTTTCAGTTCTAATTTTTTGTACATAATAAGTAATCCTGTGATGAAAAATCCTTGTACTTAAATCTTGGTGCTCATTTATGATTTTTCCATAGGATAAGTTTCTAAAAAATGGAATTTTTATGGCTCTTGCTTTATTTTTCTTTTTTCTGAGTTGGTCTCCAGAAAAGTTGTACTGATTTACCTTCTCACCAGCACTGGCTGAAAGTGCCTGTTTCACAGCACCCTCCCTGACACCGGGTATTAGTTATTTGTTAGAACCTTACTGATTTAACTGGAATATATCAGGCATTGTTTATAGGCCTTATTTCATTTTCACCAGAATCCTCTGAAGGGTCCATGTGGTAGCCTCTGTCCTTGATTGGGAAAACAAGGCTTCCAGAGGTTAAATTCTTACCCAAGCCAGTACAGGTATACATCGTTTTATTGTGGGTCACAGATATTGTGTTTTTGGCAAATTGAAGGTTTGTGGCAACCCTGTGTGGAGCAAGGCTACAGACACCATTTTCCCAAGAGCATTTGCTCACTTTGTTTCTCTGTGTCACATTTTGGTAATTCTTGCAATATTTCAAAATTTTTTATTAGCATTATATTTGTTATGGTGATCTTTGATGCTACTATTGCAAAGAGATTATGACTCACTGAAGGCTCAGATGACAGCATTTTTTAGCAATAAAGTACAATTAAAGGGGACTTCCCTGGTGGCGCAGTGGTTAAGAATCCGCCTGCCAATTCAGGGAACACAGGTTCCAGCGCTGGTCCAGGAAGATCCCACATGCCACGGAGCAACTAAGCCCGTGTGCCACAGCTACTGAACCTATGCTCTAGAGCCCTTGAGCCACAATTACTAAGCTCACATGCCACAACTACTGAAGCCCGCGTGCCTAGAGTCTGTGCTCTGCAACAAGAGAAGCCACCGCAATGAGAAGCCGGCACATCGCAACGAAGAGTAGCCCCCGCTCTCCGCAACTAGAGAAAGCCCACGCGCAGCAACGAACACCCAACGCAGCCATAAATAAATTAATTAATTAATTTAATTAAAGAAAAAAAGAATGCATTAAAAAAGTATTATTAAACTAAGGTATTTTTATTGGCATTATGCTACGCACACTTAATAGATTACAGTATAGTGTAAACATAACTTTTTTTTTTTTTTTTTTTTTTTTTTTTCCTTGCGTTATGCGGGCCTCTCACTGTTGTGGCCTCTCCCATTTGCGGAGCACAGGCTCCGGACGCGCAGGCTCAGCGGCCATGGCTCACGGGCCCAGCCGCTCCGCGGCATGTGGGATCTTCCCGAAACGGGGCACGAACCCGTGTCCCCTGCATCGGCAGGCGGACTCTCAAGCACTGCGCCACCAGGGAAGCCCTAAACATAACTTTTATATGCGCTGGGAAACCAAAAAATTCGTGTGACTCACTTCATTGCGGTGGTCTGGAACCAAACCTGCAACATCTCTGAGGTACTCCTGTTAAGTTGTTGGGCCAGGATAAGCCTATTTGGTCCTTAACATGCTGACTGTGGCTTTTCCCCTATACCACACTGCCTCCTGCTGGTGCCCATGGAGAGGGCATGAAGCCCTGAAATTCCTCAAATCAGATTCCTTAGATGAGAGTTAGGTATTTGTGATAAGGAAGAGAGTGATGTTGGGACAACCCTATAATGGTGGGACTTTGAAAAATGGGGAGAAAATTCATCAAGCTTTTCACTTAATATTTATGCAATTTATGTGTTATACCTTAACTTAAAAAAAAAGAAAAATGAGAAGATGTTTGATAGAGAAGAGGAGGAAAGACTTTTCAGGCAGGCAGTGGGTGAGTTAATAAAAATAGCTCACACTTACTGAGTCCTCACAACAAGCCAAGCCCTTCACTAAGGGCACTGGAAATAGTAATTCATTTAAGTTTCATACAATCACCATGAGGTACCTCTATTATTTGTACTTGACAGATGAGGAAACATGGGCACAGAGATGGATAAGTAAGTAACTTGCTCAAAGTTACACATCTAGCAAATGGAACAGTCAGGATCTGAGGCAGGCTATTTGGCTCCTGGTTAAGGCAGGCAGACTGGGATCACAAACTAGCCACACTCACCAAAGATCTGTCAGACTGAGAGGCCTCTTCCCCTATTCTGGAATGTTCACCATACAAAGATTTTGTCAGATCAGGATACTGTACAGATTAAGGTCTGTGTCTAATTCATTCAAGGATCCATCATGTCATTTCACATCCTCACTGATGCTGCCACTTGCCCTCCTGAGTTGTCCTTTAGTGGCCCCAAACTTGAACTTGGCTGATTCTAGTCCAGTGGGGTTGGCAGAACAGCTTTTGAAGCTAGACCAGTTACTAGGCCTCCCATGGAGGGGGCACACCCACCCACCAGAAATGGGATTTCTCTATTTAGTCCAGATACTGGGTGGTGAATTCCAAGAGCATCGGAGATACCGATAGTTGGCTCACATCCTATATCCCTACTTCCTTCCTACACCACTCCAGGCCTATCCAGTCCTTTGGAAATGGCCCTTACTCACCCACTCTTCTGCCTGTGGAAGATATAGTAGATGTGGAAGATAGTGATACACACAATGAATAAGTGGGGAACAGGCTCTCCAAGGTCAATGTGGCAAATCCATCACAGAACTGCAAAGAAGTAAGTAAGGCTCAGGAACATGTCCAGTAAGGTGGAGGATGGAAGTGGATTTGGAACTGGGGTTGGACAAGAACAGACTTGAAAAGGAGAAAGGGACCTCTCCAGGCCTATCTACAAGGATAGAAAGGGAGAAAAGCACTCAGGGAAAGTATCCTGTGCAGTCATAAGATTATGTAGTCAGCTGTTCTGTATCTAGAAAATCATGACACAAACATGTAAGAAATAGGAGGCAGCTGTAAGAATGTTCCTATTTGAGTAAATGTAGTTTTTTTGGTGGACATGAAATTAAATTTCAGTAAATATAATTTGCTGGTGGTACGGTTTTTCAACATGTATCAAAATCCTTACGTGCCTACTCAATTCCATCCAACCTCAAGAAATGTGACAGGCCCTGGGCTAGGTTCTGGGATGCAGGGTAAAAAGGAAGACAGTACCAGCCCCCAAAGGAGCTAACT
Organism: Lipotes vexillifer; assembly: GCF_000442215.2. Lineage (NCBI taxonomy): Eukaryota > Metazoa > Chordata > Mammalia > Artiodactyla > Lipotidae > Lipotes > Lipotes vexillifer. The sequence goes on from NW_006775530.1 coordinate 922,732, forward strand.
GTGAAGAACGTATTTCAGGAAGGGTGAAGTAGGAGGTGCTAAGGAGGGAGCAGCAAGGGGATTTAACCTAATCCAGAAAGTCGAGAAAGGGTGAAATATCTTCTAAGTGAGGCTTGAAGAACAGGAAGGATTTAGTTAGGCTGGAATGGACAAGATGAAGGCTCTGGACAAATTGAGTAGTAGGTGAAAAGGAAATGATAGAATTTGTATACACACACACACAAAACGTGAGCCCAAAATGAGGTTGGCAAATAGACGAATTCTTCAAACTTTAGAAGTCATTTTAAGGAGTCTGCACAATGTTCAAAAGTAAAAGGGAAGAGTAATGAGTGATGACTGAATGTTCTGATCCGTGTTCTACTGTGTATTCTTCAACTCAGTAATTCTACTTTAAGGAAATTATCCTAAGGAAATAATTATGAATTTCTGCAATGATGCAGTTAAAAGGATGTTTCTAGGGCTTCCCTGGTGGCGCAGTGGTTGAGGGTCCGCCTGCCGATGCGGGGGACACGGGTTCGTGCCCCGGTCTGGGAGGATCCCACGTGCCGTGGAGCGGCTGGGTCCGTGAGCCATGGCTCCTGAGCCTGCGCGTCCGGAGCCTGTGCTCCGCAGCGGGAGAGGCCGCGACAGTGAGAGGCCCGCGCACCGCAAAAAAAAAAAAAAAAAAGGATGTTTCTAATATTGAGGCTGTCTAGAATTGCAAAATTTTGCAATAACCTAAACGTTTTACAGTAGTGGTTTAGATAAAGAAGATGTTGGTTCATCCACATATTGGAATGCTATGTAGCTGCTAAAGATACTGTAGAAAAGAAATTAATAACATGGAAAAATGCAAAATGAAGGTTATATAAAATATACATAGTATAATCTCAGTTTTGCGTGCGCGCACGCACACACACAAATAGGTATACAAGACATTGGAATGCTATAAACCTAATGCCAACTTACCTTTTCATGTGGGATTATGGCTGATTTAAATGTTAACGTTTTGATTATTTTTTCTAATTGTTCTAAATGTGCTATTTTTGTAATTTTAAAACTATGTCTTAGAAAAAAGAATTTAAAAAAGAAAAAACAAAAATTTAAAAAGGGAAAAATTTTAAGAAAAAGAAAAATTCTTTTCTAATTATACGTCTTACATGCCTTAGAGGTTCCTGCGGTGCCGGCCATATTCTATTTCTTGACCTCGGCTGGGCTAACACTGGCCTTTTGCTTTACTTGTTAAAATGTAAACTTGTTTAATAAAGTTTCCTCTCTGCATTTTACATTTCACGATTTTAAAAATGTTTAATAATTTATTTTATTTTTCAATATTTTACACACAGCCCAACGTCTCTAGTATAGCGTTCCACAATTTCGGAGCAAAGTTGACACCTCCTACCGCCGTTGGTTTACCCGCCTGAGCAGCATGGACTTCAAGTCCCAGCAGGCATTGCGGCCGGCACACCGGGAACTACGGGGTCCAAGAGGGAGGCTGGGAGCGACCGGTCCTTGCCCTCCCAGAAGCCCGCGGGCGGCTCGGAACGCCGTCTGTATCATGGCCGCGGGAGCCGGGACGGCTGGCTCCGCTTCCGGCCCGGGCGTTGTGCGTGACCCGGCGGCGTCACAGTCGAAGAAGCGTCCCGGCAGGGAGGGCGCGCAGCGATCGGACGCGATGGCGGGAGGAGGCGGGAGCAGCGACAGCAGCGGGAGGGCTGCAGGCAGGCGGGCGTCCCGCAGTGGCGGGCGGGCTCGGCGGGGGCGCCACGCACCGAGGCTGGGGGGCTCCGCGGAGCGGGGCGCGGGGGAGGCGCGGCTGGAGGAGGCAGTCAACCGCTGGGTGCTCAAGTTCTACTTCCACGAGGCGCTGCGGGCCTTTCGGGGTAGCCGGTACGGGGACTTCAGGCAGATCCGGGACATCATGCAGGGTGAGGGCCGGGCCTGGGGAAGGAGGCTGGGGCTCCTGGGAAGGTGATCTGTGGGGCCCGAGTGTAGCGGCTGGGGGTCGCCGAGCCAACAATGTCTTCTCTCCCAGCTTTGCTTGTCAGGCCCTTGGGGAAGGAGCATACCGTGTCTCGGCTGCTGCGGGTTATGCAGTGTCTGTCGCGCATTGAAGAAGGGGAAAATTTAGGTATGGCTATTTTTTATGTTCTTCTCTGGGCTTCACTTATTTAGTGTTACGTTGTTTTCAAACTTACATCCTAGACTGAAGGGTTCAGGGTTAAGGTGGGCTACTATGTTTCAATCACGGTGTTTATTCTCTGGCCTTAGTTTTCTCCACTTAGTATTCTTGGCTGCTTTTCTATGTTTTTTATTTCCTCCCACCTGTTTCTTGCTCGCCCCAACTTTGTTGCTATGTAAAGTGAATTATGTGAAGATGGCCATTTTTCCTCCATAGTAGAGTGTTTTTAAAGTATGAGCACTTTTTTTTTTCTTTTCCTAAATTGAACGTGACAGCTGTTTAGCAAAATGATCTTTAGTTTCTGGCCGTTTGTATCTGATCCTGCCATTTGAGATACAGATGCATGTGTTAAAAAATAACTTTTTACCTGTCTTGAAAATTAGTCACTTGAAATTCATGGATTTGAATTTGGACCCTTAACATGTTTGTAAGCCTGTAGCCAGTATGTAAGCAAGTTAAATGCAAATCTTACTATATTTGCATGTTTCTTTTCTATATATATATATACATATATATATATATATATTTGAACATAATTCTTCTGCTCTTTAGAAAATAGGTTAAAGTGAAAATTGTGCTCTTTGTCCTAGACTGTTCCTTTGATATGGAGGCTGAGCTCACACCACTGGAATCAGCTATCAATGTGCTGGAGATGATTAAAACGGAATTTACACTGACAGAGGCAGTGGTCGAATCCAGTAGAAAACTGGTCAAGGAGGCTGTAAGGCTCTATTTAAAATTTTTTTTCTTTTACCAAAGATCAGAGGTCTTTGAGGAATCTGCTTATCTTTTTTTGTGTGGGGTGGAGGACAAACAGGGATGGAGAGAGAGCAAATGAGCAGAGCACACTCAGAACACATAACTCACACACATAGATGTTATTTCATCATGTGACCCCTTCCTAGCCCAGACTTGGAAAGAACTGTTAATGGCTCAGCTTTTGTGATTTTGGTGGTCTCCCTTGTGGCCCTGGCAGGAAGGGCCACAGTACACAGGAAGTGAGTTGGCATTAAAGAATGACATTTTGTAGGTTATTATTACCATTCAGAGCAGCATCGTGAAAGGGCTAAAAGTAACTGGGCTAGGATTTTGTCACCCTTGTTTATTATAGACCAAGGAGAATAGCTGGTGCCTTGGGAAATGTGGAACTGCTTTGAGCTCTTTCATGCAATTGCAGAAAGAGGCTTAGGGAACATTCCCCTTGAACAGACAGAATCAGAGGTGCTGAGATATCAGCCATTTTGAAAAACAGTAGTGGTAGAAGGCTGGCGCAGGCAGTGCTCTCGACAAGAAAAAAGCTTGTAGAGTGTCTAGGAATTTGGGACTGGAACTATGTCATGGCTCAGGTAGCTTCAAGTAGTGGAACTTATTTATATTTAAAACATTGATGCAGCCATGGAAACCAGTCAGAAAAAGCTTTTTCTTCTCCAATAACCAAGGCTGGGGGTGTGGAAGCAGATGCAGAGGTGGGGACTGAAGGACAACAGCTCAGCATTGCCTTGGCGGTAAAAGTAAGGAAATTGGTAAGAAAAGATAACAGCACCTCGTAAAAGGATGGGATCTTGGGGGCGGGGGGGGGCGGGTAAGGGACAAAACCTTGTTTAGCAAAGACTTTCTGTCCCTTGGCTATGTGCTGGGTACTCAGACACCCTATTTAAAAAAACAACAGTAAAAAAAACTGTGTGGGGTGCAGATATTTTATTTATTCAGTTAAGGACCTTGGGCAGGAACTACTGTTGGTCTTACAAAGAATGCTTAGGAAATTCCAATTCCAAGGAGGAATGATTGCAAGAATAGATTTTTAGTATAGGTAAGTCAGGTTTGTGTTGGAGGTAAAATGCCAGAAAAGACATATTAGCAAGGGAGGAGAAATCCAGGGCTACTTGCAGAATAGCTAAGGATCTTTTGGATGGGAAGAAGTGGTACCAGTTCAGGGTACTTTATGTAACTACTATTAAGTAGCCAGCTAATTCAGAAATGCAACTCCTTCAGAACACAAGGGGTATAGATCTGTCTTCTGGCTGCTCTTCTGATAGAGTCTATGGGCTTTTACCTTTCAGTTGAATACTTATTATTTAAGTTCATAGATCTGTTTGGGGGCTTCATTAGGAAAAATCTATTAGCAAAATCCAGATTCCCTTAAAATAGTCAACCATTTTCTTATGTTGACTCCCTTCTGCTTTTTCATTTTCCACCAGGTACCAGATCTCTTGTTACTTACTATATTACTGTTAACTGCTGTGTAACAAATTAACCCCAAATTTAACAGCTTAAAACAATAAATATTATCATCAACCCCAAATTTAACAGCTTAAAACAATAAATATTATCTCAGTTCCCAAGAGTCAAGAAGCTGGTAGTGATTTAGCTGTGTTTCCTACTCGAGGTCTCTCGTGAGATGATAGTCAAGCTGCCTGCCAGGGTTGCAGTCATCTCAAGACTCAACCAGGACTGATGGGTCTGCTTCCATGCTCCCTCACATGGATGTTAGCAGGACTCACTTCCTCGCTGGCTGTTGGCTGGAGATTTCAGCTCTTCGCCTCTCCGGAGGGCTACTTACAACGAGGTAGCTTGCTTCCCCTAGAGGATCCCAGAGAACAAGAGCCCAAGACAGAAAGCTGTAGTCTTTTATAAACTAATCTCAGAAGTGACATACCACTTCTGCCATATGCTCTTGGCCACACAGACCTGACCAGCTGGAATTTGTGGGTGGAATGGCACTATGCAGGAGGTGGGTATCATTGGGAGCCATCTTAGAGGCTGGCTACCATAGTTACCTTGATATCCAAGTTATTAAATGATACTGTATCACATGTCTCTTTGATTTATTTTTTTAATTTCTCATTTAGTCATAGAATTTGTTACCTTGGAATGCCTAGGCTCATTGAAGCTTTTTGATGCATTTTTAAGATCTCTAAAGTATCACAGCAATTTATCTTAAAGTTTATTAAATTTTTTAAAAAGTTTATCAAATAAGTTGTTTGTTAAGTTAGAGCTTCTCAATATATGATCCAGGGATCTTTGCAGGTCTTCGGGACCCTTTCAGGGGTCAAAACTATCTTTACAATAATGCCAAAATGTTAGTTGAGGTTTTCAGTGCACTGACATTTACACTGATGATGCAAAAACAGTGATGGGTAAAAATTTCTGGTGCCTTAGCGTGACCGTGACCAAGGCAGTGGTAAATTGTACTGGTAGTCATTGTATTCTTCATTGCCACATGCTTGCAGTTTAAAAAATAAAAAACAGCCAGTTTTAATTAAGAATGTCTTTGATGAAGCAGTAAAAATTACTAACTTTATTAAGTCCTGAGCAAACGTTTTTCCAGTATTTAGTCTGACAATATAGCAAGTTTTTCTGTAGCATTTCTGCTGCATACCAAAACACGATGGTTTTCTTCCGAATAAGTACTTGAGTGATTGAGTTGCATGCTGCTGATCTAGCTGCTTTTGTAATGGAGTACCATTTTTACTTGAAATAACTGACAAACTTTGGTTATTCAGATGTGGTAATCTGGCAGTCACTTCAAGGAAAACAAGTGACAGTATTTGTTGGCAGCGGTAAAATTCAAGCTTTCAGGTGAAAATTAGAATTTTGGAAAACTTATATTCATGTGCTTGGTAGCTTCCCAATGTTCAGACTTTTCTGATATGATTGATGGTGATATTAACAACTGTGATTTTAAAAAGACTTTTAATGAATGTATCAACATTTGGAAGATCATGACTCAGTAAACCAGTAATTTCCAAATGATCGATGAATTGTATTGCAAAATCATTCATGGGTAACAGATCCATTAAAAGTGCAAGACAGAGTAACAGATTTTAATGTAATAACCATGAAGAGTTCACTTGCCAAAGTTTGGTGTAGAGTCAAAGAAGAATGTCCACATTTTCTGAAAGAGCTATTAAAATACTACTCCCTTTTCCAACTTTATATCTGTGAGGCCAGATTTTTTAATATATTTCAACCAAAACATATCACAACAGAAGAAATGCAGAAGCAGATATAAGAATACCATCTTTCTTCTATTAAACCAGATATTAAGGAGATTTGGAAAAATGTAAAACAATGCCACCCTTCTCATTAAACTTTTATTAAATAAGTAATTTTTCATAAAGATATGTTATTTATGTTAACCTGTAATGAGTTTGTTATTTTTAATGAATAAATATTTAAAATTTTTCTCAGTTTTATATTTCTAATACAGTGAATACAACGGATATAACCCACATAAACAAAAGCTCTTTGGGGTCCTCATTAACAGTTTACAGTATAAAGAAAGAATCCTGAGACCAAAACGTTTGAGAATTGCTTCTGTAAGCTGATAATAATATTGAGACTACATTGGTTTTCTTTTCATAACTAAAAGAGAGATGCCTCAGATTTCTGTGAACAGGAGAGACTAACATATATGGCATGTTCTTGGGAAGCATTTAGGTGTTGCTTTTGCTGTGTACCTTTGGTGATAGCACCTTGATTTTCTTTGAGGACCTTACCACATTTGAGGGGCTGGTGCATCCGACACAATGTCTTGAAACTTTAATTCTTGAAACAAAAAGCTTTGTCAAGGCTTTTTGAGCATCTGTGCTTCCCATAACAGCCTGGTTTCTTTGGTGAGTTTGCTTTTTTAGCCTTTCTTCACTCCTGTGAGTTTGGTTTTCTCTTCTTATGTCCTTTCTGGCCTTGCCTCTAACATAAACCTATCTCACCTATATTGAAAATCTGTGCTTGGAATTTCCCTTTTGTTTAAGTTAGCCAGAGACCATTGCTATTGCTTAGATGGTAAGAACCTTAACAGAAACATAAGAGAAGAAATTATACTTATTTCAAAAACTTTCAAGTTTTCAAAAAGCAAAGTTTGATCTCTTAAAAAACAAAAACAAATGAAAAAACTTCCCAGGAAATTAATGCATAGTTTTAAAAAAGCTCATAGTACAAACTTCGGAGGCAGACTTTCAATTAAGATTTTGAAAGTATTCACATTTCCTTTCTTGTTTCACAAATTAAACATAGTAGGAGAGCTGTGTTCCAGTTCTGGGAAAGACAGATAAGCATATTCTTCTTTCTTTTATTTATTTATTTTTGGCCACACCACATGGCATGTGGGATCTTAGTTCCCTGACCAGGGATCAAACCTGTGCCCCCTGCAGTGGAAGCACAGAGTCTTAACCATTGGACCCAGGGAAGCCCTTCTTCTATCTTTCTTAATGCAAGTATAAATCCTGGACAGAATGAATGGAGAACTCAGAAATGTAAAGGGTAGTAAGCTAATGGAGAAGACCAGAATATGAAGGTCCACCAAACTGGTTATGAGTAGATTACCATTTTTTCCCTTTCCAGTATCACCAGGCCTGGACTTGAAGGATCCTGAAACCTGGAAGTGTGAATAGAAAGAACTCCAAGAGAGGATCTCTCTGGTCTGAAGAGCAGGAAAGGGGATCTGCTAAGGATCAGAGAGGGTGGAAGAAATCTCATTTTTTGTTATTTTTTCCTTCTTTCCCTTCTCTATCCTAGCACCCAGGCATTACTACACTGGTAGCAGCAGTGACCCAGTGATGACAGTGGCAGGAGGGCAGGCACCTAAACCTAAAGGAAGAAAACCCTTTCTCTTTAGCAGTGGAGCTGTGACTCCCAGAACTTGAAGTGGATTCCATTCCTTTTTTTTTTAACTGTCTATCCTGATGCTTAGTCCTGGATGCAGATGCAGTTAGTGTGGCAGAATAGGGAAACTAAAGACCCAGGAATGCAAGGCTGGTTCAGTATTTGAAAATCAGTGAATGTAATTTACCCTGTTGGTCCAAAGGAAAAACCATATGGTCATATCAATGGAAGCAAAAAAACGTTTGACAACATTCAACATTAGTTCATGGTAAAAACACTCAGCACACCAGGAATAGAAGGGAACTTCTTCAACCTGATAAAAGGCATCTACAAAAAAAACTACAGGTAACATCATAGTTAATGGTGAAGAATGGAATGCTTTGACCTTAAGATCCAAAATAAGGCAAAGGTGTCCGTTCTCACCACTTCCACTCTACATCATACTAGAAGATCTAGCCAGTGCAGTAAGTCAAGAAAAAGAAATAAAAGGCAACAGATTGGAAAAGAAGGAATTAAATAGTCCCTTTTTCCAGATGACATGGCTATCCATACAGAAAATTCCATGGAATATACCAAAAAAGCTATAATAAGTAAGTTTAGCCAGACTGCAGGATACAAGATCAACACATAAAATCAATCATATTTTCATATGCTAGCAGTGAAATGAAATGAAAATGAAAATCTGCAATGAAATTACCAAAACAGTTATTTACAATAGCTCCAAAAAAGAAAAGGAAAATATGTATAAGTCTAACAAAACATGTAGGATCTGTATGTGGAAAACAACAAAATGCTGATGAAGAAATCACAACCTATTAAATGGAAAGACATACCCTGTTCATGGATCGGAAGATGAAAGAAATAAAAAATCTAAATAAATGAAGAGACATACCCTGTTCATGGATTGGAAGACCTAATATAGTTAAGATGTCAGTTCTCTCCAATTAATCTATGGATTTAATATAATTCTAATCATCTCAGCAGGATTTTCTGTAGATACTGATTCTAAAAGACATATGGTAAGGTTAAAAAAAAACACTAAAATAATGAAAACAATTTTGTAAAAGAAGAATGAAGCTGGAGGACTCACTACCCAATTTTAAGAATTACTATAAAGCTACAGTACTCATGACTGTAGATATATAGATTCGTGGAACAGAAGAGAGAGTCCAGAAATAGACCCACACAAATATGACTGATCAATTTTTAACAAAAAAATATGAAGGCATTTCAATGGAAAAAGATATTCAACGGAAAAAGGATAGTCTTCAACAACTGGAATTAAAACAATTGGATGTCCCTATGCAAAAAATAAATGAACCTTGACCTAAAACTCATACCAAAATTGATTCAAAGTGGATCATAATCTGAATGTAAAATGTAAAGCTATAAAACTTTTAGAAGAAAACATGAAAAAAAAAAATCTTCATGTCCTGGACTTAGGCAAAAAGTTTTTAGATATGACACTAAAAGCAAGATCTGCAAGAGCATAAAGTGGACTTCATCAAAATTAAAACTTTTGTTCTGAGAAAAACACTGTTCAGAGAATGAACTCTCAAAATGAACAAGAAAACAAACACCACTATTTTAAAAAAACAACCAAAGAATACATAGATGGCAAATAAGCACATGAAAAGATGCTCATCATTTAGTCAATAGGGAAATACAAATTAAAACCACAGAGAATACTGGGACATACCTATGAGAGTGGCTAAACTTTAAAAACTACTGACACTAACAAGTGCTAGTGTGAATGAGGAGCAACTGGAACCCTCATACATTGCTGATGGGGTGCAGAATGGTATAGCCATTCAAGAAAACAGTTTGGCCATTTCTTATAGACATGCATTTTCCAAATGACCCAGCAGTCCCACCCCTGGGTATTTACCTTAGAGAAATGAAGTTATGGTCACACCAAAACCTGCACATAAATGTTTTAACACCTCTATTCATAATCACCAGAATTGCAGACCACCCAACTGTTTTTCCAGTGGGTGAATGAATAAACAAACTGGTACATCCATACAACAGGACACTGCTTCATCAATAAGATAGCAGGAACTACTGATAATGCAACAATACAGATAGATCTCCAGGACATTATACTGAAGGAAAGAAGCTAGACTCAAGGCTACATCCTTTAAAAATTAAGCTGTGTGATTTCATATATACTGTATGATTCCATTTATATGACATTCTGAAGAGATGAAACAGTGAAAAGATCAGGGGTTAGAGATGGGGAGGAGGTGACTACAGAGTGCAGCACAAGGGAGGTTTATTTGATCCATGGTTTTTGGTATCATTGTGGTGGTTACAGAAGTTGATACATGTGTTAGAACAGTATGCCAAAAAAGTTAATTTTACTTTATGCAAGTTAAATAACATTTTAAAACATAATAGGACCTGGGACTTCCCTGGTGGTCCAGTGGTTAAGACTGCCTTCCAATGCGGGAAGTGTGGGTTCGATCCCTGGTTGGGGACCTAAGATTCCAGTGCCTCGTGGCCAAAGAACCAAAACATAAAACAGAAGCAATATAGTAGCAAATTCAATAAAGACTTTAAAAATGGTCCACATCAAAAAAAATCTTTAAAAAAAACCAATGTAATAGGACCTAAACGATTTATAAAAAGTAAAACCTTTGTATGCTTCAAGAAAGTAAGTATAGTCTTAGTATAGTTTTTCTGCTGAAAATGATGTAAAAGTGAATATGATGATCTGATTAAAATGAAAAGACTTATTTACTTTGTTCCCTCCCTGGCAGTAGGAACTTAGTGTTGTGCCTGCTCTTCAGAAGCGTTTGACACCAGTTTCCTTTGCCCTGTATGGCTGTGTTCAGCACCTGGAGGGCAGAAGCACCAGAGAGTTGTACTTTCTGAATTCCCTTGCTAGTCCTCCTTCTCTTGGTCTGTATGTTTCTCCTTAAACTCTTCGCTGTGAAGACTGAAAATATCTATGGACCAGTTTTTCTTCCCTTTTTCGTGTGTGAGATATGTTTCTTTGAGACTGGATTTAAGGTAGCTACTTTATCCTGTTAGATAACTCCAGATGGTCCCAATTTTTCCTTGCTTTTCTAATTTTTAAAAGAAGTGCACATATGTTTTTTAAATATCCTTTTTAATTTTCAATCACTGTTATTTGCCCTCTACATATGTTCTCTTGGGGTGTCTTGACCAAAGGATTCTCCTTTTTCTCTGTGGCTGATGAGACCTTCTCATCCTACCTGAAACTTTGTCCTTTCTTTGCTGCTTGTGGCTGAGCTGGGTTTGTTTGTCTCAGCAATTCCCTGCACACTTTAACTGGAGTTGGCCCGCTGGGGTTTACAGTATGAGAGGCTGTGCTGGTTCTAGCGAACTGGCCTCAGGCCTTTCCTGAATGGAACTAGCAGAACTCTGTGGTCAGCAAATTATCCCCCCCCCCCCCCCCCCCCCCGCCAGCCACTATTCTACTTTCTGTTCCTATGACTGTGACCCCGCCACAGTATCTCCTCCTCTCATTGCCCCCATTACATCAAAGCTTTTGCATCCAAAAAGAACAAAACCAATTGTTCTGGGGACCTGGGATGACTCCTGTCCATTTTGCCTTTCCTTAGGAGGCCCTATTCAGATTGGGTAAATGTCTGTAATCCAGGAGATCAGATTTTGCTTTATCAGCTTTTTTTTTTTTTTTAACCCAATGTAATGTTGAAAGTCTACTATCTTACACACTGAAAGAGAGCGTACGGTTGTTCAAACACTTGAATAATAATTGTTAGTTTTTAAATACAGGAATTTGATAGAATGTGAAAAAGTTCTTGGGTATGTAAGACTCAGTTTTACTTTTTAGTTGAGCTTATTTTGATATTTGATATTCTAATTATACCTTTCATTATTACAACAGTTTTAAAAAAAGTCTTTTCCCCCCTTTTGTAGGCAGTCATTATTTGTATCAAAAACAAAGAATTTGAAAAGGCTTCAAAAATTTTGAAAAAACATATGTCCAAGGACCCCACAACTCAGGTAAATTTGATATATTTTTGCTCCCGTGACCTAAATCCAGCTCATTGCCTTTAGTGGGGAAACAGGGAAAGGGTTCTGTCAGGAATGTTATCTAAATATTCGTCTTTAAATATTCAGCACCTTGAGCTTGTTGCCTTTTATCCCGGATAACTTACTGTTAGAATGGCATTTCAAAAATTTGTTTGAAAAATTTACATAAATCATTTACTTGCCCATTACTGTCAGGTTTCTGACAGAACTTTAGTGATCAGCACTGGTATTAACACTTCTGACTTTACATAAACGTTGATCCTGCAGACTTGAGAATCTGCCTTGGTGAGGACTTAACTCTTCTATTTTCCGGTGTCAAAAGCTCTGTTGGTACCCTGCTCTTATTTTTTTTCCTTTATAAATATAAATTTTCAGTTTTTGAAAAGGTAATACATATATGTAATACAACATTCGAAAGGTACAACAAAAGAGCTTAGTGAAAATTCTCTCATGTCTGACTCAGCCATCTCGTTCCTCTCCTTAGAGGCAACCAATGTTTTTTTCTTTTATTCTTAACAGAGATATTCTGTGCATATGCAAGCAGATAAGTATGCATGTGTGTATATATACAGACATACACATATATCCATTTTTCCTGTTCTTCCCATATACATATGTGAGCATATTCTACACACTAATTTGAGCATTTTGTAAATTGCTTGTTTCCCTTAATATATCTTGGAGATCTTTTTATATTAGTACATAGGGAGCTTTTCATCCTTCTTGGTTTTCTTTTTCTGGAAGTTTAAAAATCTTTATGTAAAAGTATAAAGGTACTTTAGATCCTAAGTTCTTCATCCTTTTTTTTTTATAGCTACATAGTAACCTACTGTGGCTGATCAGTCATTTTTTGACTTGTTCTACATTGTGGTAGGCTTCCCTTCTTATATGCGTACCAGTGATATTCACTGACAGCATTGTGAACGTTCTGATAGCTTTGTTTTAACTCATCATCATTGAATTTTTACTGGAGTTTTTCTTTCTCACATTGCAAAAATTGGTTCTTTGTGTAGAAGCTGAGAAATGATCTCCTGAACATTATCCGTGAAAAGAACTTGGCCCACCCTGTTATCCAGAACTTTTCCTACGAAACCTTCCAGCAGAAGATGCTGCGCTTCCTGGAGAGTCACCTGGATGATGCAGAGCCCTACCTCCTCACGGTGGGGCTTGGCCTTCTCTTCCCATAACTGTGATGTAGCCTGGAGGATGTGTAGGCAGTTAGAAAAGGACAGCTCTTTTTTAAAGTGAAAAGAGTAAATGTGTGGAAAAAACTGAATTATATGTGCTATCTTTCTTAATTAAATGCCTTAAATATTCAGAAACAGAGATCCTGGCAGAGGCAAATGCAACATTCCTGGTTTCCCTCACCTCCCATTTTTACTTTCTCTATGTGGAATTCATCTGTGTGGTTAAAGTAGGAGAACATTCAATTACAACTGATGGCGGTTCCCAAAGGAGATGAAATCTGAGTTAAGTTTGGGAGAGGAAGAGTGGTTTGATAGATGTGGTATGATGGGGTTGTTGACAGGAAGGAGGCATAACTGGAGAAAAGTGTGACTAGAGTATGATTAGCAAGAGAGGCCAAATGAAGACATACTTTAATTGGATCAGAGGGATAAGCACAAAGAATGGATGCAGTGAGGCTCAAGACAGCACAGGGAAGAATTAGAACCTAGTCTGTCATAGAAGGTGGACCATGAACTGAGTGAGAGGGTTTGTTTTGTTTTGTTTTTTTGCGGTACGCGGGCCTCTCACTGTTGTGGCCTCTCCCGTTGCGGAGCACAGGCTCTGGACACACAGGCTCAGCGGCCATGGCTCATGGACCTAGCCGCTCCATGGCATGTGAGATCTTCCCGGACCGGGGCACGAACCCGTGTCCCCTGCATGGGCAGGCAGACTCTCAACCACTGTGCCACCAGGGTAGCCCCAGAGGGTTTTTTTTAAAACAAGGATTTTGAGAGTGTTCAAACTATCCTAGTTCCTAACAGTAGATCTGCAAGGCCCATATCAGGATAGTGTCAGTGATCCTAGCAATCATTTGGCAATTATCAAAATTGTTTGTAAAGCAGATAGTTTGGAGTGTTCAAGGAGCAAGTGTCAGGATACTTGAGCCTGGCCTAGGAACCCTTCCTTCATATTCAGGTAACTGGAAAATAACCTGTCACTGTTTCTGTTGAGGACAGAACTCTCAGCTCTTAAGATACCACTCCTTACAGACATGCAATCTAAAATGGAATGATACTGGACTGACTGGAAATGTGTAAAACTTCAGTCTGAGGGTGACAGAGGAGCAGCTGGAGTTAGAGCAAGATGGGCCTACTGAGGGCGTCATGTGGTACAAGTAAGGATTTTCAAAGAGTTGTTAATAGGCAAAACATTTGTGGAGACAGTCATGAAAAATTCTATACACAAACTAAAAGACATTACTGTAGACATCAGTCATCCCTAAGTTTCAAAAAAAAAAAAAGATGATTTGACTTTTGCCTATGACCCCAAAGGTCTATTAGGTATTCAGAAACTAAATTAGGGATGAGATTGGAAGGATAGAATAGGAGATACAAAGTAAAATCATTTAAGTATTTGTTGTCCAAAATAACCTTTCGGAATTCTTGCAATGTCAAGATGCTTTTAGCACCACTCAGGTTGAGTTCTCCTTTAGTATAGAAAACTGTGAGCCACTTTTTGAGGGAAGGGAGGAAGAAATTTGAGATAATTCTTGTAAGTTCTTTCCCTTTTTATGTCCTCCTCTAGTCTGTGCCTAAATTGGGTTTGTAAGTGAGCATGCTTGCATACTGAGTATGTTCATGGTGAAAGAAGCAGTTAATGAAATTCTGTGACTTCCTCTTCCTGACGACATCTTTCCTTTCCCAGATGGCCAAAAAGGCTTTGAAATCTGAGTCTTCCACCTCAGCCACAGTGAAGGAAGATAAACAGCCAGCACCAGAGCCTGTTGAAAAGCCACTCAGAGAACCTGCCAGGTGAGAGAGATGCCCTTTTGTGATGTTGGCTGAAACACTGGGGTGATGTGTGGAAAGCATAGTCGTCGTCTTCGAGCAGGATCAGTGGTTTGACCTCTTAACATGTTACTGGGTTACTCGTGGAAGGCACTGTGGGATTTACAGAGCACATCCTGGGAAGATGGGAATATTGAAAACGGGATGTCAGATCCTTGGCAGAAGTTCCTGACTGGCTATCCTCAAAGGTTCTTTCCTTCTGTTTCTCTCTCCTTGCCTCACCTGTACTCAGTACTTCCCTGTTGATACCTCATCTCTTAATGCAGTGCTCAAACTTGTGAATCAGATTCCCAGGACCAGTTAACAAAGCAGAGGTCACACGTTTAGATGTTTTTGGGGGGCCCAGTAGGAGATGTAAAGGAGCAAAGTGGGTCTAGGATAATACAGTTGAGAGCACGGGACTGGGACACAGAGAGGGCATGCTTTCCAGCTTCGTGTGATTGTTGCTATGTGAAATGTCCAAAGATGTCCAAACCTCAGTTCAAATTTTTTTTTTTTTTTTTTTTTTTTTTTTGCGGTCCGCGGACCTCTCTCGGCTGTGGCCTCTCCCCCCGCGGAGCCCAGGCTCCGGACGCGCAGGCCCAGCGGCCATGGCTCACGGGCCCCGCCGCCCCGCGGCATGTGGGATCCTCCCGGACCGGGGCACGAACCCGCGTCCCCTGCATCGGCAGGCGGACTCCCAACCACTGCGCCACCAGGGAAGCCCCTCAGTTCAAATTTTTTTTTTTTTTTTTGCGGTCCGCGGACCTCTCTCGGCTGTGGCCTCTCCCCCCGCGGAGCCCAGGCTCCGGACGCGCAGGCCCAGCGGCCATGGCTCACGGGCCCCGCCGCCCCGCGGCATGTGGGATCCTCCCGGACCGGGGCACGAACCCGCGTCCCCTGCATCGGCAGGCGGACTCCCAACCACTGCGCCACCAGGGAAGCCCCTCAGTTCAAATTTTTATGTGAGACGTCCAAAAATTTTTTTTTGAGATTTCCCAATTTTTGAATGTTGGCAGTTAGTCCAATTAAAAAAAAAAAACAACTTGAATAGCTTAGACAAGACACACCTGCCAGCTGGGTTTGGCCTGCAGGCTGCCAGTTTGCCCTCTCCTAACAGTTTTTACTTAGAACATCCAAATGATAGATGAACTTTATTTTGAAAAGGCAGTTTTTCCAAGACTGTGTGGCACTCTTCTCACTCTGAGAATTCTCAAGATCCCATTTGTAAGTGTGGTGTAGGAGAAAGAGGGCAGAATGGAGGCCAGTCTTCTACTTCTCTCACATGAGGGTTGGACTAGGACAGCTGGAAGAAGAGTTTACACTTCAAGGTGAGATTGCTGGATTATCAGTTGGTTGTCCAGATGGACTTGTAGTTGTTAGGCACTACACAGAGTTCTTGCATTGTGGAAAGCACCGCTTTAGTCCATGCAGACTAATGGGTTAGACAGCACACCGGCTGAAGAGGTCTCTGGAGGGAGTATCATTGGCCCTAGTTCCTTTAGGATTCTCTTACTTGAAGTTTAAGCTCCATAGTTCAACTTACATATCATATTTAAAGCCTCTGTTTAACACTTATAAATGGAAACTTTTATAAATAAAACTTGTATCACACACCCTCTCTGTTTTTTTTTTTTTTTTAATGAAGAGTTCTCAACGTGAGGAGTTTCTAATTTGAAGCTTCCCACTTTGAAAAAGTTGTGGCTGCTTGGACAAGCATCCACAATGGTGAAACTGATTTCTGTTATGTTTGCATTATTTGTAGGCAGCTACAGAACACTCCAACCACCATTGGAATTATGGCTCTGAAAGCAGCTTTCAAGACTCTGTCCAGTGCACAAGATTCTGAGGCAGCCTTCTCAAAACTGGACCAGAAAGATATGGTATTTCCTAATAAAGTGTGCCCACCATCACCAGCCCTCAAAAACAAGAGACCGAGAAAAGATGAAAACGAAAGTTCAGCCCCTGCTGAGGGTGAGGGTGGCTCTGAACTGCAGCCCAAGAACAAGCGCATGACAATAAGCCGATTGGTTTTGGAGGAGGACAGCCAGAGCACTGAGCCCAGCGCAGGCCTCGACTCCTCCCAGGAAGTCATCCCTGCTTCCCCATCCAAGCCCACCATCCTCAACCAACCCCTCCCTGGGGAGAAGAATCCCAAGTATGAAGACCTTCTTTGTAGAAGTTTGGGGGCTGGCTGGTGGTCCTGGTTATGCCTGGTATTGCTTCCGGGAATGAAGTAACTTTCAGCTAAGTTATTCACCACCAAGGCTTGCTCAGACTGCTAGAATGTGACTCAGGGTGGGGAGTGACGTCGTAGCCATCCTGCCAGTTCTGATGCCCCGCATGTGGGCTTCCAGGCATCGCACTAGGCAGGAGTGAGGGTGAAAGGGTGTCAGAGCCTCCTACTCACCGCTGCTTCCATTTTTAGCAAACTTCTGAGTGCCTTGACTACTAAATATTAGTCTTGTTTGTTAAAGGAAGTTTGTTTGAATTGGGCCACGTTATACTTTGATCCTTAAAAGAGACTTATGAATATTTATAGTTTTGCATGTTCTATGAGCATTTGAGACTTGGCAAATTCAGTAATTACTAATCTCTCACATTCTGCTAGGTTCTGTGGGGCAGTGGTTAGAATGCTTTCATTTTTTTCCTCATCATGACCCCCAACCTGGCTTTCAGTTTTGCTACCCTTTGTGCCCTCTTGTGGATCTTTCCTCTAGGCAAACTGGTCTGCTTGCTCTCCCTGGAACCCTGTTTCTACTACTGTACTCTTCTTGCTGCCTCTCATTCGGACTGTCATTCCTCCACCATTGCTTGTCAAAATCCCATCTGTCTTTCAAAGAGAAGAGAAGCTGATGTTGACTAAATACTTTCTGCGGGCCAAGCACTTTCACATATTATCTTACTGAATATCTACACTCCTCACTCTGTGAGTGATTTACTAGCCCCACTTTATAGGTGAGGAAGGTTCAGAAAAGTTACTAACTTAACCTGAAGTCACACAGATAAAAAATGGCAAAATTGGGCTTTGAGATTTTTAATCCCAGTCAGTCTTGACACAAAAGCCCGTGGCCTGTATACCATGTACACCAAGCTGCCTCTTAAAACTCTGCCTCTTCCATAAATTTCCCCTGGTCACCCTACTGTAAGTGATCACCGCACTGATCTCCCAAGGTTATTGCCATCTCTACTGCTGCTCTCTGTTACAGCTGTTTGGGGACCTGTGCCCTGGCATGCTTGTGCTGGGTGCCCTGTAGGGCTGTGGCATCTGATAAATGATTTATACTCGGGCACGAATCTGCACTATATGCACCACTTCCTGCATTTGGAAGTGAGTGAGTCATTGGCTGGGCAGGCAGATGCAGTCAGCACACTATTGCTCTCATTTGATACCTGATCTCCTCTACCCCTCACAGCAATTCTGTGAAGTGTAAGTATTGCTCCCATGAACAGACAAGGCAACTGGAGAGAGTGCATGATTACAGTGGTTTTATAAATGGGAGACTCTGTGAAGGTTTCAGATATACCTCTCTCGTGTGTCAAGGGTATGAAGTATGATGGGTACTCTCAAGCAGAGGTGGGCAAATTATGGCCCCTTGGCTAAATCCACCTGCTGCCTGTTTTTGTAAATAAAGTTTATTGGAACACAGCCACACCCATGAATTTTGTATTATCTGTGGCTGCTTTTGATGCTACCTTGAGTTGAGTAGTTGCAACAAAGACAGTAAGGCCTGCAAAGCTGAAGGTACTACTGGCCCTTTACAAAAAAAAGAGATCCTATGACCCCGGCTCTAAACGAAGCGTATGTGAGGTGCCTTGGGAGCTGCAGGGAAGAAGAGCTGGGCCTGGGCAGCAGAGTTGTGGGTGGAGCAACCCTGCAGAGGAGCAAGTGTTGAGCTGGCCTTGAAGAATGAGTAGGAGGTCATCCAGCAATATTGGGAGGTCAGTTCTAGGAAACAGGAGCCTCTTGAATTACAGCACGAGAAAGCCTGGTATGAGCCGGAAAATGTCATGTAGTCTGTATGGCAGGAGAATATAGGGCACAGAGAGGATGAAGGGAGAAAAGTCTGGATGGGTAGATGGGCCAGATTTTGAGTTCCTATTATATTCTATCAGGCAGAGGTTCTCAAGAGTAGCTTCATATCACAATTACCTGTGCAGTGTTTAAAAAATATATATTCCCAGGCTCCTGTCTACTGAATTAGAAGGGACAGGGTAGTGTTCTCTAATCTGCTTTGCTAACTGTGCCCCAAATAAGTCTAATACACCTAGTCAGAAAGCCTCTGAGCAGACACCACTTAGGGCTTTTGAACAGACACTGAGGGAAAGGAGAAGAGGAGGGTGGCTGGAGCCTGCTGCCCGGTGAGCAGTCAGGGCCCAGGGGAAGCTGGGCCAGTGGAATCTGAGGCGGGGAAGGCAGGATTAGGGTCTGTCACCTAGACAGCAGGGCCATGACTACTATATTTTTATATCCCCCACAGCACAGAACTAGTGCTTACTAGATAGTTTACTAACCAAACAAAGTAACAGTTCTTGGTTCTTGCAATTTAAGGGGCCACATGCAAAACTTCTATAAAAGGCTAGCAAAGGGTAAACATTTTAGGCTTTGTGTCTCTGTTGCATATTCTTCTGTTTTGGTTTTTTTTTTTTTTTTTACAACCCTTTGGAAAATGTAAAAACCATTCTTAGTTCAAGGGCTATACAAAACCAGCAGCCACAGGATGTAGTTTGCCAACCCCTCTAGACCATTAAGTTTTAACTTCACCAGTCAGGAGCGCAATGAGCCAGGAAGTGACCCGGCTTGCTCGCACAGCCACCTAACAGTTAAGATGAGGACCAAGGTCTCAGCCCCTTCCACAACATGAGAAGTTAAGAAATACCAAAATGTTTATACATGTAATAGCAAATGCTGAGTTCAGAGGAGGAAAGTTACCAAGTGATCTGCAAAGACTGTCTGCAGGAAGGATGAATAGCCACTTAGGTGAAAATGATGGACCCTGAGGTTAAAATCAGTTTTTATCCCAGGACTTGGATAAATAGATGGAAAACTTAAACTAATGCTGTCTGACTTTTATTTATGAATAGTAATTGACACAGCTAATATCCTGAGAAGAAAAAAACTCGTGTAATTTTTTTTTTTACTTTGTCTCAAGCAAATCAGTTATTCTTAGAAATAACCCTTTGGGGGATATGATCCAATTTAAAAATAAAGAAAAGTAAAGAGTCCACCATTTGTCCCAGCCACTTAGGTAATTGCATAGAAAACTCATGGAACTCAAGGAATTTTTTTCAAGTTTATGCACTTATTAAGCAAACTGCTTTCATTTGCAAAATACCCAGACAGCCTTAAAAATAAGTTTTTTTTATAGTGGGGAGAGAAACAACAGTTTGTTTCTACTCTCTTGGTCAGGTTTTTCGGTGACTTTGATCTATATAAATTCTTCAAAACTTAGTTCAGATACTTTCCATGTTTGTTTTGTAAAGGATGTTATAATTCTGAGGTCAGATTTGTGCTATGTTCTGTTAGAGTGACTATAATTTTCATTTATTTAATAACTTGGGTTTTGGATTATTTTTCAGGTTTGGGACTGTTTTTGGTTGCACCCAAGTACTCAAAATTTCATGTTCACAGGAATGATTCTTGTTTGCTTACTATTCTAATCTTTGATGGTATAAGTCCTTTACAGCTCTTTGATAATCTCATTATTAGTTTAGCTAGTATCTCTCCAGCTTCTATGAGGGTGTGTGTTACTGTGCCTGGTGTTTGGAGTAGACAAATGAGGATATGGTCCCTGCCGTCAAGGTGCTTATGGTTAAGGGTATGTCATGATACGGTTGTGTAATAAAGTGGAAGCACTATCATAAGGGCAGAGGAGCAGGGGCTTTTTGTATGTGTTGGTCAGTCTTCATTGAGAATGATGGCCTTGAAAGATAGGCAGGACTTCACTTGGCAGGGAAGGGAATCCCAAGGAGAGAGAACAGCAAATAGAGAGGCAGGAAAGCACAGAAATTACAGGAGGAAGGAGGAGCAGAGGGCGGTGTGGGTGTTGGTGGGGACAGGAGGAACTGCTGAGAAACTGACAGGCCAGACTGCATGATCTTGATTCCCCCATATGGGCATTTAGGCTTCATTGTTTAGGCAGTGAGGAGCCATCACTGAATAGGGGAGGGATGTGGTAATTTTAGGATGATTGTTCAGGTGGCTTTGGAAGGGGAAGGGGCTAGGCGGGGGGACTCCAGTTAAGAGGCTAGTGTAATACTGGTGAATATTGGACCATGGGCTTGGACTAGGGGAATGGGTAGGGAAAGGAAAACAGTCCAGAGATAGGAATAGAGCATGTCTGTGATGGAGGGGAAGGAGTTTGCAGCTCTAGGTTAGAAGAATGCTGAAATCTGTAATAGAGTCCAAAGCAAACAACCAACCAACCAACCAACCAAACAACAGGAAAATGAACAGATCATTGAGGGGGATGGTGATGTATCCAGTGCTGAGTTTGAGAGATGGTCCTGAAACCTGGGGGATGTTGACATGGAGAGGCCTGGCCAGGTCAAGATTTGGGAATTGTGTGTAGGTGACTATCGAATGTGGTCACAGCAGAACAGGGAGGAATACAGGGCCATGAGTAGAGCTAAGGACAGAGTATGGGATGACCTGGGATGACTTTGTTTTACACCTTGTCCTCTCGCTGATGTTCCCTCAGAGTACCCAAAGGCAAGTGGAACAACTCTAATGGGGTTGAAGAAAAAGAGACTTGGGTAGAAGAGGACGAACTGTTTCAAGTTCAGGGTAAGCCAGAAGATTCTCATTGGTCTCTCCTTGACACTTGCTGAAGTGTAAGTGCATGTTACTGTCACATCAATGTTTCAGAAATTGCTTGTCTCCAAACTAGAAAAAGTTTAAAAGTTCCTCATTGTGATTCATGAGGAATCAGTTTTATGTCTTTTCCCATTAAACAATGGAGACTATCAAAGCAACGCTTTATATTTAAAGAAAACTCCTGGTTTGGTTTAATAAATCCTATATTTAATTGTAGTTGATGTTCTTCCTAAAGTTTTTTAATTAGAAAAGGTAGAAGTGGTCATTCCTTACATGTCTTATTTAAGTAAACAATCTCTTACCCGTTTCTATATATGTTTTTTTTTCTAAGATGAGAAACTTTACTTTTCCTTAATTAATATTGAACTTCATAGTATTTGCATTAGGATCTCTCCCACCACATATTTTGCACTCTGATGGAAATATATACATGCTAAACCTTAGTTTTGGAGATTCTGACGACTTTTGTAACACAGCAGCAACAGTAATCCTTTGCCAACCTCAAAGGTTTTGCCCTTAAAAATTACCTTTCATTGGCAAAAGCATAGTTGGGAAAATCAAGATTACACAGAAAATGGGAGAAGTAACAATAAAAGTGGCATTAAATATTTTGAGAACAGGATATAAAAGTTTTAGAAAACATCCACTTCTGATGCAGTCCAGATTTGTCAGTTTCAGAAATCGGCTTCTACTACATCATGAAATACTTCATAATTTAAAAATAAATAATGTGCTCCTGTAAGTATCCCTTTTCCTGAGTCACCTTTCTTCACTCTTCAGGAAGCATAACTGGGACAGTGGCGTCTGCTGAGGCAGACACTGTAGCAAATTTCATATTTATGCAACTTTGCCTTTTCTTGCAGCTTTTTAACTGGCTCTTGTTGCCTTGAGATGTCATGTCCATTATACTTGTATACCCTCCTGTAGCCCCCTGGTCCTTTAAAATATTATCTTGGTCCCTGTTTTTGAGGCCTGATCTATTTCCATAGGATGAGAGGGTAGAGTTTGACCAGATCTCACATGGTCTGTTGGAGTGGGAAGCAATAATTATTACCCCGTTCTTTATGTTTGAAGAATTGAGCCAAATTTTTTTTTAATGTATTTATTTATTTATTTTTGGCTATGTTGGGTCTTTGTTACTGTGTGCGGGCTTTCTCTAGTTGTGGTGAGTGGGGGCTACTCTTCGTTGCAGTGCCTGGGCTTCTCACTGTGGTGGCTTCTCTCGTTGCGGAGCACGGGGTCTAGGCACACGGGCTTCAGTAGTTGTGGCTCACGAGCTCAGTATTTGTGGCTCATGGTCTCTAGAGCGCAGGCTCAATAGTTGTGGCACACAGGCTTAGTTGCTCCGCAGCATGTGGGATCTTCCCGGACCAGGGCTCGAACCCATGTCCCCTGCATTGGCAGGTGGATTCTCAACCACTGTGCCACCAGGGAAGCCCCCAAATTTTACTTATATCTAACAATCAGGGATTTGGAAATTCAAAAACAGTAAAACTGTGTTATTTCAAAGCAGTAATTAACAAGGGGTTATAAAGCAGAAATTATATATGTACATACACACACTCAAATATGTGTATATTATATACACAAATATATATATTACATACACATGCATATATAATGTATGTGTATATATATATATTAGGATTTTAAATACCACAGTTCCTCAGTAAGTTTAGAAAATGATAGTGCTTTTACTAAAGAGCCTGAAATCCATCATTAACCAACATTTATTGAATGCCTGATTGTAAAGTATTTGCTTTGTACAGATTCTCATGGACTGAAATGATTGGTATCTTGCAAGCAGAGGACAAAACCAAATTATCCTTTAGTGATGTCCTTTCTTTTCTCAAAGTTTGTAAAATTTGAATCAAGTTTTCCCTTTGGGGACGTTCTATGTCTTTTTCTTGTGGTTTGTGCCGAGAAAGGTAAGCTCTGAAATGAGTCTACTTTTAATGTTTTCCAGCAGCACCAGATGAAGAGAGTACATCCAATATAACAAGAAAGCAGGTAATTTTAAATTCTCTTTTCTGATCTTTTCTGGTTGTGTAGGTAGAAGAGAGATAAAATAAGTACCCACATCTCACAGGAATAGACTACCCATGCACCTGGTAAAAAATTTTATTTGTGATTTTCAGATAATCCAAACTAAGCTAAATAGTTACTCTCTGGAAGAAAAATCTAGGTGGTCAGAAAGCTGACGCATTTCCTAACCATGAACAACACACGTTTGAAATTTTGAATCCAGAAATGGTTATCAGTTGAGGATGAAATGGCAGGACACTGAAAATTAGGAAATGTCCAAATCCATGGTGTTAACTTATATTCTATATCATGTTTTAAAAGTATAAATCCTTCCTTTGGGTTCATATTATTCTCCTAGGATTAAGTTTACCTCTTTACTATATGAAAATATAAATAAGTGGAAAGACAGGTTTTGATAAATCCTTTGTTTTTTTTTTGCAGAAGTGGACTGTAGAGGAAAGCGAGTGGGTCAAGGCTGGAGTGCAGAAGTACGGGGAAGGAAACTGGGCCGCCATTTCTAAAAACTACCCATTTGTTAACCGAACAGCTGTGATGATTAAGGATCGCTGGCGGACCATGAAAAGACTTGGCATGAACTGAAACAGGCCTTCATTTCCACAGAATTCACAGGAGCATGGTTCCTAATAATAGCCCCTGGTAGTCTGCTGTTTCTTTCAGAAGCTGGGCTGGGATGAGAATTTTGGGCATCTTCCTCCCATGTGGGGGAGGTCCCAGTTCCACTTCATCACAGTTGGAGATCATGGAGCTGAGAAACAAAGCCAAGTCCACCCCATGTCCTTGACAGAGATGACAGGCACATAGCTTGTACAGTGCCAGAATACCATTAGTATTTCCCTTCTTTAGTGGTTTGCTTGAATTTAAATCCCTGGTAATCAGTAGAACCTTCTCCTAGGAAATGGTGGAGTCTGTTAGGAGTCACTTTTGACTCCATGACCTGTTAAAACCAGCAACATGAGCATTATTTGGAGCGAACTTGTTCCAGGTAAAGCTTTGGCCTCCGGATGCACATGCAAAGGAACTTCATCTGTCATGAGCCCAGGTTGATGAGAAACCAGTCCTGGTGGAATCAGAGTCCCTTTAAAAACTGTTTAGCCACTTGTGACATCAACTCCTAGACGTGACTGCCTTGGCATTTGCTCTATTTGCTGGGCTATGTAGGCAGGTTTAACCTCCACTTCTCACGTGGTTGAACCAGTGTGGTTTTTGGTAAAATGGTGATTGTAGATAAGCTTAGCCCCTCTCCCCATCCTCTATTCCCAATTCCCTTCTTTATGCTGGACTTTTAAAGCTTAAAAAAATCCTGATTGAGTATAAATGCCTAATTCCATTCTTTGTGAAATGGTTGCTTCCGCCTGATTCCCTAATTGTGCTGTGTTAGTGTCTTGCACTGGAATTCAACATTCCCTTCTCCTTTTGTACTGTGTTGTGCTTGCTGTCTCTCAGACATCCTTAAAGACTGTCTTTTTAGGAAAAAAGAATTTCAGTAAAGTGTTTTCTGTAATTTTTTTAAAATGAGAATTATTGTCCATAACTTGTAGCATTCTTCATTAAAGTCTTGCTTCTCTCAAATTTAAGTAGCTGTTTAATTGCAGCTGAAAAGATGGAGGTAGCAAAATGCTGAACAAGCTTTGCTAAACCATATTGTCCATGTTAAGAAGCTGATGTCAAACTGTATTGGATGTTCTAATCCTTGGAAGCTGTGCCATACAGAGATGTGAAAGTTTCCTCTTAATTTGTCCATTTCTTCATATAACGTACCTCCGGGGACAAAATAATTCCTTTTTTCTCACTTTTGAGTGAGTGAAAGGCAAAATGTAAAGAAATGCTAAAGTTTAAAAATTCATCCTATAGTTGAAATTTGGAAACTTTGTACAGCTTTATTACCTATTAACTACGTGTTTGGGGGTTGGGTACTGCTGTTTTTCTAGCAATTAACCCCAAATGAAACTACAGTGAGAAGGCAAGAACTTGATCTCCACTCGATCTGGTTGTAGATACTTGTGATCTCCCTCCAAACCAAGCTTTAGGATCCAGAAGCTTTTTACCTTCAACTCTCACATTGTTAGATGGTGCTCTCTAGGTAGAAGAATGACATTGTGATACATTTAAGGAAGCAAAATATCCTAATCGTGTTTCTCAAAATTTGAGAAATGCATAGATCCATTAACATTTTTTAACATAACTTCAATGCTATCTTTATTATGTTATAAAATGTACACAGACATAAAACTCTGCCTACAGTTTCTATAGAACTATATACAACTTACCATGAACTGGTGATTGTTTTGCTGAATCTAAGTCACTGCTCACCACATGAGTAGTGCTAGGACTGTGGCAGTGGTGGGACTCTGGTGGGGATGCCTGTGCCACTATGTACTCAGAAATGATCCCAGTCTCTCCCACCTTCACCTTAGTGGGACTGCTGCAGAGCCACTGTGCCTCCAGACTGCTGTGATGTCATCTGGCCTTTGCTGGAACTGAACACAATTATGAAGTGTGTTCTTCATAACATAACACATAGCTTGTGACAGTTAAAGTATTACCACTTGGAGTCACTGTGATGCCTTCTGAAGCAATACTTGGTTAGAAGGTACTCATGCTGTTTTGTTTTTTAAGATTATGGCTAAGATAAAAACATTTAGACATTGTCAGAACTCAGAGACTTAACAGACACACTGTCCTGATGGGTAAGAGTCTGAGGCCCACTCAGGGCCCCAGCTTGTGCCAGCTGTGCTTGGAGATGGTGAGTTAGCCACTGGAATCTCTGGATGTCCATTTCCTCATCTCTAATGTAGTAAGTAATAGTACTTCCCATGTAGGCTGTTGTGAGAATAAAATAAGATGCACGTAAATGTCTCCGCCATGAAGTCAGCCTTTTTCCCCCTTTGGGTGCTGAAGAAGCCACAGATAAAAGAAAGATCAAGGGTTTCAACAAGTCTTTTTATTTATTTGTTTGTTTATTTTATTTTGGGGGGCTGCACTGGGTCTTTGTTGCTGCATGCGGACTTTCTCTAGTTGCGGCAAGCGGGGCTACCTTCATTGTGGTGAGCGGGCTTCTCATTGCTGTGGCTTCTCGTTGCAGAGCACAGGCTCTAGGCATGCGGGCTTCAGTAGTTGTGGCACGAGGGCTCAGTAGTTGTGGCTCACAGGCTCTAGAGTGCAGGCTCAGTAGTTGTGGCACACGGGCACACTAGTTCCGCGGCACGTGGGATCTTCCCGGACCAGGGATCGAACCTGTGTCCCCTGCATTGGCAGACAGATTCTTAACCACGGCGCCACCAGGGAAGTCCCTATAGTAGTCTTTAAGTGGATTTTGGATAGCTTTAGATGACTGTATCAGTCAGGTGGAAGGTAGCAGAATGAGGAGGATTATCAGTGGAGTTGTTTGACCACTGTCTCTTGCTCACTCTTCATCCATTTAAATTTTTACACACACTTCCATGCTGTGCTTTGCTCTCCTAAACTGTAGCACTGGGCAGAAAGAGGTCTGTTGAAACAGGTGTTGCCCCTCACGTCTTATAGGAGGGACACGTATCATCTAGCAATATGATACGAATGAGAAAAATCTCCCCAGCCACTGTGTACCGAGAAATGAGTCCGTACATTCAGGTGGTTGTAAATAAATTTGCCTAATGTTTACCCCCAAGAGGCAAGAACTGAAAAATGACAGCCCAGAGGAGGGGTGGAAATCTCTCTGCTGAAGTAATAGCTTCTACCTAGCACCCGTGAAGTAGGTCTGGTAAGCCACTGAGTTTTTGAGGTAAAAGCAAAATTCTTTCCTGTGAGCCAAACGTGGGGTACCATGCCAGTTCTATTCTGGAATATCTATGTGTGGCCCTGAGACTGGCCTATGTGTGACTTGCAGAGTTAATGATTATCCCAGCAGTTGTCTAAACTGCTTGGTTCCACTGGGCTGCTGCAAGCAGTTAGAGCAGTCTCCAGAGAGCAGCATGTTCCCCTTGCTCTTTGGTGCTGGACTGGTGGTTCTGAACCTAGTGAGCTCTGCAAGGAGCCAGAAGACAGAACCTCTTAGTGGCTCTGGGGACCAGCCCCTCTTCCGTGGTGCGGATCGATACGACTTTGCCATCGTGATCTCTCCAGGAGGCACAGAATGCTTTTGGCAATTTGCCCACCAGACTGGATACTTCTATTTCAGTTATGAGGTGGGTCATACTGGAGACTTGTTTTTCTTGTTTGTTCATTTCCTTTTGTAAAGGGGGTCAGGTTTTAAATGAACACAAGGTTCTAGTTGTCTTTATTATGCTGTGACTCCCTACCTGTTAATGAAACAAACCTGCAGTTAAATGGAAACTCCATTTAACTGATGGATGAATAATCACTAAAACATATGGTTTGGCTTCTCAAATTGAGGGCTGTGGAAGTGTGCTCAAAGTCATGGGACAAACCGGGTGCCTCTTCCTGGAGAGGTAATCATCACACTTCCTCGAGTTTAGAGATGAGAGGCGAAAGAATCCATTTTTTAAATATTAAAATAATAGGGATATGGTACCAAGTTGAATGAAAAGTCACATGAACTTTGGAGACAAACCCAGAGATTTCAAAGATGCTTCAGTTTATGAGGTTGGGGGAGCAACATTTACTCTCTTGCCTTTAGGGGTAATTCCAGCAAATTGGAGAATCAGTAACTCAAGGCTTCTCTATGCAGTCAGACAAACCTGTTGCTATTAGGAAGGTAAATGTTTTCAAGTTGCCTGTTCACAGGCCAAGTACTTTAATCCATGCTGTGCCCAAGGATGGTCTGCTCAACAGTAAACTTAGAAGCTGTTCATTTCCTTTGTTCTTTATCTTAGAAACCTATTAACTTTCTAAATTTTGTTTACAGAGTAAAAGACTATGTTGATCTTATTCTACGCCAGTGTAACTTACAACTTATTTTAAATTAACCTATCAGAGATTTTTCTTATCTCTGAATTTATAATAGAATAGTAGCTACTAGTCAGGTCACTGTAGCCTGGGCTTATCAAGACGCAGCTTGGAGGCAAGTACCTATTGAATGCCTTATTTATTTACTGTAAAGCATTAAATAAGCCCAAATCTGGTATACCACTGAGGAGGTCAAAACCAAGTGAGTTCAGCTGAGAACTCTACAGCCAGATTCATATACACCAACATGTCAGCTCCATGGTCTGAGACATGTTTTCTTACCAGGGGTGCTATTGGCATTTGGGTCATTTCTTTGTCCTGCTTACTATTTCTAACACGGCAGGCTGTTCAGCATTGCTGTCCCCGCCCCCCTTCCCCTACTTGCAACACCAGGGCACCGTCTCAGCCCAAATTCAAAGTGGGGGTTGGGCAGTACCATCCCTGATTGAGAACCAGTGTGCTGATGGTCACTGGATGTCAATCTTACCATTCAGCTAGCTTCCTGATGATGCAGCAGGAGCTTTTCTCCCTGTTTAATGTGTCTCGGCAGGTTCAGCGGACACTGGGAATGTCACATGACCGGCATGTTGCTGCCACTGCACATACCCCACAGGGTTTCCTTATAGACACCATTAAGAATGTTCGGGGCCAGATTAACTTCTCCACCCAAGAGACAGGTCTGTTTTTGTCATCACGGCTATTATAATAATCATACGTTTCTTTGAAATTGGGAAAATAATGAGGAAATATTGAAATTAATTAAGTATCTGAGATGTAAAAGCTCTGGCTTTTTCACATACGGATGGTGAAATAGTAAGAAAAGATTTAGCCTTCAACACCAAAAACCAGATTTCCTGGAGACTGCCAATGGCCAAGGACATCAGCGGTCCACTGGCAGTTTGGAAGCAGTCTCCAGGTGACTAATTATTATAACTCCAGGGTCCAGAAGCTCGATTTTATCTTATCATCTCCAACGAACCAAATTATTGGAAAGTGATCAAAACAGGCAGACCCATTTATGATACAGAATTCCAATTAATAAATTTATTATGGGATAGTATTTCTTTTCAGTCATCAAAACACTTGAGCCAGTTACCAAAAAGCAGAACACAAGGAAATGCATGGCCATGAAAAATATCCACATTCTACAACAAAGCACTTCTCCAGTCACCAGAAAATTCCTACAGCCAGATCGAGCCTGTCCTCACCCTGGACGGCACCAGTCAGTTTGAACTGTCCTCTCTACCAGCCAGGTGCACAAAAAAAGACTATTTCTCAACAGGGACATAAGAGAATCACTGCGTGCCACAGGATATTCAGCATTATTATGCAGCATCTTTGGCCCCTACGTAGTGCCTTCCAGTCATTGGGACAATCAAATACACTGCCACACCTTTCCAACCCTGCTCCTCCTCACTCCTCCCCCATCACCACACGCGGAGAGGTGACCCCAGTTGAGAACAAGCACCAGTACATACCCCAACCATCAGCCCCCATACAGACCACCTTGCAGGAAGTTACTCCAGTAGGATAGCTTCTTTCATTCACAAAGCATACATTTTTTCCCTACTTTCAAATTCAAATGATATCCCAACTCTCATGGTATGCAAGAAGCAAACACTATGCTCTTAATATGCTCTTGATCAGAAATTCCTTAAGAGATGTGAGAATTATACGTTGAAAAAGAGGAAGAAAACATTTTCTATCCAACATAGAGCTAAAGCTACTAATATTTGGCAAAACAATATTATAATTAGTAAAATAAGTTTCACGTAAGATCAGTATCTTCCACATCAAAAACTGGATTTTGTACTTCCTAAGTAAAAAGAAGGTGCTATAGTAGCACATTTAACACTGGAGAACAGTTATCTCCAGGGAAATCTAGAGGGTGGGAGGGTGAGAGACCAAGACTTGGTAATGATCTAGGGATTCCTACAGGTTTTTATCAGCTTTGTCTAAAAAATCAGCAAAATCGCTTTGGTTCTGTGCAAGTATACCTCAATTTTGGAGTCTTCTATGAGGGGCCTGAGATGGACCACAAAGAGAAGAATGAAAGAAAACAACTGAATGATACTTTGGATGCAATTGAGGTAATTGTTTTGTGTGAGAGAAACATCCATGGAAACTGACTTTAAATTTGGAGGAAAGATTAGAATTATGGGAGTATTATCATCAGTGAGGGCTCATTTGGGTAGAAAACAAACAGGCAAAGGGATTTGAAGCCTTTAATTAATTTTGTGACTTGGAGCTCTTGAAATTCCTCACTTGTTTTATACCAGGAATTGGCAAACAATGGTTCACAGGCCAAATCTGGCCCACTGCCTGTTTGTTTTTTAACTTAGATACAATTCACCACTTTAAGTGTACAGTTTAGTGGTTTACAAGGTCCTGCAACCATTACCAGCATCTAATTCCAGAATAGTTTCATCACCCCAAAAAGAAACCGCAGACCTATTATTCACTGTGTTCCCCATGCCCCTCAGCCCTGGGTAATCCCTCACTAATCTACTTTGTTTATATAGATTTGCCTGTTCTGTACACTTCATATAAGTGGAATCATACAATGTGGCCTTTTGTCTTTGGCTTCTTTTATTTAGCATGTTTTCAAGGTTCATCCACATTGTACCATGTATTAGTACTTCATTCCTTTTTCTGGATGAATAGTATTCTATTGTATATTTAAAACACATTTTGTTTATCTACTTATCAGCCGGTAGACATCTGGGTTATTTCCACTTTCTGGCTATCATGAACAATGCTGCTGTGAGCATTTGCCTACAAACTTTTGTGTGAACATGCTTTCATCTCTGTACACATATAAGCAGTATACTCTGCTGGCACATATGGTAACTTTTTACCTTCACTGAGGAACTGCTATATTCCACAGTGGCTAAACCATTTTACACTCCCACCAGCAGTGTATGAGTGTTGCAATTTCTCCATATCCCTGCCAACATATTATAGTCTTTTTTGCTATAGCAATCCTAGTGGGTATAAGTGGTATCTTGTGGTTTTTGAGTTGTGTCTCCCTGACACTGAGCGTCTTTGCATGCTTTTTTGGAGAAATATCTATTCAAATCCTTTGCTCATTTTAAAATCTGGTTATTTGTCTTTTTATGATTGAGTTCTAAGAGTTCTTTATATATTCTGGATACAAGTCTCTTAACAGATATATGATTTGCAAACATTTTCTCCCGTTCTCTGGGATCTCTCTTGACTTTCTTGATAGTCTGCTTGACACACAAAAGCTCACTGCCTGTTTTTGTAAGTGAAGTTTGACTAGAACACAGCCATGCTCATTTGACAATTACAGTTGGCCCTCTGTATCTGCAGATGCAGAACCTGCAGATGCGGAGGGCCGACTATGGGACTTTAGCATCCTCTGCAGGTCCTGGAACCCATCTCCCCACTGATAATGAGGGACAGCTAACTGGACATATTGTCTATGGCTGCTTTTGTGCTACAGTGGCAGAGCTTAGTAGTTGCAAGAGACTGTATGGCCTGCAAAGCCTAGAATATTTACTGTCTGGCCCTTCCATAAAAATCTGCAGGCCTTTATCTTTTACCATATACAAAGAACAGAAGACATCACCCAGAACAGCAATGATGTGCTGAGTACATGTCTAAATCTAGAGATACTCTGGAGGAACTTTCTAGTTTTAGCACTGAAGTTTTTCATTATAAAAATTATTTTTTTAAAACTGAAGTCCAGGCCATTTTTTCATAGACAACAAAACTAGCATTTATCAACAACTCCAACAGCCAATTTAGTACATATTATAAAATCATAAGTTGCTCAACTTCCAGATAAACCAGGTTAGTGCTGGTGGGTACCCAGGGAAGGCTAGATGAGGTTACGGAGGAATCCTTTCTGTATTTCATTTTCTGTCCTGCAGAAGAGTACACGAAAGCTGCAGAACAATATCTTTCACATGTGGCGATACTACAACTTCGCTCGCATGAGAAAAATGGCTGACTTTTTCCTACTCCAGTCAAACTATAACTATGTGAATTGGTGGTCGACAGCCCAGAGCCTTGTTATTATTCTTTCTGGGATCCTGCAGCTGTATTTCTTGAAGCGTCTCTTCAACATCCCAACGACTACAGACACAAAGAAGCCAAGATGCTAAGCTCGAACAACTACAGTGCCCTGGCTCTTTTCTTCTGGGGCACAAGCTCTCTCAAATCTTTGTAAAGTTATTGGGAAAAAAATCAATTTTTCTTGGTAGAAAGTTGTAGCCTATTGCTCTCATCTACACAGGCAAAATAGCAATAAATAAAAGTGTGTAAAGTTTTGACGTTGACTATTTCTAAAGTACACACTAAATGCTACCATTAAAATACTGTCCATCGTACTGCAGCCCCTTAACCTTCACTATGTCTATTTAGAAATTAACAGAGAACCTTGGAAGGGAGAAAAGTTGAAAAATATGGGACAAAAACATATAAAACTGGGTTTTATATGTTGCATACAAAAACAGAAGTTGGTAGAGTGCTTTTTTGTAATTGAAAAATGATTTATTTTTAGAGATGTCACCTTTGGAATTTAAATTAAGCAGTATATGCACTAAAGAAATCGCTTTACAATACAGGTACTTAAAAATTTTTTTGTCTGTGATATGTTTTTCACTAAAAAATATTTTAATAATTCTAAAAATAATTTTGGAAGGCATGGGAGAAGGATGGAGGAGCTAAATTATTATTTCAGGGTCTCTGAGTAGTGCTTTTTGTCCAGTCCAGTCATGTAATTAAAGATTTGTAAGAATATATGTATAAATGAATCACTTTGCTGTACACCTGAAACTAACCCAATACTGTACGTCAACTATACAATAAAAATATTTTTTTAATTAAAAAAAAACCCAAAAGATTTATAAGAGAAATTGTTTTAGAAATCAAGGTGACAAAAATAACATTCAGCCTGGGATCATACCATTCAAGAAAAAGAGTGAGAAAACTGCTTGTAAAAGCCAAGATAATACAATCAAATTATGTTCATAAGATCCTACTCTTACTAACAGAAATACTCAGTATAAACAGTACAGAAATAACTCTTACCATTTATTCAACACTCTCATTTGCCAGGCACTGTGCTAGATGCTTCATGATCACGATTTCCACTTCTAAAAACTATTCTTAGGAAGACGGCTAGGCTGCTTTTTGAAACAGAAGGAAATGAAGCTTATTAAAGTTTAATGACTCATCTAAGGCCACACAGCTGGTAGATGTGAGAACCGGTGTTTGAATCCAAGTTTTTCTTCCACACTACACAGCACCTACCGTAAAGAAAATCGGCAGAATAAACTGCTCTTACTGTTTTATCCAAATTTCATTTGTAAAATTCCACACACAACCTACTATTCTGATGGCAATATCTATCTTTCATAGTATTAATAAATAAGAAAATTCATTATGTTCTTATCATGTGTTTGAAAAACAGTGTTATCACAGATAACAATAATACGCTATTCTTGTCCTCAGTTCCAACAATTTAGAACCTGTTACTCAAAACAAGAAGCCCTCTGATTCAAATATAAAACACAGCATTCTAGTTAGTCATAATCACAAAGATCCAAAACCCCGTTTTTGAGCCATTTCTGCATAATAAGAATCCAGCCTGCATTTGTCCATAATAGAATATTAAACTAAGAAGTCCCTGAAGAGGTCACAGTGTTGACAAAATTCAACATGATGGTGGAGCCTACACAGACACAGGAAACAAAGCTAGGCCCTTCCACACAGCCACAAGTCCTCGCGATGATTTCGTTTTAAGTCAATGTCTCTTCATGCCGCACATATTCCCCAATGTCTGCTTGATGAAATACCACAATCGCCATGGGGTCTACTTTCCTGCAGTCTTGTGTAGACTTTGCTGCCACCCCAAAACCCTGGGATTCAAAAGAAGAGACACTGATTCACTCAAGTCATTCAATAAGTACGTATTGAGGTCTGGAAACAACAAAGACGAAAAGATACAGTTCTTTGAAGAATTCAAAAGGTGTTGAGAATTTAGTCTCTCAAGCGCAGACTGAAAATACATCTATCTTGAATAAAAAGATACTTGATTTTTTAACAGCAACCATCTCTACTCACCAAAGGGATGTCTGCCATGGAGTACACCACAACTCCCTGGTACTGAGAAGTATTTTCAGTGATTCGACCAAGTCCAGATTTCAGCACATGGTTCCCATACAGGAAAGATTGCTCTGCTCCAGGTTTTATCCACACTTTATACTGTAAAAAAGAGAATTAAATCCAAGAGACATAAAAATGCTAAATAGTTAGACCCCTGCAGATAGGCTAACTGCTAGATCTATGGTTAATTTCTTTCTTTTTATCCCTATGAACTAAGTTTTTTTGGTTCTTTTATTTCTTTCCAGTTGAAGTACAGTAATCTACAATACTATGTTAGTTGAAGGTGCAAAACATAGTGATCTGATATTTCTATACATTATAAAAGGATCACAATAATACAAAGTTATTGTATCTGTGTCGTGTCATCTGTCTCCATACAAGATTATTAAGATATTACTGACCATATGCCCCATGCTATATATGTCACCTGTGAGGTTCGTCTGTCTTGTAACATGAATTTTAAAGAAAAGAGAGAAAGAGTCATGCTTCCCTTAATATGTTCCCCCCGTGAAGAGACCTGCCAGGAGGTTCTTACCTCGACTCTACAATCAACTTCTCCCATGGGTAGTTTAACAGCTCTTTTTCTGTACCCCACTACGCTCCTCTTCACAGCCACCTATTTGCTTTTCGGTCTTGAGCTGGGTCTGCATAGGCTTTTCAGTTTCTACTGGAGATAACTACCACTACGCGGCCACACAGGGCTCCTACACCTGAGCCCCGACCACGCCCAGGCAGCAAGATGTACACACATCTCCAGGTGCTGGCACTGACCCTAAGCACCGTCAGCGACTCCGCAGCAGAAAAGGTGCCCAGTTCTGCCTTCTGATGTGGCCCTCAGCCTAGTCTTCCTCCATCCCTAGTGGCAGACTGACAACACTCCACAAACCTTGGCATACGGTGCTAGGTAATCCAGAGCCGTGATGTGCAACCGAAACTTGTGGGTCTTCGTGAATTTTCCGAAGCACGTCCCCAGCGACACCAGCTTGTCACCGGAGATGTTGGCGGCCAACTTCAAAATCTTCTCACTGAAGGGATAAAGAAAAAGGCAGTGTCAGATGAGGGAGGCTGGAGGGACCCAGGACCCCACCCGGCTCCATGCTGCCTACCCGGCCCCGCGCCGCCTCACCTCACGTAGTACACCCGGTCGTTGTGCAGCCTGAAACAGTAGGTGCCGTCGGGCCTGTCGACCAGCAGCTGCAGATTCTCCCCGATGCTGAGAGCAAAAGGAGGACTGGAGGCCGCGCCCGGACTCATCCCGGCACCGCGCCCCCCGCTCCACCCACGCCCCTCCGCGCCACCCACACACTCCCTCTTCTGCCCCGCGCACTCTTACTATTTTGCTATCTTCTCAAACATTACTCGCGTCTCCTCTTCAGTCAGAGGCCGCATTTTCCCGCTGGGTTGGAACGCCGGATCCTCGTGCCTCAGCTACCGGAAACGGAAGATCAGCCGCCAGCCGCTCCTTGGCAACCTCAAAGCCTGCCTCTCTAGCTGCTTTCCAGTCGTTTCCCCACGCTAGCGCCCCGTAACCTGGACGACTATCGGGGAAAGAAAGCGGGCCTGATGAGAAACCATAGAGACCGGAAGTACGCTCCGGCTGCTTTCGGTTCTACGGAGTCAGCGCCCTCGCTGAGCGGGAGGGGAAGTGACGCTGCTGCTGAGAAGATGGCGGCGACGGCGACTCTCCCACTTTCGACTACGGCCTCGGCCACAGCGATGGCCACCGCGGCTACTCTCGGAGAGGTGGAGGATGAAGGGCTTCTGGCGTCGCTGTTCCGGGACCGCTTCCCGGAGGCCCAGTGGCGGGAGCGGCCCGACGTGGGCCGCTACCTCAGGGAGTTGAGCGGCTCGGGGCTGGAACGGCTGCGGCGCGAGCCCGACCGCCTGGCCGAGGAGCGAGCGCAGCTGCTGCAGCAGACGCGCGACTTGGCCTTCGCCAACTACAAGACCTTCATCCGCGGCGCCGAGTGCACCGAGCGCATCCACCGCCTCTTTGGCGACGTGGAGGAGTCGCTTGGCCGCCTGCTCGACCGCTTGCCCAGCTTCCAGCAGAGCTGCAGGTGCGGCGGGTCCAGTGCTAAAGGGGCTTTTAATACCTGTAATCGCTATCATTTACGACGATAGAAATAGCTAACACTTAGATAGCGCTTACCATATGCCAGGTTCTCCTCTGAGCATTTCATTAATCCATTTAAACTGCACAGCAGCCTTCGAGGTAGATATTGTTATTTGCATTTTGTGTATGAGGAAGTTAAGACAGAGGTTAGTGACCGTCCCAGGGCACAGCTAGTAAGTTTCGAAGTCAGAATTGGAACCCAGCAGCACGTCCCTCCCTCATAGGGCTGTTGTGAGCACTAAATAAAGAGAATCCATGCAAAGCACTTATCATTGGGTCTGACATAATTAACACTCTACAATTGTCAGCTTAATATATGTGCATATTTATGTAAACCTATACACACAACACACAAACAACACACATGTACACACAACAGCTTGGACCAGAGGTCATCTGCTCTAAACCGTTCATTGATAGGAGGCTGACAAGAAAATCCTCCCATTTGGGGACAGTAAAAATCATCATCCAAAAAAAAAAAAATCTTCCTTTTTGACCCATATTCTCCCTCCCTCGACCCTCAATCCATTATCCCTAATTCTGCCTTCCAGTCTTTCGTGATAAAAGTTTAAGTTTTCTTTTGAGTCTTTGCATATTTGAGAATAGCTTTCATACTCTTCCAATCCCCTAGAATAGATGGAGGGCTTCACAAAGCAGGTGTCTGCAGTTACCGAGAAGAAATGGAGACTGTAGCAGGAACTGAGGTTGGACCATAGCATAGGAGAAGATTAAGAGGCTGAGGGAACTTGGGGGTAAGGCTGTAGTTCTAGGCTAGTTAGGGCATTATGAAAATAATAAGAATAGCTGTTATTAAAGGAACATTTACTCCATATCAGGTCCTATGTTAAATGCTTTATACACATCATCTCATTTAATCCTCACATCCTTATGAGGTGGGTCCTGTTACTATTTTACCAATGAAGAAACAGTTCAGAGAGCCTAAGTACCTTGCTACAGCTTGTTAAGTGGCAGATCTGGGTTCAAATCTTGTTATCACTTATTAGTTGTGTGATCTTGGACAAGTTGCTTAAAATCTCTGGGATTAAAATTTAAAGGGTAAAAGTACTTATCTAATGGGGTTGGTGTGAAGATTAAATCAGATAAATCAGCCCAGTGCTCAGTTAATAGTAAGTGCTTGGTCTTTGTAGCTAAGGCTTGGATGCAGAGCAGTGAACCAACAATGTACTCCTGATTGTTACTAGGAATTTTGTGAAAGAGGCTGAGGAGATCAGCTCCAATCGCCGAATGAACACCCTGACTCTAAACCGGCACACGGAAATCCTGGAAATCCTGGAGATCCCTCAGCTCATGGACACCTGTGTCCGGAACAGCTATTATGAAGAGGCCCTGGAGCTTGCAGCCTACGTACGCCGACTGGAAAGGAAATACTCCTCCATCCCTGTCATCCAGGTAGCCAACTTGCCCAGAGAGGACTCAAGCTGATGTTCTTGTTATCAGTAATTCTGTGGTCGTCACTGACCCTTTAGGCAGAAACCTTAGGGGAACTCCTTGCATTTTTCATATCAGTTTCTGCAAGGCAGGCAGGCTTGATCATAAAACATACATTCATTATTCAGTCAGCTGATAAATATTAATCATGTGCCAGGCATTGATCTAGGTGCTGGGGGTACAATGTGAACAAAGACAAGGCCTTGGCTCTCATAAGCTGCTAGTTGGCAAATAAATAAATAATATCCTTTCAGCTAGTGTTAAGTATCTTAACAAAATAAACCAGGGAATGGGGCAGGAGGCTAAGGTGGGTTACTCTAGGTAGAGTGGTCAGGAAAGGCTCTTCTAGTGAGATAACATTTAAGCTGAGACCCAGATGACAAGGAGCCAGCCACATGAAGATGTGGGGGGAGAGCCAACCAGAAAGTGGTACGAACAAGTATAGCAGGCTAAGGAGGGAAGAAGTTGGAGTGTTTGAAGTATAAAGATAGCCATTCTGGCTGGATTGCAGTGAGCAAGGGGAGAGCATTCGGAAGCAGGTGAGGGCAGGAGAACCAGGCAGGGCCCGTAGGCCGCAGTGAACCAAACCTTTGCTGGTGAACCTGTATGTATCAGTTTTAGGAAATCTACTTCGTATGTCAGGACAGCAGTGGGAATGTTGGTCTGCAGTATTCAGGGTTAGTGGAATGGGTTCCAGGGAGTGTCTTTCCCAGCGTGGTGACTCACCCCCTGTGTCGTCAGGGCATTGTGAATGAAGTGCGCCAGTCCATGCAGCTGATGCTGAGCCAGCTGATCCAACAACTGAGGACGAACATCCAGCTCCCTGCCTGCCTCCGTGTCATTGGCTTCTTACGGCAAATGGATGTCTTCACCGAGGCTGAGTTGAGGGTCAAGTTTCTTCAGGCCCGAGATGCTTGGCTCCGTTCTATCCTGACTGCCATCCCCAGTGATGATCCCTATTTCCACATCACGAAAACCATCGAGGCCTGCCGTGTCCATCTGTTCGATATTATCACCCAGTACCGTGCCATCTTCTCAGACGAGGACCCGTTGCTGCCCCCTGCCATAGGCGAGCACACCGTGAATGAGAGTGCCATCTTCCATGGCTGGGTGCTGCAGAAAGTCTCACAATTCCTGCAGGTGCTGGAGACCGACCTTAACCGAGGGATAGGCAGCCGTCTGGACTCTCTGCTGGGCCAGTGCATGTACTTTGGACTGTCTTTTAGCCGGGTAGGGGCTGATTTCCGGGGTCAGTTAGCTCCTGTTTTCCAGCGAGTGGCTATCAGCACTTTCCAGAAAGCAATTCAGGAAACGGTCGAGAAGTTCCAGGATGAAATGAACTCCTACACCCTCATCTCGGCTCCAGCCATCCTGAGCAGCAGTAACCTGCCTGCTGCCGTTCCAGTCACTCAGCCGGGGACCCTGCAGCCGCCCATGGTGCTCTTAGACTTCCCACCCCTTGCCTGCTTCCTCAACAATATTCTGGTCGCCTTCAATGATCTGCGCCTCTGCTGCCCCATGGCCCTGGCACAGGATGTGACTGCGGCCCTGGAAGATGCCCTTGCCAAGGTGAGCACATACTCTTGGCTCTCTTCTGGGGCCTCCTTTAGTAACAGGTGGCCAGACTTTTGTAATAAACCAGTCTGTGTGACAGTGGTGCCTGCTGACTTCAGTTTAGTGTGATTTTAGAGGTTTTTCTGGTTGAAAAGCTCTGGTTAGTGCCCTTTCATGAAGTGTCTCACCTGTAGTAATGGTTCAGTAATATACTGATTTTCTATTGCTGCATAACAAACTCACACAAACATAGCAGCTTAAAACAACACACATTTATCATGTCTCAGTTTCTGTCGGTCAGGAGTCCAGGCACAGCCTAAATGGGTTGGTCCTCTGCTCACAAGGTTGTAATCAAGGTGTTGGCCAGGCTGTGGACTCATCTGGAGCTCAGGGTCCCCTCCTTTCAAGCTCACTCACAGTGGCAGATTTCTGTTCCTTACAGTTTTAGGACTGAGGCCCTCAACTCCTAGAGACCAGCCCACTCCACAGGCAGTTCAGTGTGGCTTTTTGATTCTTCAGAGCCAATGGGAGAGCATCTCTCCTTGCTAAGTCTCCTTTAGGGGAGTCCTCAACCCTCTTTTAAGAGGCTCATCTAATTAGGGTAGGCCCACCCAGGATAACCTCCCTTTTCATTAATTCAATCAGCCAGTTAGGGATGTTAATTAAAACAGCCAAATCCTTCACCTTTGCCATATTCTGTGGGTTAGAAACAAGTCACAGATTCTGCCTGCACTCAAGGGGAGGAGATTACACAAAGGAGTGGATACCAGGGGGCGGGGATTACAAGAGCCATATTAGAATTCTGCCTAATACAAGTAATACTACCAATATTGCTAATATCCGAGTGTGGTGCACATTTTTTACACATTAAATCTTTAGATATTGGGTGTTTCTTATAATTGACGACATCTTACAGTTGCTGTCAGCCAGGTGGCAGTTGTGATGTGGTTGTATAAAATCTTTCTGTTGATGTCCTCCTGTAAGAAAGAGCAAGGAGGGCTTCCCTGGTGGCGCGGTGGTTGAGAGTCCGCCTGCCAACGCAGGGGACCACGGGTTTGTGCCCCGGTCCGGGAAGATCCCACATGCCGCAGAGCGGCTGGGCCCGTGAGCCATGGCTGCTGAGCTTGCGCGTCTGGAGCCTGTGCTCCACAACAGGAGAGGCCACAACAGTGAGAGGCCCGCGTACCGCCAAAAAAAAAAAAAAAAAAA
>NW_006775530.1:964300-967190 GCF_000442215.2 Lipotes vexillifer
AACCAAAAAAAAAAAAAAAAAAAAAAAGAAAGAGAGCAAGGAAGCATGAGCAATGAAGCTTTTTAGGGTCAGTGAAATTCAGATAATAGTAATTAGCTAATATTCATTTAGAGCTTACTTCATGCCACGTAATTTATCATACTTTACACATATTAAAACTTAATTCTCACAACCCTGTGAGGTTAGGTCCTGTTGCTGGCCCTACTTTATAGATGAGGGAACTCAGGCACAGAGGGCGTGGGGTGCTTAAGTAATCACTTAGAGGCCACAGAACCAGTGAGTGGCACAGCTGGAGTTTGAGCCCAGAAAGTCTGGCACCAGAGTCTATGTTCGTTATTTATTTATTTGTTTGGCCGTGCCTCTTGGCTTGTGACCAGAGATTGAACCTGGGCCCTCGGCAGTGAAAGCACAGAGCTCTAACCACTGGACTGCCAGGGAATTCCCCAGAGTTCATGTTCTTAAACCTGTCACTGTGACACCTGCCTGTAATGTCAGCTAGGCTGTTATTTGTATGTGGAACTTCTTTTCCAGCTCTATTTTTTCCTCCTTTACAATTTTCTAGTGGTTCTAGCATTGTGGAACTTCAGAGGCCTTACTCAGTAGAAACCTTTTATAGTGTTGCTTCATCTTCCTGGATCCACCATAGTTCTGGTCCATCTCCCATGGGAGCCAAAAGCAATGTATTCTGTGTATAATTTCATGATGCTCCTCCACTGGAACTGGAAACTGCACTAGTAGTAAAACTAGTTGGATAAGAAATACATCAGTGAAGTGACAGAATTGTGAAGATTGACCACAATTGTGAATTTAAACAAGATAATAATATCATGTACTGTTTGGAACAACTTTCTTCATGAAAACTTGAGGGGTGCACATTTGTACCTAGTTTTATACACTGCTGATGGTGATAGACTAACCCGGTGATTGATGGTGCCCTTGTCTCTTAGGTAACAAAAGTAATCCTGGCCTTCCATCGTGCCGAAGAGGCTGCCTTCAGCAGTGGGGAGCAAGAGCTCTTTGTCCAGTTCTGCACTGTCTTCCTGGAAGACCTCGTTCCTTATTTAAATCGCTGTCTCCAAGTCCTTTTTCCTCCAGCTCAGATGGCACAGACCTTAGGTAAGAGAAGGGAAAAGATTTTTAAAACTATTTTATTGACATAATTCACATACTAAATAATTCACCTATTTGTAAAATTCAGGGTTTTTAGTAAGTGTACACAGGTGTGCAACCGTTACTACCATCTAGTTTTAGAAAGATCCCCAGTGTTCATTTGTGGTCATTCCCCATTCTTGCCCTTAGCCCCTGCCAGCCACTAATCTTTCTGTTGCAGTAGATTTGCCCTTTCTGGACATTTCTTATCAACAGAATCATACATTATGTTTATATCTAGCTAAGTGGAAAAAGCCAGTCACAAAAGAACCACATAATGTATGATTCCATTGACATTAAATGTTTACAAATGGTGTTTTTAAAATATTTTTTAGAATTTGCCTTCCCTTCCCTATGGGCCAGTGATCCCACCAGCAGAGTGGCTGCTCTCTGTTCCCCCAGCTTTTCCTTGGGCCTGTCCAGGGAAGCCAGTGCCTGCTGAGGCTCTCCTGGTACTTTTTTTCTCCATCCGTCCTGCACTGTGCTGTTCCCATTACTTTCAAAGTCTGGCTTTACCGCATAGGTGCCTGTCCCATATCACAAAGGTGATTTTTACTGTATTGAAATGTGGTAACTGTGTTCGTTACTTCCAATAAGTGTTTTTTTGTTTTTGTTTTTTTACCTGTGACACATAATTA
This sequence comes from Lipotes vexillifer, assembly GCF_000442215.2. Lineage (NCBI taxonomy): Eukaryota > Metazoa > Chordata > Mammalia > Artiodactyla > Lipotidae > Lipotes > Lipotes vexillifer. The sequence goes on from NW_006775530.1 coordinate 966,088, forward strand.
AATTCATTAAACGCTTTTTCCACTTCTATTCTTTACCCTCTGGGCCAGGTATTCCACCCACTCAGCTCTCCAAGTACGGAAACCTGGGGCATGTGAACGTCAGCGTCGTCCAGGAGCCTCTGGCTTTTATCCTGCCGAAGAGAGAGATGGCCTTCTGTCTAGACGACAAGGCGCTAGTCCCCGAGTTCACAGCTCCAGCGCCAGAACCCTCCGCCGAGGGGCCAGTCCTCGAACCTGTCACCCCGGCTTTCCCTGACGGGGGGCAACAGGAGGTGGGATCCGTGGGACCGCCGCAGGAAGCCGACGAGCCTAGTGCAGGCACTTGACAGGCGCCCCCTGCGCCCAGGCCAGCGCGGCGGGTACCGGGGCCCCGGCGCCCGAGGGGCTTACTTACTGCAGCGCCCGGTGGGAACGGGAGTTGCCGCGCGTGGGAGAGGCTGCGAAGGCATAACTAACGGGGGAACCTCCTGGATATTCTTGTAAATGCTTGATTAAACTATCAGAAATGGAATTAAATAATAAAGCTGATGGACGCCACCCAGAGGCAGGCTGCGAAAGTGTGAGCGGCGCCGGCGTTCCCGGAAGGCCCGCCGTAACTGCACTTCCCGGAGTCCCTGGGGGCGGGAGCTTCGGCTACGGGGGCCAGCGAGGGACGCGTGCGGGCGGGTGGCTAGGTTCCACGCGCCATGGGTCAGCTGGGGGCTGGGCTGCTGCTGCGGTGGCTGCGGGCGCGTGGCTGCGTGGGGCTGGCCTTGCAGTGGGGAGAGCGTGTAGCGGGCGGCGGCGCCCGGGCCTGCAGCTCCACGCCCCCCCCGGATGGCCTCGAGGGCCCGGCGCCCCGCGCTCCTACTGGCGCTATGCGCGGCGTCTGGTGCAGGGAGCGCCGGAGCCGCCGTACCCGCGCGTGTGCCAGGTCGGGGACCCGGCGCTGCGGGCCGTGGCGGCCCCGGTACAGCCGGCACAGCTGGCGGGACCCGAGCTGCAGCAGCTGGTGCAGCGGCTGGTGCAGGTGATGCGGCGCCGCCGCTGCGTGGGCTTGAGCGCGCCGCAGCTTGGAGTGCCACTGCAGGTGCTGGCGGTCGAGTTCCCCGAGGCGCTCTTCC
>NW_006775530.1:967273-972461 GCF_000442215.2 Lipotes vexillifer
CGCCGCGCGTGCGCGAGGCCCGTCAGATGGAAACCTTCCCCCTGCGTGTGTTCGTGAACCCCAGCCTGCTTGTGGACAGCCGCCTGGTCACCTTTCCCGAGGGCTGCGAGAGCATCAGCGGCTTCCTGGCCTGCGTGCCCCGCTTCCAGGCGGTGCAGATCTCAGGTGCGGGGTGGTGGGGGGTCCCTGGGGCGGATGGGTAAATGCGTGCTCCCCTTTAACCTGCGGAGGCGGCGGCCTCGGATCCCACGAAACGGTTTCCGCAAAGTTCCAGTTAAAGCGTAGACATGTTGATGGCTGATCAGCGGAACCCACCTACCCACTAGCAGACCCTGGAGTGGACAAAATTCAGGACTGACGCAATGGGATGGGGCAGGAGGCGCCTGTGAGAGCAGAGCCAGCTCAAGTGGGACACAGGGTTGGGGGTTTGGGAGGGTGGCCTGGTTCACCTGTTAGCTCACACCACGTCCTCTGCCCTGTCACTCACCTTGTGTCTGTTTCTCTGTCTCTCTCTCACACACACACACACACCTCTACTGCGCCAGTTAGATCTGTCACGTGGAATGGGAGAAGCAGAACCCAGCTTTGCCTAACCCAAAGTGATAAGCCATTACCTGTCATACCACAGGATGTTTTGCAGAGTGTGATTCTTTGCTGGGGTTGGGATGATTGTTCTTCTTGAGCAAGTCACTTGGGAAGATCATTTCTCATTTCAGCCCCATAGCGAACCCAGCAACCTACTCGTCAGAGTTGGGAACCAGGCTGAATACTTGGTAAGAGGCAGAGTTCAGACTTCTTTTCTAGGAAGCACAGGGGCTGCTGTCTGCATTCCCTTCTGATATTACCTCTCGTAAACAGGAACAGCCAGGGGCAAGGAAAGGCTAAGTAGGTTGAGAATGATGCAGTTCAGCATGTCCTCACCCAGGCTGTACCTTCCTTTTCAGGGATGGACCCCGGAGGAGAGCAGGTGGTGTGGCAGGCCAGTGGGTGGGCAGCCCGCATCATCCAGCATGAGATGGACCACTTGCAGGGCTGCCTGTTCATTGACAAAATGGACAGCAAGACATTTTTACAAACATCCATTGGATGGAGGTTAATGACTAAAGCTTTCCTGCTGCATCTGAGGACCCTGAAAACCAAGACACAAACATTTTGGCTTTAAGCTGGGCATGTCTTACCTGGCATCGACTTTGGTATTGGCTCTGCTCCGACAGAAAACAATGGCCTGTCAAAGCATGCCTTCCTGAGTTGAAGGAAGATGTTAACGTTTGCCCTGAAATGAGCTATGGACAATGTATTGCCTTCAACTTGAGAAGAAAAATAACTCCCCTGAAGGAGTGGACATTTCCTGGCAATTTTGTATGGAGATAAAGACGGGGCGGGGGCAAGTAAATAGCCACTCTCAGTAGACACGATTTCAGAAGAGCTGTATCATCTGTTCCCAAAGCCAAGATTAGATAATATAGTCCCCAAACACCTGAAAGCTGTGTTTAAAAATGCGGATTAAGGCTGTGGTTGATCGTCTTCACCAAGTTCTTAACGTTTACAAAGGGCTCAAGTGTGTTACCTGCATAGTCTCCATTTGTTTTGGATACCAGTTTGCCTGTGGAAGTAAAACACTGGACAGAATGTCCCCAGTTCAGTGACAATATTAACGTAACTGAGTATTCATACATTTTAACAGGTTCAGATACAGATTAGGTCTCCAGCTTGTGCTTTCCACCTTTAACAGACCTGGGGAAGACTTTTCTGCTGAGATGTCTTAGGCAGCTGGTACTTGGCTCATTCTTTGGATGGAGGCCATGGAGCAGGGCTGGGGGAGGGGTGATATAGATTTCCCCCACGATCTGAAAGAAGAGTGTTCTGATGAAACCTTTCCTAAGCTGAAATAGCATAAATTGAAGAAGCAGTTACTTAGGACACATCTTGCTAACAGATGCACAAAATAAATGGAGATAAAGCACAGATTGTCACAGATACAGTTCAAAACTGTGGTGGCTTGATGCTGAGTGCAGCTCCCAGGTAAGGAGCTTGGCGGTGCCACTCTGGCAGCTCTGAGTGCGTGCTGCTTCTATAATGGCTCACTGCAAAACAAAAGCTGAATGCTGTTTCAGCTTTCACCTTTTTCGTAGAAGTGAAAATCCTCTTCAAATTTCTTTCCATTAGTGAAAACAGGTACTAACATAGGTCTTTCAATAAAAGCAAAGCAGTGTAAAGTGAAGTTACAAAAAGTGGGGGATGCCTGTAGTCGAGAAGGAGCAAAGAGCCTCTTCCTGTCACAATTAGGGCAGAAACAGAAAGCAGAACTTGTGCTTCCTCGTCAGCACACTTATTCTGAAAAAAAATAAATTAGCATCATGGTGACCAGTGTTTTAGCTTTAAGATTCTGTCACAGCTTTGTCAAGAGGTTAAGGAACTCATTTCTTTTGATACTTGTCTTACCTCATTTTTATGTTGAGTTTTGCCATGCAGGTACTGTTACCAAAGTCCTCAAAATACAAGTACCCATAGAGTAAGAAGTCCAGTAAGTTGTTTAGAGAAAATGTGTTTTAAACAGTAGTTAATTAAATGACCCCAGGAAAGACCCATTTTCCGCCATGGCTTTCTCTAAACAGCCAAGCCTGGGGGCCTTTGAGGCCAGGCAAAAGAGAACTGGCTCTCTGTGCATCACACTTCAGAGAGAAACAGGGCCCAGCACTGCCCTGAGGTGAGGACAGAGACTCAGCCACCTGGGAATCTGTAGTGAGCTCTCACGTATACTGAAAACACATATCCTTAGGAAAATTAGAATTCAGTGAGCCTCCTTTCTATTGGACACTGTTCAGAAGCTCCTGCAGGATGCCATCAAAACATTCTGAAGATTCCTTATAGGCTCTGCGGTTAACAGTCCTTAGTAATGCCTTTGTAATGCAGATCAGTAGTATTTGCCTGAAGCTTCCTGAATCAAGGCCTAAAAGTAAATGATTGCCCAGGGTGGACTGTGGAGAAAGCCTGAGACTACGCTGCTGACAATATATGAAATTTACTGTTGTAACCAAATCCACATACAAGGAAGGATTTGATCAACTAGCCCAAGACACTACAACCCAAAGACAACAAATTCTTGCATTTACAAGACAGAAAATCTCTCCCACCTTGGTCAGATATTATCAGCTGCAAAACCACATAGATCAGCACCTTGAGCTAATAAAAGTTTTAGAAGTCAACTTCCACAGCAAAAATCAATGTATGCACAAGGTTTAGAACAGAATTCCCAGGTAGGGAGGAAGTGAATTTCAGAGCAAGCGCTTAGGGAAGGAAATTCCTCTGCACATATTAGCCACATTGAGCATAGCCACTGTGCCAGCCTCAGTAGTGAACAGAACATTCATTTGCCCTGTTACTGGTAGTAGAGAAATGGAAAGGCAGGGCAGCTGTGAAAGCTGTGACTAGAGCTGTGAGGATGAACCACAGCAGTCCTACAGTTTCTGCTAACCCCTGTGACTTGCCAAGGTGTTCAAGCAGTGGAAATAAGGAAGCAGGTTAAGAAAAAAAGAAAAGGCAAGAGCCTTCTGATTTAAGTAAAGGTAACCAGACACAACTAACTAAAATGAAGCAGTACAAGGAGGGGGTGGTTTATAGACCAGCAACTGGTGGCTGAAGGCACATAACTAATCAAGAGTGTAATAGGGGAGCTCCTGAGTGAGTGACAAAGATCCCAGCCACAGTGACATCTGGAGGTCAGGCCTGCTGATCCACCAGCACTGGAGAGGAACACTGGGCCTAAGCCTTCAAGGAACCAAGCAAAAGTTGGCTCAGTTCAGCAGATGCTCCTAACCAGATCAAAGAAACACCACAGTGCAAAGCTAACAAGATCAAGAGGGGCCACAAAATCAGCTCTGGACCATTCTGGTTGAAGATACAGAGGGAGAATGCTAGGTTTTGGAGGGGGAGGAGAGCTACAGCAACTGGATGCCAGGCTGCTTCTGCTGCCCCTCAGGCAGCACTTCCAGGGCTGCTAACTCTGGAGCCTTGGCTGTCTCACTATCAGGAGTCACAGATTCAAATGGCCACAGGGGCTGGACAGGAAATGCAAAGGAGTGAGGCAGTCCAGGTGGGGACGCGTGAGCTGGAGACCACAGTCCTCCTACGAACAAGGCAGGCCCTGCTCAGCTGCAGCTGATAGGCTGCCTCATGGGGATTCAGGTCCAGCGTTCCCTAAACTACTGTTTCAGAAGCCAGAGATCTAAATTTTTAGGTCAACTTGACTTTAAATGTTGGCAGCAGACCAAACGAAAGCACAACTGCAGGCCATGTCTGGCCCACAGGCTTCACAGTTTGCAGCCCCTGATCTGTAGGCTGAACAAGAAGAATCGCCCAAGTCCCTTAAACACCCCCACCGCACTTCTGAGGCCTTGGGGGAAGAAAGGCCTCGTGAACCTGACTGGAGAACAGGCCCGGAAACTGCAGCAGCTGGTGACGTTCCTGTTTACTTGCTACTCCACTGAAAAGAGAGTAGACCCCAGAGGATCTTTCTGGTAGAAGCAAGTGTGGCCTTCAAAGAGCCCCAGACAAGAGTCAAAGATGAGATCACTCAGGTGGCTCAAGAAAGGAAAAGGATTTATTAGCCCCTTTCCAGGACAGGGACCCCGGGGCAGTGGCCGGGTTCAGTGTTCTCACATTCAGAGGGAAGAAAAGGCAGCAGGGAAACCCGACAGACTGCCTTCACTCGTTCTCATCTATACAGCTTTGTGCTCACAAAAACCATCCTCTTCTCCTGCAGGGAGGACACAGGGCCCGGAGGGAGAGAATGGCTTGGCTTTACTCTTGGCCTTTACAGACAGAGCCTGGGCTGGGGACCCAGGGCATCAGCCATTCTGTTCACATGGAGCAAAACTTGGGTCTGGAAGGGATGGGCAGCGGGGCTCTGGCCAGCCATTCCGAAGGTCTGCTGCACCAAGCCCGAAGCACGGGCTGCTTCCGCTCCTTGACGCTTCAGGCAGATCTTAACTTTATTTATAAACGAGACGAAAATCCAAGCAGCATTAATTTAGGGGAACAAAAAATGGTTTAAAAAAAAAACCATGGAGGGGCAGGACAAGGAGGTGGTGAGCATCCAGAAGAGGAGGAGGAGGAGGAAGCAGGAAGAGCCAGAATTCCACTGGGTGCCGAATGTGCTTCTGCGTCTCCGCGGCTGGGGGGGGCCCTC
>NW_006775530.1:972485-993052 GCF_000442215.2 Lipotes vexillifer
TCCTGCTCCCCCAGCTGATGGCCAGACAGCAGAGGGGATGCTGTAGTGACTTTAGGACAAGCCCTGGATCCCTGTCTGGCCACTGCCATGGGGAGTACTATGGATTGACCCCAATCAACTCCCACCTTCACCATCACGCATGTGAAGAAGGTTTTAACTCTCCTGTCCAAAGTCCTCTGAGAATTTCTTCACTTTCAGGAGGTCATCTGCATTCACGGTGGGCCGAGTGGTGGCCAAAGACCGGAGCATGTCCGACTGCAAAGACAAGTGCTTGTGGGTGAGGGAGGCTGGGCTCCAGGGCCTCAGCCTGCCTTAGTCTCAACCCCATGCAGTCCAGGGTGGGAAGAGCCCTGCCGCCGAGGTCACGCCCCAGCCCCTAATGCAGAACTCCCGTTGCCTGGTTTCTGCCTGAAGGCCTCCTGGGGTAGGGACGCTCCCCTCCTGAGGCAGCTCATGTCATTTCCAGATGGCCTACTTCCGGTTGAGAGAATCTAAGTTCCCATTATTTCTTAACTCATGTGAGAAGCTCTTTTCCAACTGCACGCCCACCACACCAGGCCCAATGGCAAACACTTGCCTCACAGAACAGGCAAGACCAGGATAAGGAGAGGCCAGGAACAGTCAGATGAGAGGCTGCCTATGCAACTGCACCAAATCAAACCGTGCTGACAGACATTTACTGGTTCCTTCTGTGTACAAAACAAGCTCTGTGTAGTCCTCTCCCAGCCGGCCACTTACCATGCAAACCACAGGCTCTAAGAGTTTGTCACCGGGGACATCCATCCAAGTCATTTCCATGGCCCCTGGGTCCCCTGGTGAGCATGGGGTCAGAAGGTCGTCGATCATAATGCTAGGGTTGGTGCGGGAAGGGCCACAGACCTGAAACCAAACAGGAGTTTGACTGGCTGGAGGGGTTGCCTCATGGCATTTGGGGAAGGGGCAGGACGACTCAGGTTTCTGAGTCCTGAGCAGAAGGTAATAGCACGGTATGAACAAACGCCTGGGTTTCTAGATCATCAGTCTGATCTGACTGATGGGCTCCTTCAAACCCTTGGGCTGGGCAGTCAGTGTGGCTCCAAGTCTGATTTCAGAGGTTCATGATCAGCATGCTATTCCAGCTACTATTCTCTGGAATCTCAATCTGTGGCCCAAATGCCTAGAAAGCTTCCTCTTCCTCATCAACTCCATCAAATCTCACCACAAGTGCAGTGACATCAAAATGTTTTTCCAGCCGAAGGCTGCGTGCTCCATTGGCAACATCTCCCCAAATATCCCCAAGGCTCAATCCCTCCCGTCATTCAACTCTTGACTCAGTGTCACCCAGTGTGGCATATCCTTTAAAAGTGAAACCTACCCACACCCCCTCCAAACCTCAGAAACACCAGACCTCCCTCCCCAGCTCTGTCTTTCCCTCATTACCCTCTAAGAAAAGAGTCGTTATTTTGTTTGTTGTCTGTCTCCCCCACTAGAAACGAGGCTCCTGCAGGGCAGGGATTTTTGTCTGCTGTGGTCACAAGTGTCTCCCCAACACCTAGAACAGTGCCAGGCACACAGTAGAACCCTCGGCGACACCTGACAAACATCTGCTGCATGAATGGAGTTCCTCTTCATGGTGTGTGATTTTGCACCCACTGCTTTCAGACATGCAGCAGGGTCTACAACGCGCATCAGCACAGTGCTGACTGCAGGGGTGGCAGAGGTGACAGTCACGGTGCCCTGTCCTCTAGCATCACACAATCTGATGGTCGCCCTCCAGCCAGAACTGCAGGGGAGGTGGAAGCAGGTGTAACCCCAGCCCCTGGAGTCAGAGAGCTCACCATGCACTTACCCTTGGCTCCCCAGGAGACCCAAAATGTGTCACCCAAGCAGCCAGAAAGCCAATATCCCCTTTCCTGTGACACTTTCTAAGCAATTCCTTGCTGGCCCACTCACCTTTTTGAAGTGTGTCGCTGACTGTACTTTCCTCACGGGCTGCATGAGGGAATCCCGCACGATGATGCTGATGTCTGCGCCCGAATAGCCTTCCGTCTTCCGGGCCAGCTCGTGGATGTTGGCGTCTGTCAGGTTGTGAGGAGTGCTCCCCAGATGCAACCGGAACATCTGGGCACGGGCAGCCTCCTCTGGCAATGGGATATAAATTCGCTTTTCAAACCTAGAGAGACAAGCACATGGCATGACTTGAGAGTGGATGGGGGGGTGGGCTCAATGGAGAGGCTTGGGGGGCCCTCCAGAAGCCGGCTTCACTAAGGGCTCTGCAGACACGGAGAAGCCGCCAGAGAAACGGGGTCAGGCTGCACCCCCTGCTGCCAGCAGCAGGCTGACCATGGCTGGAGACAGATCTCAGGCCCTGGCTCCTACTGGGGAACACTCACCTCCTTCTAATGGCTGAATCCAAAACCCACGGGATGTTTGTGGCACCAAGTACCAGAGTCCCATCATTGTTATTCCCCACCCCTGTGGAGAAAGGGAAACACAGAAGCCGCCAGAACGGGGTCAGGCTGCACCCCCTGCTGCCAGCAGCAGGCTGACCATGGCTGGAGACAGATCTCAGGCCCTGGCTCCTACTGGGGAACACTCACCTCCTTCTAATGGCTGAATCCAAAACCCACGGGATGTTTGTGGCACCAAGTACCAGAGTCCCATCATTGTTATTCCCCACCCCTGTGGAGAAAGGGAAACACAGACGCCAACTCAACACCTGCAAGGATCAGTTAGAACCTGTGGGAAGGACCTCAGGGACTTTGCATCCTGAACCGGAGCTGTCCCTGTGACACCACCGTCAGGGACCCGGCTGGCTTTAGTTGGGTGAAGAGCCTTACAGCCCTGCCTGCCTTGGGAGGGGTGGAGAGGTGGCCGGCCAAGGCCGCAGTAACCTCTCCTCAATGAGAAGGAGCTAAGAAGTGCTTCTCTGATATCCCCTCCACTGAAAGGACAGTCAGATCCAGCCACAGCTAAATAATGACGCCTAGGCTGGCTTTAGGTGGGGAGGAGAACCAGGGAGGGGACCCGGGACTGGCACACACCCTGCATCTGGACCAGGAACTCCGTTTTGATCCTTCGGGCGGCCTCACTCTCATTTTCGTTGCGGGATCCGCAGAGCGAATCCACCTCGTCAATGAAGATGATGGAGGGCTTGTGCTGCCTGGCCAGCTCAAACAGGTTCTTGACTAGCCTGTGAGGGTGAGACACAGGGTTGGGATCCAGACACCTGCACACATGCCCAGCCGGGGTCCCAGGCACCACCTCTCCTCTCGCCCTTCCCTCGGAGAGGCTGAGACGACAGAAAAAATGGTGGTAACAAATCCTCTGGCAGCACTGCACTGAGAGGAAGAGCAAGCCTTGGCAACAACTTCAAATCCTGGCAGCCCCGTTCATTAGCTCTGGTCTGAGCACAAGTCACTTCCCTTCCTCTCCGCCTCAGTTTGATCATCTGCAAAATGGGAGCTGGTGTGGGGAATAAGTTAACTGTATAAAGTCCCCAACAGAGAACACTCAGTTGAAACCCAGTTACTGTGAGCGCCTTTCCCTTCCTTTCATGAGGACTTAGGGCTCCCAAGTTCCCTTCCAGTCTCCGTTGGCTCTGTGAGGACCGTGTCCCACCTGACGAGCTAGCAAGATACCCCTCTCCCAGCTACTCTTCCCGGCCATCCACAGCGGCTCCTCTGGGAGGTGATTCCAAGGGCGGGGAAGCTGGACCACGAGCAGCTGCCAGGACTGCCAGGAGAGTGGAGCCTGGCGGCTGACTTACTTCTCACTCTCCCCCAACCACTTAGACATCAAGTCTGAGGAGGACACAGAGAAGAAGGTAGAGTTGTTGGCCTCCGTTGCCACTGCTTTGGCCAGGTAGGATTTCCCTGTGCCAGGGGGTCCGAAGAGCAGTATTCCCCGCCAAGGGGTACGCTTGCCTACGAGAAAGAATGAACTGAAGTAAGCTTCTTCCTGATTGGGGAAAGGGAACAGAAAAAAGCAGAGGGGCCTCAGTCACGGTAAACACAGTCAGAAATGAAAAGTTCTACATGACAACTTTGCTCTAGGAGCAAAGGAGCAAAGGGAACTAAATCACCTGCCGAGGGCTTGATCCTAGCCCTGGCTCATGACCCCCAGAACCTGGCAAAGTGACACTGGCTGGCACTGGTTCCTGACCCTGCCTACCACTGAGATGGTCAAGTCAAAGTTCTAGCCACAAAAGTGTTTCTGACACTGGAGAGAAGCCAAGGAGTAGATGACCGTGATGAGCAGGCCCTGGGCCCTTGCCTGCTAAGGGCAAAAGGGAGCCGAGTCACCATCTGCCACCTGGACACCTTCATAATGCAGGCCCTCAGCTGGTGGCCTCAGAAGCCTGATTTTTCTTTTTTCTTTTTTGGCCATGCCACGCGGCTTGCGGGATGTTAGTTCTCCGACGAGGGACTGACCCGAGACCACAGCAGTGACAGCGCAGAGTCCTAACCACTGGACCGCCAGGGAATTCCCAGAAGCCTGATATTTTTGCATCTGGGCCTAAAGTGGCTCAACTCTTACCTGTGAACAAGTGTGGGAATTTAATTGGCAAAATGACAGCTTCTTTGAGGGCCTCCTTGGCCCCCTCCAGCCCGGCCACGTCATTCCACCGAATGTTGGGTTTCTCCATCACGACAGCACCTGCAAGATGAGGGCAGAGCCTTCGACTTGGAGCCCAACTCACCAGGGGCTCCTTGCCACGTCCCCCTCCCATCACCACAGGCCTCAAGCCTCTTACCCATCAGCTGTTCTTGCAATTTCTTTTTCTCTGGATTATCCCCTTCACTGTCACTATCGCTGCTGGGAAAGGAGACAGAAGATGACAGGCTGGAGCAAGAGGCAGTTGGCAAGGGGGCTCTCAGAGCAAGGCCAGGCTCTGGCTGCTAGTCTGGTGCTAAAAAGATGCTTTCCCTGCTCAACAGTGGTGAGAGACCCACAGACAGGCACCTCGGGGATGTCAGGGCCTCACATCATCAGCACTCCCCTCTGGATCCTCCAGGAAACACTCTCATACCCCACCCTCGCTTCTTCATCAAGGGCATAAGAATCGCGGCATGTGTCCTCTCTAGAAGGCTGGTGAGGGACCTGTGCTTTGGCTGGACTTCAAGAGCAGCCAGGCAAGCACTTGGAGCTGTTACTGGCCTTTCATAGGGACTCAAATCAGGACAGCAAGTGGCTGTGCCTCCAGGGCCAATCCTTATTCGGACATAAGTAACTTGCCAGCCTTAAAACTCTTCCAGCCCTCCTGAAGGTGCTTGCCCTCCTGCCCCTACCTCAGTGTGTCTTGTACTCTGGGCAGTCTAAGCACAGGCGTGTCCTCTCCGTCCAGGAGCAGGGCCTCCCACTCTGGGGAGGCAGCTGACATACCACCTTCCTCTCTCCTACTCCCCAGCTGGGCACCCTCCCCTCACCTCCAGGACACCACTGGCCTTTGTGCTCAAACCACAGATGGGAGGTGACAGGCTGTAGAGGGAACACTGGCTTTAAAGTCAGAAACAGAGGCCCCGGGTGTGGGTCCAGACTCCATCAAGTACCAGCTCTGTGGCCATCCCTGAACCTCTCTGAGTCTGCTGCCATATCTGTCAGATGAAGATAAGAATAACAGCAGCTGACGTTTATTCGATCCTTACTGCGCTCCAAGCCCTCTTCTCAGGGCCTTACCCGCATCATCTCATTTGCTCCTTAGAGCAACACTAGGAGGGAAGTCCCACTACCTTCCTCCTCCTACAGATGAGGAACCTGCAAGCCCAGGAGGGTCATGGCACTTGTCCAAGGTCACACGGCTAGGAAGTGGCACAACTGGGCTAGATCCTCAGAGTCTGGCTCCCCACCTTGCCCACAGCTTTTCCATACAGATCCAATGAGATGATGTATTGACAAGTGGAAGTTTCCTGTAAAGTGTCTGATGAAGGCAGCTGCAGGCATTATCACTATTATGAATAGAATTTCCCAAAAGGAAGGTGCTGGGAAAGTCCACAGCAGCATCAGCACCAAGACGACGGCGACACAGGAAACAGACACCTGTTCGTGGGGGCTCTGGTCCCCACCAGGTCCTCCGCTCCTCCGTACTCACCCCTTGCTCTCGCTCTGGTTCTCTTTGACTGGCTTCTTGCCATGCTTCTCTTTATTTCGTAAATAATCCTTCAGCTTCTCTGCCCGGTCTAGGTACTGCATGCACTTGGCTCGAATGCTTTCCTTGGCCTTGTCGCTGTGTGCCTCATCTGCAAAGAGGAACCACGTAGGGGCCCCTGCGAGCCCCCGTGTGCCCGCCCTCCTCTCACAGGGGCTCTGCGGCTGGGGAGGACCCCACGTGGGACTCACATTTGATAGCGTGCAGGAAATACTCCACGGCATGCTGGTAGAGCCGGAGGGCCTCCTCGTAGTTCTTGGCTTTATCCTCTTCTGTGGCTTTTGTCACCAGATCAATGGCTTTCTGGAAAGGCAAAACATATAACCCAGTGCTTCCCAAGAGATCCAGAAGGCCCCTGGGTTCCAGGCAGCAGGGATACACTGATAAGAGATATTGCCAGGCCCGGGACTCTGTCAGTCACAGACCTTTATGTTGGCCTACTTGTCCAACATCAACTAGAAAGGCCCTGAAAGGAAGCTTTAAAAGACAGCCGTTCCTCTTCACAATACACTCATACAGTTAAAAGCAACCTCCTTCTCAGTCAAGCAGAAGCCTGATCATGTATCTCAGGTTAGGGCTCAAAGGGAGAGTTCACTTTCTATTTCACAGCTTTGGGGGAAAGAGAAATAGACCTGGACTGAGAGCCTGCAACAGGGCAAACCTCAGAACCAACTGATGGCTGTGTGGTTCAGCATGGAGGCCAGACACCGCCCTTGACCTCATGGGCCAGAGAGGAGCCAGCCAGCTAGGAAAGTCCTCCATCGACCCAAGAGTTTCATGAGATGGACTTAAAGGGATCTCTGCTTCTTTCTACTGGCCCAACTCACTTCTCTAGGCTGAAAAGAGAAGATAGTTTCCCTAAAGTTGAGACCTAGGGAAGGGATGCTTAGATGTGTGATTCAATACACCAGTAGATCCAGGAAGAAAAGTGTGTGCTTACTCCAGAGGCACATATGAGCTGCCAGTGGAGGGGAGCGATCCTCTGGAACCTCCTAAGAACTCTGTGAGAGCCTTTGTAAACCTTTAAACCCTGTAGGCCTGTACTCTGCCCTGAATTTAAAGCATGCTGGATCTTTCAGGCAGCTGCCCCACGACTACATATCCAGTTTTAGAAACCACAGCTTTACCAACCTGGGAAGCACTACCAGAATTATCCTCTGCAGGCTGATACAGCACTAGACACCAGGCAGGCAGAACCCACTGTATACACACAGTTCCGTCCACAGTGAACAATAAGCCTCCTGACCAGCTCTTGGCAGGGCCTGGGCATCTGTGCAGCCCTTTCTCATCTGAAAATAAGAAGTCTCAGAAAGACACAGGGAGCGCTACAGAACAAACAGACTGGGATAGATTAGGCCAGGCTGATGTAAAACAAACTCACCAGGTCGAAGAGATGAGGAAAGGTGAGCGTTGGCTACTGTTTTCAAGCTTCAGCTCCCTACAATACTTACAAATTGACAATGGCTAGGCGCCCTGAACCTTCCTGCATAATTAGTTTAACCACAAGCTTCACGTGTCTACTCTCCCCCACGAGGCCCTTCCTCCAGATAGACATGAAAGGGGTGCTCCTATCACCAGTGGCTTCTAGTTTCCAGAACACCCCCCCCAGTTCCTTGGACTTTTCCACTCTATACACTTTGCTTGGGTCTGTCCTTTTGAAAGGGGGGTTCAGAACGATACTCGAGGTATGCTCTGCCTCTCACATGGCAAGGCAGGCCCATCCCCTCCCTCCTTCTAGATACTCTATTAATTAATGCACCTCAGAGTATATTCGGCTATTCTGGCAACCATAAAGTTTTTCACATACAAGAGGACTGAGTTGCAACTTGGAGACGAACAGTTTTGCATAACAGGATGGAAAGGTGACAAATAAAACTACCAGCCCTGCTGAATCTCTAGTAACAGGTGTGCCAAAGGATGAGGATGGAAGAAAAGGGTAACAAAGATGTGCTAACAGAGGAGGTGGCAAACTTTCTGTAAAGGACCAGAATGTAAATATTTCAGACTTTCCTGCCATACAATCTCTGTTGCAACTACTCAACTCTGCCTTTGTTGCCCCAAAGCAGCCACAGACAATATGTAAACGAATGAGCAGAGATGTGTTCCAATAAAACTTTATTTATAGATACTGAAATTTGAATTTCATGATTTTCACATATCATGAAATATCCCTTTTTTCAGACACTTAAAAACGTAAAAACCGGGTTTCCCTGGTGGCGCAGTGGTTGGGAGTCCGCCTGCCGATGCAGGGGACGCGGGTTCGTGCCCCGGTCCGGGAGGATCCCGCATGCCGTGGAGCAGCTGGGCCTGTGAGCCATGGCCGCTGAGCCTGCGCGTCCGGAGCCTGTGCCCCACAACGGGGGAGCCTCAACAGTGAGAGGCCCGCGTACCGCAAAAAAAAAAAAAAACACAAAAAAAACGTAAAAAGCTAGGACACGATGTTAAGTGAATGAAGCCAGTCACACTGGACCACATATTATATAATTCCATTTATATGAAATGCTCGGAATACGGAAATGCATAGGAACAGAGAGTAGATTAGTGTTTGCCTAGGGTTAGGGGGAATAGAGGGATCAGGGGGGTGATGAAAGTGTTCTAAAAGTGATTGTGGTGATGGTTGCACAACTATGAATATACTAAAAGGACTGAACTGTACACTTTAAATAGGTGAATTGTATGGCATGTGAGTTATATCTTAATAAAGCTGTTCTTCTAAAAAAAGGAAAAAACATTCTTATCTCACAAGCCCAATAAAAACTGGGCAGGTGAGATCTGCAGGCCATGTCTGTCGACCCGTGATAACAACTTCTGCTGGTGGATGGTGGGGCTTGGCTTTGGACTCCAGCAAATTCCTGGCTTAGTACCCCACTGTATTCCACGCCTCTGTTCCCCTCTTTTTGTCCACCTGGAGTAACCATCCCTCCTCCACCTCCAGGTACCTGCATGCCCCTCCATCCTTTGACCACCCAGCCAAATGCCTCTTCTTCCATGACCTCTTGCCCAACTCCCCCAAGCACTGTGTCTGTCATCATTTAATGAGCACTTAGTATGTAACCGACACTGTGTTAAGAATGCTTTACCTGACTTACTCAATCTAGAGCCACTATCACAACAACCCTATACAGGGTATTACCCCACTTTACTGCCGGAAAACCCGAGATTCCAAGATCAGCTAACGAGCGCCCAAGGTCACATGCTAGTGAGTGGCAGAGCCGAGATTCAAGCTCAGGTCTGAGGCAAAACAGTTTCTGTTTTCCGGCCCAGCAAAGGCCGGCAGCACCTGGAGGATGGGTCAGTCATGCATCCAGGTGGCGCCACCCCAGCACCACCCGACGCGATCTAGGGAATGAATGAAGGGTCTTTGGCCGAGAAGAGGAAATCGGAGACCGTGGAAGGAGCGGGGGTTTGTTCGAAGGGAAGCAGGAGGAGGAGAAGAAGCCAGCGGCCCGACCGCGGGCCCCAGCTTCCCGGGTGTCGCTTGTGAGGCCCGGGTGAGGCTGATCCCCAGGGCAGTCCCGGGGCGCCGGCTACATGTAGCGGCCTCGGGGCTCTGCACGGCCGAGGGAGCCGGGCGTTCTGGACGAGAGGCGACCCTTGGCTCCGAGCGCGAGAAAAGAGAAACGGGCGGAGGCGACGACAGGGCTACGGGGCGGGGGCGCGAGGCCGGGGCTCCGAGGAGGCCGCCCGCCTGCCCGCTCGCAGGCCCCGCCGCGTCTCCTTCGGCCTCCTCAAGCCGGGCCGAGCCGCGCCGCGCCGAGGTACCTGGAGGGTTGACGTTGTCATTTCATCTCCTGGGTCCGCCCCACACCCCGCGGCGCTGCTTGCAGCCTCGGTCCGGCCCCGAGAGCCGAGGAGCTGGTTCGGCTCGGGGAGCCCGGCGGGTCGGCGCTGGGCGCGGGTAGGGTGGCCGCTCGCAGGGGAGCGGAGTCCGAGGGCGAGCGAGTAGCGCGGCCCAGAGCGGTCGGGCCCGAGCCGCGCGGCTACCCCCTGGCGGCCACGACCGGCACTGCAGGCGCCGCTCCCCGCCGTGGCTGTGGGACTAGGGCCCGGACTGGGCAAGGGGCGTGTCGGGGGTGGGGCGGGACGGGAGGCCCGAAGGGGCGGGGCCAGAAGCAGAGCGGAATGGAATCCTCAAGTCCTGGATCCCACTTTGAATAAAACAGCACCTATAGGGCAGTTTTTACTCGCACAATAAGCCTGACTTCCCAGAGCTTTGGGTTCCTGATGTTTAATAGGGTATAATAATAATTAGTATCTACCTTGTCTGCCTTTCGGAGAAAATGAATGAGCTAGCTAATGTAAACAGTGTACCCCACACTGGGGCTCAGTCCCTGGTAACGGGTTATTATGAGGCCGGTGGTGCTGTCTGAAGCCAATTCTGTTTTGCTTTATACTACTTTTCTCCTTAGGAAAGTGATTTTCTTAGGCCTCCAAAGCTGGGGGCTCTACCCAGGTGAACTTAGGCAGAACAGATTGGTTGTTCACATTCATTGAGTTCAGCATGTTTAAAAAACCAATAGGAAGGATCTAGTAAAGAAAGCTAGCCAACGGAAATAGGACCAAAGCCTAGGTGGGTGGATTGGCTGCAGACATTACAGTGGAAGCAGAGAAGATAGTTGCCTACCTAGGCTGGCCAGAAGGTAACAAGAAGTTAGGAGAGTACCTTTGGATGGATTCTGTTTTCTTGGTGAATTAGAAGGAAAGAGAATCTGCTGAGAGAGAGGGAGAGAAGGTAGAAGGCCTGGGGTGTGAGGAGAGTAAGGATGGTTTGAAATCATTTCAAGTGAACTGTGCTAAGGGCAAACCTGGTAAAGGGTGGCCACTTCTATAAATGTATAGAGATGACAATTTGCTTTGGAATTTTCTCCCCGGTACTCAGCCGCCCGAGTGCGGGTTCATCCATGAGGCTGCCTTGAAGATAGAGCAGCAAGAGAATTCACAGGTTTGGTGAGTGTGGTACTACAATGGAATCAGAGCCAGGTAAGGTGGGAAGTGAATAGGGAGAAAGTAAAAGTGTCAGTGGACTAATTGAGGACTCCAAAGATTGAAGGATAGTCACAGTGGGAACACACTGGAGAGGGATGCTTCAGTTTTTAATTTTGGAAATGGCTCTCTGTTTCAGGTATAACACAGTCGAGGGGCTACCATGGGAGCTGGAGGATCGGTGACATGGAGCAAAAGGGGCCATCATCACACATGGGGAGTTCAAGGAACCAAAAGGCCCAGTGCTGAGCATCCCTGTGGACACTGGAGTCAGGATAATGGCAGGAGTGGCAGGACAAGGCCTTTGAGGAGTCTGGGTGAGATGAGGAGGCAGACACCCTCCAAATCATGGCTTCTCAGCTTCTACCCTGAAACACTGCTCTTTTAGACACTGATGGCTGAGTGGAGAGGCTTTCATTTGATGTCTGGCACCAATGATGTTATGTTATAGTCACTATGCTTTTGCATCATTGAGAGCACAGGGCTGGGGCTTTTCCAGGGGCCTGGCACAAGACAGATACTCAATATCTGCTGGAAGAACTAATTAACTAAAGAATTAATAAGCAAACAAAAGAGAGGGACCTAATGGGTGGATAAGTGCGAAACAGAAACTGAGAACATATTAACTCCACTTATTTGATAGGCTGTTCCAGATGGAAGACAGAATTAAAATGAAAAGTCCCTACAATTAGAGAGGTTTGTATTAGCCTGCTAAGGCTGCCATAACAAGATACCACAGGGTGGCTTAAACAATAGAAATATATTTTCTCACAGTTCTGTAGGCTAGAAGTTCAAGATCAAGGTGCTAGCAGGGTTGGTTGGTTTCTTCTGAGGCCTCTTTTCTAGGCTTGCACATAGCCACGCTTTTGCTGTGTCCTGAGAGTCTTTGTTCACATGAGCCATGGTATCTCTTTTTCACATTTCCTCTTCTTATAAGGATACCAGTCAGATTGGATTAGGGTCCATCTTAATGGGATCATTTTAACTGGATCACCCCTTTAAAGGCTCTATTTCCAAATACATTCTGAGGCGCTGAGGGTAGGGCTCAATGTATGAAATTTGGTGGGATACAGTTCAGCCCATAGCAAGGGCTGGCGGGGTTGAGTTCCACTGGCTGTGTTCATCTTCCCTTTGTTCTGCCTACTCTGCTCTGACCTCTTGCTTAGCTTGTCTTGCGTGAGCCTGCTGTCCAGACACTGACTGCTTTACAAGGCAGAGCTTCCGGGAGGAAGCCCTGCATCCTAGAGGAACTTCTGTCCTTCTGATGGGAAACCAGAACGCCTCCCCATCCCACTGGATCACTGGTCGTTGACTTTCTTCTAGGATGCTAGCTTGAAAACAGGCTCTGAGGACAACTCAATTCTGCAGTGGTGTTGCCATTGCTGGGGATGGAGGTGTGAATGGAGGAAGGAAAGGGGGAATAAAGGCACTAAATCTAAGTTATTTGTGGGCTGGCACATGGAGCACGTTTAGGCTTGATTCTGAATCAGATCAATAACTTCATGTTCTTTTTCACTAGAGCAGAAATCAGATTCTCAGCTCCCACATTTTAGGTAGAAAGTCATTGACTTGCAAATGCCCAATTCCATTTGCTCTTTTTATTTTTAAGTAGTTGATTTACAATGTTGTGATAGTTTCAGGTGTACAGCAAAGTGATTCAGATATATATTTTTTTCAGATTCTTTTCCATTATAGGTTATTACAAGATATTGAATATAGTTCCCTGTGCTATGCAGTAGGTCTTTGTTGTTTATCTATTTTATATATAGTAATGTGTATCTATTAATCCAAAACTCCTCATTTATTGCTCCCCCTTCCCCTTTGGTAACCATAAGTTTGTTTTCTATGTCTGACTCTATTTCTCTTTTGTAAATACGTTCATTAGTATCATTTTTTTAGATTCCACATATAAGTGGTATCATATATGTCTTTCTCTTTCTGACTTACTTCGCTTAGTATGATAATCTCTAGGTCCATCCATTTTACTGCAAATGGCATTATGTCATTCTTTCTTATGGCTGAGTAATATTCTGTTGTATATATGTACCACATCTTTATCCATTCCTCTGTCGATGGACATTTAGGTTGCTTCCATGTCTTGGCTATTATAAATAGTGCTGCTATGAACATTGGGGTGCATGTATCTTTTTGAATTAGAGTTTTCATCTTTTCCGGATATGTGCCCAGGAGTGGAATTGCTGGATCTCATGGTAAATTTATCAATAATTTTTTTAAGGAACCTCCACACTGTTCTCCATAGTGGCTGCCCATTTGTTCTTTCTTGCACAGCACTTTTCTATATTGGGTTCTGTTGATGCTAAGGATGTGGCACTTGTTGTAAACCCAAGCTTGGACCAGTGAATCAGCTCTCCTTAGCCAATACAACCTCATAAAATCAGACTATACAAACTCCAGCATTCTAGGGCTCATGCCAAGGAGTAGTTTCTGAGCAATTTGTTAAGGAGCTTCTTGGTTGGGGGCATGAACAGTGTGGAGGAGGAGTAATAAAAACAAGGTTCAGGGCTTCCCTGGTGGCGCAGTGGTTAAGAATCCGCCTGCCAATGCAGGGGACATGGGTTTGAGCCTTGGTCCAGGAAGATCCCACATGCCGCGGAGCAACTAAGCCCATGCACCACAACTACTGAACCAGCGCTCTAGAGCCTGCAAGCCACAACTACTAAGCCCGCGTGCCACAACTACTGAAGCCCACGCACCTAGAGTCCATGCTCCACAACAAGAGAAGCCACCCCAGGAAGATCCCACATGCCGCGGAGCAACTAAGCCCATGCACCACAACTACTGAACCAGCGCTCTAGACCCCGCGAGCCACAACTACAGAAGCCCACGTGCCTAGAGTCCATGCTCCAACAAGAGAATGGACAAGAGAATGCAACAAGAGAAGCCACCGCAATGAGAAGCCACCGCAATGAGAAGCCCATGCACCGCAACGAAGAGTAGGCCCCGCTCGCTGCAACTAGAGAAAGCCCGCGTGCAGCAACGAAGACCCAACACAGCCAAGAATAAATAAAAAATAAATTTATAAAAAACAAGGTTCAGGTGAGTAACATTTTGGAGAGGTAGAGCCAGGGCAAAATTCTGCTGAGATATCACACAAAGTGACTGATACCGAAATAAATGGAGGAGTGATCTCCAAACATGATTCTTGAGAAACCATCTCTCACTTGCCCCTCCTCTGTGTGACTCAAAGTTTGATAAAGCTCAGATTGATCCAGTGATTAAGCTCCCATCACAGAGATGGTCAGTGGTAGAACTAGAACCGAAACTAAGTTTTTAAGAGTTTGGAGTTGTCCTAAATCTGTTCAAAAATGGCACCAGAAGAGGCTAAGATGTGACAACCAAACACATGTGATACTGGATAGGATCCTGTGCCATAAGGGAAAAAGAGACATTGTTGGGATGATTGGAGCACTTAAATGGGGTCTGTGGATGGGTGGTAGTGTTGTACCAAAGTTGATTTCCTGATTGGGAGGGCTGTAGGGTGGCAATACAGGAGAATGTCCTTGTGTTTGTAAAGTACACACTAGAGAATTTAAGGGTGATGAGCATCATGGCAGAAAAAGACAAGAGAGGGTAATGGAACAAATGTAAAATGTTAACAACTGGGAAATTTGGGTGACACGGATGTAGGAGTTCTTTGTACTGTTCTTAAACCTTTCCTGTTTAAGTTTGAAACTATTTTAACATTAAAAAATGAAAAAATACAAGTCTAAAAGCAGTTCTTTTATTTACAGTATAAAGGTTACAAAGGTATATATGTATTTATATATATAATACCCTTAAGTTGCAAATTTCATTGTAATGTACAATGCTCTATGTTGATGTGCAACTCAAGGGAAAGTGTTGTCTATGCATTATACTTACACAGTACACATAAAGCTTTTTTATTATTACGAACACAAATACTGCCCTGTTTTATGCCATGGGTTTTGATTTGGTAGTCTGGTGATGCCAAAAGACTTGAGACCTAAATTTTAAACAACACTTAAAAAGAAGTCTTGTTTAAATACAGGGTTCCAAAAGGAAGGAAAACACCAGAATATCACATACTTCTAATTCTTTGTAGAAGTGTCATCCTAGCTTTCTAAGTCTTAATACTTAAAAAAATGAGAGTTGCGTAGGACAGAATACATACAAGAGGGTATAATAAAAGTTTGCACAGATTAGCCAAAACAGGCCTTTATAGGTAGTGGTTTGCCACATTATTTTCTAAAGGACCTTGGGTCTGGTACCACAAGGGAAACAGATTCTTTGGGCACCCAGGTCTTATCATGCTGAATCCAACCAACAGACTGTAAACATAACACTGGAGTCCTAACTAGAGAAAAACAATCAGAAATTGGTTCTCATGATAGGGCAGGTTTGCTTTAAGGTGTGAAGAGTATCATCAAGATTGATGATTGTGCCAAACACAAAACTTACTTTAGATCATTTCTCCTCCTCCAAATTCTGTTAATTCACAAAACAGAGGTGAAAAAATGTAACTGACACCCACCTGAACAGGACTGAGACAGAAGGAAAGCACTTCTTCCAACCTAGGAGGAACAGACACTTAACATGACAATACTTATGTGCTGGTTCCAATAGTATACAATCATTAGCACCTGACTGTCAAAGGGTAGGTTTAAAGTAAAGACTAAGACGTTGAAGGCATGACCTAATTTGTATGCATAACTCCAGGACGCTGAAAACCAAGGGGAAGGAGCCCATGAGACTGTGTTCCCTAAGCCATTCCAATCACTGACCTCTCAGGGCCTTTCTGGGCATGACAAAGGATGTTGCCTGAAAGGCTGCCTCTAGTGATAGATGGAAGGCAAGCTAGATAGAAAGGGACTGTTACTGAAGGAAAATATGGAAAAATTCACACAACTGCTCTTATTTTTTTTAGGTGCCCTTTCTACTGAGTTTGAATGTCTGAGTGTTGTAGAATAAGTGGAATTTTGCTAAGTTTTAAATATCTTCATTATTTTGATCTCTCAGATGGAGCAACAGTCCATCTACCACATGTAAGGACTTTCAGAAAATGAGATGTTTAAAGGCTGCAAATGTGAAAATGACTGGGTCAGCACAATCTATAAAGTGGGTAGATGAAATATACATTTATCTTTTCTGTTTACAGTTAAAAGAAACTTTTCTTTAAAAAGACTTTCTCATTGATCCACTTTGGGCAATAGAGCTAACTTTTTGTCGTTGTTGTAATTTATCTTACTAAGGATATTCTACACTAGTCCCCTTCCCAAACTAAAGCCTGATTTTGAATTAAAAAATGATGCATGATGAAAAGACCAACCTACTAAAATGTGCTTGGAGTTCTTTCATGCTGGCATGGATCAAAGACTGAGCATCCTTTTAAATATTTTCCAATTTGCCAGATAAGCAGAACTGCAGATATGCTTTGGTAAAAATATGAGGTGGTTAATTACTTAACCTCTGACTGATAAATAGATGGCATGGTATGATTGAGAAGTAATGGATTATGTGCTACTTGAGGGCAGGAACTTTCTTTTGGACCTTTCAGAGTGCCTGTGAAGAACTGTACATTAATAAATGCTTATCAGATGAAAGAATCCATGAATTAATATATCATTAAGTAGGTTTGCAGTTTCAAAAATTTCTCTAGGGTCCCACAGAACCTTTTGTCTATTCATAAGAGACTTCTATCACTTTGGAAGAGGTGATAATCAGGTTCCAAAGGTGTACATGTGACTAGGATAAAGAGGGACTCAAAAACTTTTGCATTTGTGTCAATGGCAGGGAGGTAAGATTATTACAAAACTGAGTAAAGTACTTACAGGACTCAGAAGTTAGAAATCTACCACAATACCTAATCTTACAATAAAATGAAGTATCATTTCTCTGTTATATCCTTTTAGTTTCAACCAATCTACTTTGTGGCAATTCAAGGATTACAGTTCATTTGGTAGATTTTTGTTGACTACAATCAAATGTTCATTGGAGAGCAAGCAATCATTTACAAACGGCACATTTATGCATTATATCAAATGTAGATTCACTTTTAAAACCAGAATATGCTTTGGTTCAGTCACCTAAAATGGAAAGGAAGAATAGAGGTGACAAGAAATTAAGCTCACGTTTATCAAGTTTATAAAAGAAGAAATCTTGTTAAAATATTTTTCAAGTTAATACACAACAACCATTCCAGTTGGCAGTTTAACTAGTGTCAAAAAGAGACGTGTTCTATTGTCTATTAATTGTACCTTACTTTAACTTGAAATTATCACTGATCTGCTAGATGTGTTTGTGTGTGCTTAGAGATGTGCTATGTGTGTGCTTTAGAGAAAGGGTTTCAAATCAACCACTTAAGTAGTCTATTACTAGTGTAAAATAAATTTCACTGAATATCCCTATACCATAGGAATAGCTATATTGCTCAAAAACATATAATCCTGATATACAGCATAATTATTTTAGAATTGTCTGTCATCACACATTTATTGAGTGTCTCTATGCCCAGCACAGTGAAATATATAGCTTAAAAAGGGGGGCAGGGGTTGGGGGACTGCTGCTATCAATTTTTAAAGACAGTATATATAACAAAATAATTGTAGATTACCAAAAAATTAAAATAGGGACACAGAGAGAATGGTAGCAGATGTCAGATTCCTCTACTTTGATCTAATGGAGAAAAAAAAAAAGCCACAATAAGAATTCAAATTTAAATGAAAGAGATTTCCAATTTCAAGGTAGGATATAATACCACCTGGCACGTAATATACCTGATAGAGATATATAAAACAAATGAATATGACTATAATCGAATTCAACTTAAAGTTTAAGCAGAATCCCAAAGAAGTCTCTTTTCCTTACACAGATATGCAGATCTCAATATGCTTTGAGACCAAAGAGATCCAGCATTTTACTTCATTGGATATTGAAAGAAAACGACCTTTGGCTTTCTAACCAGCCATTTCATTCATGGCGTCAACAGTGGATGGCAGCGACATGGAAATGTATGCTGGATATTTGGATGGTTTAAATATTATGTACAATCAATAGCTTATAACCAGTGAAAATAATAAGAACATAATTCAGCATAAGTGTCTAAGATACAAAAAAAGCAGAGAAAGTGCTTAAGTCTATAGGTCTTCCCTGAAAGCTTCAAAAATGTTTAACTCTTTGAGTAAGTAGGGCTTTTAATAGATTTTGCATAGCAGCTTACAAGATAATTTGAATTAAAAATATGGATATAAATTAAACAAGGAGAACTGGAGGTTCTCTCAAAATTAAAAAAATCCATTATAACCTTTTCTCAAAAGTGGTCACATTTTTGTCCATCAAAACCATTTACAATGAAATGTGTTTTTCCTAGGAGAAACATAGTCTTGTCCAGATTCCACACAGTTTAAATTTTTTTTAAAGAGTAAATTTTGGTTTATTAGCTAAGTGCATTTAATCGGCTGAAAAAAGCTTTGTTACCATTCTGTTAGGAGGATAAATTAAGAAAATAATCAGTAACTACTTTAATCATTTGTTGGTTAGAGAGATTTTTCCACTTATAAAAATATAATAAATAATTTGATCCCTCCTGCATGCAATAATTTTCAATAACAAACTTTGTGAGTACAGATGGTAAAAACTAGCACTATCAGACTTTAGCTAGCCTAAAAAGTGCTAAAACATGGCTTTAAAATAGGTGAATGACATTTAAAGTAGTATTTTTGATTCCTGTACATGTCCCAATATTTAATCTGAAACTCTACTAGGTAGCTGAGTTTATAGTTACAACTACCTAATAAATACTGTATAAACATACATTAAAGTATTTCTTCATATAAAATATTAGATACTAATTTCCAGGTAAGATTTGTTTGAAGACTTCAGGAAAGGACTCACCTTTTCCAGAAAAAGTATAATTGAGCCTTTTCTTCCTTTCCTTTTTTTTTTTTTTTTTTTCGGGGGGAGAGGGAGCGGACACGTTTTAGAGAATGAGGAGGAAGAATTTTCATACACCAATTGGCTGCTCGTAGGCGTCTGTGTGGAATGTGGAGAAGACGTCTAAGCCCCGGTTCCCGAGGGCACGAGGAGTGTCCATCGGAATGAGGGGGCACTACTCTGCAGCTCCTTTCCACTCTACACATGGAAACCCACCACATTCTCAACAATTTTCCTATTTCAAAATGAAAAAGAAGTGAAAAGTCAGCTGTTCTATAAAAGATGTGAAATATCAAAAATGCCCCTGGGGCTTCCCTGGTGGCGCAGTCGTTGAGAGTCCGCCTGCCGATGCAGGGGACACGGGTTCGTGCCCCGGTCCGGGAAGATCCCACATGCCGCGGAGTGGCTGGGCCTGTGAGCCATGGCCGCTGAGCCTGCGCGTCCGGAGCCTGTGCTCCGCAACGGGAGAGGCCACAACAGTGAGAGGCCCGCGTACCGCAAAAAAAAAAAAAAAAAGCCTCTGTTCAGTTATCACTTGAAAATAATTTGCCACATTTTGGCGTCTTAATACAAAATACCTATTTATCAAGGCTGTCCCATTCACAAAAAGCACTTCATTTGTGGTTTGAAAATCCCACAAACACAATTAAAGAACAACCTGGTCACCCATGATTGGAAAGCTGCTGAAGTATGTTAAACAAGCAGCTGAAGGGCTCTTGCTCTTGGGGCGCTAGTGGTTAAAGGAAACCCTCCATACACTTTCATTTCACATCAAGACTCAAAAGATACTAGAAACCTATGGATCTTGGTGCTATGACAGCTAAAGCTTGAGCAAAATGAGCCGAAATGCACACAATGCTTACCTCTCCTGCCCACATTTTAATCATACCTTTTAACAGATCTTTTTCATAGAAGGAATGAGCAGCATGGCTCAGAAGTTCTCCCAGAAAATATTCTCAGTGGCTTAGCCTTTCATACTAACACAGAAAACCTCACCAAATGGCTTTGCTGCAAAAGTCTGTGACTGCATTGTTCGACTTCTCAGATTAATAATACTCTCACTGCCAAAAGTGTCTAAGCTCCCTTATCTGAGGGTATTGTGTGTTGAAATTCTGCTTCCAGAAACCATAGCCGGATCTTCAAGATACTTTCTTTCTTCTCTGATTTGCAAACGTATCCCAGATGGAACCAAACTTAAGATTTATGAATTTTCAAAACATAAAAAAGCTCTTAAAAGATATATTCTAGTCTAGATTTCAATTTCCAGTTTTAAGTAGATCAGACTTTGGGGACTGGAGCTGGGGGAAGAACTCATTTATGGGGCAGAGGGAAGACAATGAGGTTACAATGTCCAATTAGAACTCTCTCTGCTCATGAGTGTACTCTTTTATATGTCCCACCTATAGGTCAGGCTGCACTCAAACCAAATAGCTCTTGCTTTGCAAATAGTACATTTGTGGGGTTTTTTTTTTCTTTTTCTTTTTCATCTTTGGACTGCTACCCTTCTCCACCCTCCATAGTGCTCACATCCTCTTATGGCATTCCT
>NW_006775530.1:993062-1001388 GCF_000442215.2 Lipotes vexillifer
CCTGATAACTCTAGTAAATGAGAACTATTCCTAGAACTTTCTTCAGAGAGCAGAGAGAACATCAAAGTCAGTGTTACCTTTTCTTTCAGATCTGGGGACTGTGCTAACCTTGACATTTTATATAGCTATTATACTATTTTAAATGTTTTCAGATATATACTCCTTCATAATTAGGATAAGAAAGCTGAGTTCTCCAGTACCACAAAATCAGCAATCTTACTGCTGCTATGTCCTAATGATGATATCTGGCAATGCTTAGCAAAGCCCAGGTAGCTGTTCCATGGTCTCATCACCCTGCCCATTGTAGGATGCATCACTGAGCCAGCACTGAATTAGAGTTGCTGACGGATTCCACTCTGCTGCCACAGAGGGAGAGGGCCAGGGCCAGGATCCTGCATGGGCTCACACAGCTCAAAGCAATGTGCCATGATGTTTGTGCTAAAGAGCGAGCTGGCTTCACTGACAAAGTGTACTCTTTTAACAAGCTGGCTCTCCAGGATTTGTCTTCCTTAAAGAGATCTGCCAACTAAAAAAGATACCACACTAAGGAAACCCACCTCAAAAATTATTCTTCAATATTAGATAGATGATCTCCCTGGAATGGCAGTGATATCCAGTCATTCAAACTAATAAAGCTCCACTAACCCTAACCAAAGGCACATTTGGTAAGCAATAAAAAATGGCTTAGGCTAAAATGAGGATTTTCTTTTAAAATAAATCTTATCCCCTGGCTCCTACCAAAGATAAAATCAGAAAATCCTAAAACAAGCAAAACTTTTCTTTCAAAGCAGTGGTTTCCAACTTGTTTTTCAAGTTGGTCACTACTAGAAAGGGAGTGGAAGGCAAGGTAAATCAAATCTTGCAAGTTCTAAGTCTTAAAGTTAGCACTTATGAGTGGCAAAGCTTGTGATGCACTGGGAAGTGATGGTCAGGGTGGGATGCAGGGAGAGCCATGACAGATGAAGAAACCTTTGGTGATGCAATTCAAGGACTTCCTAGGGTAGAAGGAGTAAGTGAAGACAGTAAAATCTAACAAAATGTATAAACTATATGGAGTGACCAAGAAGCACGGACTGCTGCAAACTAGCACCTGGTTAGAGATAGTTGTCCTAAGCAAAAGATCAAGGCTAAGCCTGAAACAAATTCTATTGGAAGAAGAAGAAAAAGAAAAAAAAAGAAACTATTAGATGTTTGATTATGTCCAAAAAGAAAAAGAATGAGCCACCCTTCTTATCAAGGGAAATAAACCTAATTACTTAGAAACCACATTAGGAAACTAGACAATAAATCAACAGCCTTATTTTGGAGATTACTAGAGTCCTAGAATTTCTGGCAAGGTAGTTTGAAAAAGGCAAGCTCTTCTTTAAACATGGTTACAGTTCAGCAGTGATTTGTAGGTCCTTGTCAAGGCACTGTGCTGGAGGAGAGAGCAAAGAGCTTTCTTTATGTGCTTTTTTTTTTTTTTTTTTTTTGAGGTGGAAATACTTCTTGTGACATTCAAGGCTCTTTACTGATTTTTTTGCTGCTCATACAAGCAGTCCCATGCGAGTGACTTTGGCCGACAAGAATGTGTGCAACACAAATACTATCGGCTTCGGACAGGAGTGCAGGTCCATGGTCTGTGGAGAAAGGACATTAATTATCACTGCTATATACAGATGCTTTAATAAACAAACATGCAAAATAAACAAATTTGGACACGATGTTCTACTTTTTAAAAAGAACTTGGATAATGGATGTGCCAGATTTATGGCAACTCTTCGGAACTTAGAGCCGCAAATGGAAGTGTACTCTGAAGTAAGGTTATTCTATGTCAAAATTAAACACCAGTGTGAAATTTCACATCCACAATTAGGACACTATTGGTGGTGTACTAGATTTCACCATGCTACGTAGGAAGATGTAAAGGAAAGAGGAATATCCTATATGGAAACCACTGACTGTAAGTATATTCCCCAGGGGGAATCACAGTGAATTCAGCTGAAGTGTGACCATCTATGTGTATGATTTTTGATACCCCTTATCGGTTTGTGGTGGGAATGACAACCCTTGAAGCTAGTTGGGAGGGCTAGTTATACCTTTCTAAGCACAGGTCTCTAATTTGGACAGCTGACATCAGATGAACAGGCTTTTGAAGTCCATGGCTATCCATAGTTTCCTAAAGGTTCATCATTTAAAATAAGATTTCTAGGGCTTCCCTGGTGGCGCAGTGGTTGAGAGTCTGCCTGCCGATGCAGGGGACGCGGGTTCGTGCCCCGATCCGGGAAGATCCCACATGCCGCGCAGCGCCCAGGTCCGTGAGCCATGGCCGCTGAGCCTGCGCGTCCGGAGCCTGTGCTCCGCAACAGGAGAGGCCGCAACAGTGAGAGGCCCGCGTACCGCAAAAAAAAATTAAATAAATAAAATAAAATAAAATAAAATAAGATTTCTAGCCACAGTTTTCTCATTTGGAGTTTGAACTTCATTATCCCTAAGATCTGTTTCAGTTCTAAAATTTCAAGATTCTGTTTTTCAAATTTACACCTATCATGACTGTGTCAATGGACATAAGATTTCACGTATAAGACAAGACTTGAACTACTGGCTCAATATTGATAAGAGAGAAAAGGCATGACTTTGACTTCTTTATCATGATTTCTGATTTCTGAAGTTCACTTGACACACTTCTCTAGTTCTCCAAGGGGACTCATGAATTCCTGTTGATATTTCCTTTAAAGGACAAGGAAGTCAAAAAAGATGATGGCGGGCTTCCCTGGTGGGGGAATGGCCATGGCCGCTGAGCCTGCGCGTCCGGAGCCTGTGCTGCGCAACGGGAGAGGCCACAACAGTGAGAGGCCAGTGTACCACAAAAAAAAAAAAAAAAAGATGATGGCTGTATGTACATATCTCCATATCTTTTTTTTCTGATCAGCAGAATTTCTGTAGCAACTGTCACTTTATTACTTTTAACTCTTATCCCAACAAACTGCTGATAATATCAATGGATAGAATTTATTTATTAAAGTTTGCCAGCTTTAGTATTTTGTACCTTATATTTGTTAAAAGCCTGTTTCTTAAAACGGCTATTTTTCTTTCTAAAATTCAAACAAAACTTTTAAAAAAGGGAATGATTTCCTAATGTGGGAAAAAAAAACCCCAGTGAAACCCCAAAACCAAACCCGTGCATCTTTGAAACCTGAAGAAGAATTTCCTGGCTCCAAATGGAATATCAGTCTGTAAGCCCATAATTTTCTATAGAAGAGGTAAGAAGCAATAGGAAGAAAGAGAATACCTATTAGAATAAACATGTTTTTCAGAAACACGCTTACCAGTTCTCCCTCAGGACCACCAAAATCCAGATACAGATTTCTGATGCCATCATCAGCAGACATTTTCAGCCTTTCGAAGGGGTAGCGGTACAATATGCTGCTGGAACCTCCATTTTCCCTGGAGATAGTGAACCCACTTTCATAGTGGACAGTGAGTCTTACCTCTTGGCCATTTAATGTGCAGCCTATTGAAGACAAGAAAAAACATCATTAATAAAGTTACTACTTCAGTTAGAAAGTGATAAAGGCTTCTCCTGACTTCTAAAAAGGGAAAAGAATTTTCTTGAGAATGTGTGATACCTAACCTATTTGGAACATCCTGAAGTGAGTTTTGTTTTGGTCACTCAAGTCAACATCTTGATTGAGATGAGGAAGAATTTCCATAACTTTCCTTGATATCTGATCTGATTCAGTTCAATTCAGTGAGTACCAAGTGAATACTTGTGCTGACAGTAGGCTGTATATGGTACTGGAAAAGTAAGAGGTATGGTCCCTGCTCTCAACACCTCACAAACGACAGGCATAGACATGAAATCCCTAACTGCTTAAGGTAGATGGTATAGAACATGACTGAACACCAAACTGAATAAGGCCAAAGTCAAGGAAAGGTTTCCTGGAGATGGGACTTGAGAAAGGCCCTAAAAAACGCTCACATTTGATAGGTAGTGAGAAGTAAGAATAAGGTTTCAAGTGGGCAAGAAGGATGAACAACCAAAGGAGAAACAGCAGAGGCAACTTTCAGGGCAGTAACATGGATTGGTTGGTATTTGAGAAGTCACACTGTCAGTCCTATCAAAGATAAAATTCAAAAGATATATCTGAATTGATGGGACCAAAAAAACCGATCATCAAGACTGGCAAATGTCTTCTGTCAAGACTGGTGAAGTCCCTGTTTCACTAACACTTGAGCAGTTTTGTTGTCAGTACAGAGGCTACAAGTGAAAGGCCCTCTGCGACATGGGAATTAACATAGTCCTCTGAGAGCTGAGTTTACAATCACCTAAAGGACCAGAGTCGAGTGAGGCTTGGTCACTGTGAACAGGAAGAATGGCTCCCAAACAAGCAAGTCCTCATACTCAGACCAATGTATCCTTGCGCTGGACATGAAAAACACTCAATTAGTCAAGGCAGCTGGCATGTTCAAGAAATAAGGAAAAGGAATAACAAATATTGGCAGTGTCCCTTTTCAGCACTACTCGAATAGGAGAGTTCTGAACAGTGAACTTTGAATATTAATTACCTTCAGAGAAGGAACCTGGTGGGGGGGGGGACATGGATAAAATTAACTACCTGTGGAAGTAATCTAATGCAATAATCTCTAAATGACTGGCTGAGGGGTTTGGAAGAAGAACAAAAAGATCCCAATCAAGGCAACCAGGGTACAGTTTTCAAGAGAATTTTATTCTATTAATATCCCTGAAGCTATAACTTAGTAGGGTATTGAGGTCTGATGATAAGAGAGGGGTCAGTTCTAGTCTAGAAAAGAAATGCTCAAAGAATGAGGTCCACCCAAGTCCTTACAGCACTGGCTGGAGAAGGTCCAGTGCAGGCGGGGGAGGATTTCAGCCTGCATGTGTGTCCCTAGTGGAGCGAGATCTGGCAATCAAAGGCAGCCAGCAAAGGCAAGCCATTAATCCTCAACAAGCTTTTTGTATAAGAGATTTCTTAAATGTTCTGCTTAGGATTGTTTCCCCTCAGGAGGGAAGGAAAGGAAAGGAAAGGACAGCAAATGTCAGTGTCTGTGTGTATTACTTTAAAAAAACAGAATACTGTTTAAGATTACCTCAACCTTGAAAAGGAGAAGTAAAGGTCATACTGAGTATGTTTAGGTTTATAACTCAGTTTGTCGAAAACTTATAATACCAGATAATTTTGAATGAGCATATGAACTGGCCATAAAAATGTTGTGCCTAATAGTCTTAGTTAAATGGCTTCTCCCCGAGTAGTAATAAAACAGTTGAGGCAATGTGATTGCCTCACCCTCAGAGGGTCTCAGGAGTAATGAACCAAAGAGAAATAAGCCTCTGACTCTGATTTTAATGGGGGGGAGCCTGTGCTCCGCAATGGGAGAGGCCACAACAGTGAGAGGCCCGCATACCGCAAAAAAAAAACAAAAACAACAACAACAACAACCGAACCTCTGTTAAGAAAAGTAGGGATCTGGGGCATCAGAGGCTGTTCTCATTCCCTATTCCCTACCCCCAACTCCAACATGATGATTCTATCAGGACAGGACAAGCCATGAAAACCAGCAGCTCTGCTGCTTGGAGGGTGATGGCTTAATTTGGTGTCCAGAGTATTGTTGGAAACAAATGATCTTAGAAAATAAGTGGTAAACGATCACTGAAAATTAATATTACAGCTGGCTGAGACTGCAGCACTGGTTGGGGCAAGCAATAGAGCAGTCAGAAATTTAAGTGAGACCCAGGGAACAGTCGTAGTAGACCTTGATAAGCTCTCACGTATCCTTGGTGGTCTGGAAGGTGTGCCCATTTCCAAGGTTATGCACTGGCTGAATGTGAGGCCTTGCATATACAGAAAATAAAAGTTACAGCAGACTTAACTGAACTTTAAATGTGTTGCTCAAGTCATACACAGATACTCAGCAAAGGGTAAAGCCAAACTAGGCTCAAGATATTTAAGTACAACCTGTTACCAACCATTAGCTGACCACTAAACTATGCTGACAATCCCTAGGAAGTCAGGCTTAAAATTAAAAACAAGAATTAAAAGAAAAAAAAAACTGAGACACATCAGTGGCAGGGGAAACAGACTCTACAGACTTAGTCCAGGCAAGTTACCAAACAGCCAACAAACAACAGTAGCAGCAACAACCGCTGGTGAGGGGGAAGATCAGAATCGAGAGTTGCTATATTATCTAAAACAGAGGTCAGCAAACTATAGCCCATGGCCCAGTTATGGCCCATTGCCTGTTTCTTTTACATAAAGGTTTTTTGGAAGACATCTATGCTCATTCATTTACATATTGCCTATGTCTGCTTTCCCACTACAACAGCAGAGTTAGTTAGTTACAATAGAGACCACAGAGCTTGCAAAGCCTAAAGTATTTACTGTATGGTCCTTTATAGAAAACATGTGTTGGTCCCTGATCTAAAATGTTCAGTTTTCAACAAAAAAGTATGAGACATACAAATAAATAGGAAAGGGAGGCCTATATACAGAAAGAGGACACACTTAATAGAAATTGGCTCTGAGGGGGCCTAAATGTTAGACTTAACAAAGATTTCAAGGCAGCTGTTATAAATATGTTCAAAGAACTGAAAAAATAAACAAGTTTTTAAATTAAAGTATGACAACAACTCAATAGAGAATATCAATCAAAAGATAGAGATTATAAAACAAAACAAATGCCAGAGTTGAAAGGCACAGTAACTGAAATGAAAATTCACCAAGGGATTCAACAGCAGATTTGAGACTGCAGAAAAAAAGAATTAGTGACCTTGAAGATATATCAATAGAGATTATCCAATCTAAAGAAAAGAAAGGAAAAACGATGAAGAAAAATAAACACATACTAACATATGTGTAAGGGGAGCAGAGAGAGAGAGAGAGAGAGAGAGAGAGAAGGGCAGGCACCTATGAGAAGTGGCCCTATTCTGATGGGACAGAATCTGGGCCTCATTAACAAAGCTCTGAGCTGGTCTACATGGCTTATTATAACCATCCTGATGTCTTTTTTAAAAAAAATAAATTTATTTATTTATTTATTATTTTTGGCTGTGTTGGGTCTTTGTTGCTGCGTGCGGGCTTTCACTAGTTGCGGCGAGTGGGGGCTACTCTTTGTTGCGGTGTGAGGGCTTCTCATTGTGGTGGCTTCTCTTGTTGTAGAGCACGGGCTCTAGGCACGCAGGCTTCAGTAGTTGTGGCACACGGGCTCAGTAGCTGTGGCTCGTGGGCTCTAGAGCGCAGCCTCAGTAGTTGTGGCACACGGGTTTAGTTGTTCCGCGGCATGTGGGATCTTCCCGGGCCAGGGATCGAACCCGTGTCCACTGCATTGGCAGGCGGATTCTTAACCACTGTGCCACCAGGGAAGTCCCCATCCTGATGTCTTGATTCAACTAAAATCCTTTTGGAGGGCTACAAATCCATTATCCACCTCAATTTAGAGATAAGAAGTGGTAAGAAATTTGTTTTTTTGGCTGCACCTCATGTCATGCACCAGGGATTGAACCCACGCCCCCTGTAGTGGGAGCACAGAGTCCTAACCACTGGACCACCAGGGAATTCCCAATGGTAAGAAATTTAATATACTAATTTTATTGACAGGGTAGTTGTTAGAAATATTAAAAAACACACAACAGCAGCATCCAAGGACAATCATAGGACATCAAATATTGAAGCTTAAAAGAGAGGAAGAAACTACAGTTTTTGAGGTAATCAAGGGAGGGAGATAAACAGTCAGCACTCAGAAGTGGGTGCTTTGTGCTCCTTGTGTCGGGTACATCGTGGATTGATGGTGGGCAGAGCTGATGATAAGGGAAGCAACTTCATGAGCCTGCACTCAGAATAATCTGAAAACATACATGAAGACTAACTGTCCAGTAGAATTGTGAATTACGTTTTAGTTTTTTTGGTTTGTTCATTAATTCATCATTCATATTTTTAAAAAATTCTCTGCTCTCATAAGGCAGCAGAGAAGACAGACAGGTAATCACAACCAATCTATACTTGAAAAAAAATGATTTTGAGGACTTATTATGTGTCAGACACTGTGTTAGGTGCAGGGAGATACAGAGCTGAACAAAAGATGGTTCCTGTTTAGACAAGTGAGAAAGAAAAGGAAATATGGATACAGCAGAATGAAGTAAGTGCTATAATAGAGAAGTGGACAAAATACTGTGGGAGGATAGAGGAGGGGGAAGTAGATAAACTCTGGGGAATTGGAAAAGGCTTAATAGAGGTACTATTTCAGTTAGGTTTAATAAAAAGTACTTTGGGGCTTCCCTGGTGGTGCAATGGTTGAGAGTCCGCCTGCCGATGCAGGGGATACGGGTTCG
>NW_006775530.1:1003075-1058073 GCF_000442215.2 Lipotes vexillifer
AAAAAAAAAAAAAAAAAAAAGTACTTTGTTGGGTGTGTACTGTACACAAGAATTAGTTATCATGAATTTTAACTCATCTAAAAATGAAAATAATAAACTTTCAGGGTTTTTCGGGAAAATTTATTACCAAGTAATATGCAAAACAGCCAACCTCATCTCTTCTCTAATTCCTCTCACCCGAAGACCTTCAATACCCACCCACAATCTGGGGTAGGGGTCAGGAACAAAGTGATGATCAGGGGTGGGGTGGGAGACAGCAGAGGAGCAAGGCCTATAAAACCACATAAAACCAGGAATCTCGAGTTTACCACATGTACTCATCCAAGCTCAGGCATTCTAAACAAAGTTCACTGATGAGACCTTATATGATGAATAAGCTGCACTTGAAAATTCTCTGACTTCACCTTTAAGGTTTAAATTGTTGTACCCATTAATTTTTTAAATAATAGCTTTATTGAACTGTATGGTATCATTTATATGTGGAATCTAAAACATACAACAAACTAGTGAATATAACAAAAAAAAGAAGCAGACTCACAGATACAGAGAACAAACTAGTGGTTACCAAGGTGCGGGGGGGCCACACAGGGGTCGGGGGGTGGCAGGCACAAACTACTGGGTGTAAGATGGGCCCAAGGATGTACCCATGTACCCAACATGGGGAATATAGCCAATATTTTGTAATAACTGTAAATGGAAAGTAACTTTTAAAATTGTATAAATTTTTTTGAAGTTAAAATAAACAGACTCTTGGGAGAGCAGCGGGGAGGAAGACTGAGTGAGGCATTGAGGGGAACCCTAGAAACGGAGGCAGAGGATGGAGGTTCAGAAGAGGGAGAGGAGGAGACAGAGGGAGACTGCAGGAGTTAAGCCCCGAGGAGGGCTATGTTCCACTTCGCTTGGAAGAAGACCCAGGAGGACCACGGGTGAGCTCACAGCACACCCGAGGACTGTCAGAAATGAAGGGGCTGCTGCATGGTGACCGCCCGGACCTCACCAAAACCCAGTACAGATGACAACGGTCACTGTCACGCCTGACAGTTATTTCTCTGTTTGCTTCCTGACAAGCCTGTGACAACTTGAGGGTAGTGAGTAGCTATTCTATTTTAAATGTTCATTAAACTGAATTCACTGAATTTTTTCCCTTTTCTCCCTCAAAATGTAGAATGTCACATGGTATTTAAAAAAAAAAAGGTTTATTGACACATAATTCACATACCCTACAATTTACCCATTTCAAGTATAAAACTCAATGGTTTTTAGTGTATTCAGAGTCGTACACACTCATTTATTTTTAATACATAGTTTTGACTGCTTAATCGTATAAACGATTCTGGACGCAGTCTTCGCGGAGGGTCGCCGCGGTTTCCTGCTTCAGCAGTGCTTGGACGGAACCCGGCGCTCGACCCCCGCTCCGGCCGGCCGCTAAGCGCCAGCCCTCGCCACCACCTCACTGCGCCCTCCGGCCGCCCCAAGGTCCCCGCCGCCGCCTTTCCTCCGCCGCCCGCCATCCGCCATGATGACTGCGTCCCCCTCGCAGGTGCGCCAGAACTACCACCAGGGCTCGGAGGCCGCCATCAGCCGCCAGATCGACCTGGAGCTCTACGCCTCCTACGTCTACCTGTCCGTGTCATACTATTTTGACCGCGATGATGTGGCTTTGAAGAACTTTGCCAAATACTTTCTTCACCAGTCTCGTGAGGAGAGGGAACATGCTGAGAAACTGATGAAGCTGCAGAACCAACGGGGTGGTGGAATCTTCCTTCAGGAGATCAAGAAACCAGACCGTGATGACTGGCAGAATGGGCTGAATGCAATGGAATGTGCGCTACACTTGGAAAAGAGTGTGAATCCGTCACTACCGGAACTGCACAAACTGGCCACTGGCAAAAAATGACCCCCATTTGTGTGACTTCATTGAGACTCATTACCTGAATGAGGAGGTGAAATCCATTAAAGAATTGGGTGACCACGTAACCAACTTGCGCAAGATGGGGGCCCCCGAATCTGGCATGGCAGAGTATCTCTTTGACAAGCACACCCTGGGAAACAGTGATAATGAGAGCTAAGCCTTAGGCTGGCTTCCTGTAGCCACGGGGTTGACTTCCCTGCATCAAGGCAGTGCATGCATGTTTGGGTTACCTTTACCTTTTCTGTAAGTTGTACCAAAACATCTACAAGTTCTTTCCTTAGTACCATTGTTTCAAATAAAGTAATTTGGTACCCCCCCAAATAATAATAATATAAACTATTCTGTTTTTCATTTGAAAATCTAGAGTAGTGGTTCTCAACCCATTCAAGTTCCAAAAAACCTTTGGACCTTTCAATGCCCTAGCCTACTGAATTAAAGTCTATGGAGGAAGCAGAAACTAACACAGCAATTAACTAACACAGTAAAGCAATTATACTCCAATAAAAATGTTAAAAAAAAAATAAGATAAAATAAAATCTATGGAGGTAGACCTTAGGTATTGATATTATTAAAAAACTCTCCAGGCTACTTCACAGTGCAGTTGGGGGTTGAGAACTACTGATCTAGAGCATTAACACCTGTTTTGGGGGTACAATTCTGATG
Organism: Lipotes vexillifer; assembly: GCF_000442215.2. Lineage (NCBI taxonomy): Eukaryota > Metazoa > Chordata > Mammalia > Artiodactyla > Lipotidae > Lipotes > Lipotes vexillifer. The sequence continues at coordinate 1,005,651 of NW_006775530.1, forward strand.
ATTATGCTGACCTTATTTAATTGGGTAAATATAAGACACTGGGATTGGGAAAAGAGGGCCAATCTTTGGGCCCCAGCACAATCCATTATTTTCAGCCCTAGACTTCCCAGGAAATTCTCAAACTAAAATTCTAATATTTTTTCCAGCTTCTCAGTAATATTATATTATAAAATTCTTTATAATGATGGTTTTGGTGTATGGGACTAATCAATGGTTCATAAGGCAAAAAAAAAAATTGTTTTTCAGGTTATACAAGTATGATACAACTTTAATAATTCAAACAACATAAAAGTAGCCTGCAATTGCACTTGTTGTTAGGGATGGAGTAAAAGCCGGGGGTGTCTTTGGCACAAATTACTCAGGAATAAAAGGCAATGCCCACTTCAGCAGCTAAGATATGCGTGTGCATCTCCACCCAATTCCTCCTCTCCTCCCTCTGTCCCTCTTCCAGGCTAAGACCAATCCCTCCACTTGTGTTTTGGATCCCATCCACTGGGATCACAGATCCCAGAAACTGTCCAAGGTTGATTATTCCTTCTTCCTTTTGCATTTTCAACACCTCCCTCTAAGTCAGGTCCCTTCCATTAACTTTTTTAGATGTTCAGGTCTCTCTCATTATTATAAGAAATGCCACTACTCAACTCTTTACCTTCCTCTTTCTACCACTCCCCTCCCCTCCTCTTCACAGCAAAACATCTTAAAAGAGCTGTCTAGACTCAGTTTATCCATGGTTCACCTTCCATTCAACCCTCAGCCCTCTGCAAGCTGCCAGTACCATCACACCCCTAAGTGTCTCTCTCCAAGGGCACCAATTATTTCCATGTACCTAAATCTGACTCACATCTTTAGCTCTTGTCTTGATGCTTGTAGAACTCATTGTTGGCTGTCTACCCAGATTTTATTTCTCCATTATTCCTTTACAGCCAAACTCCAATTTTATTCAGGTTTCTAGTCTCTCCTTATGTGTTTCAGGGAAGGATGACCTCAACTTCAAGGGAAGATAGCCTCTGGGCCAGTCAGAGCATTGCTTTCTCCTGGTGACTGCCATTGGTCCAGGGTGTGCATATGAACCTATGACTGGGAAGAGAAGACCCCCCCCCCTTTACGCTTGCTCTCTCCTATCTAAAATACATTTCTTAAATGTTTAATCTAATTTTAGAGGGCATTTTCTCTTAATCCCAGCCTAAACCATCCAACTGATACATTTAACCCTACTGGCTATTCCTCTCCTTGAAATCCTCTTCCTTAGGCTTCCATGACACTTACTGCCCTCACCTGCCCTGGTTTTCCTTCTACTGCTCTGGCTACTACATCACAATCTGCGAAGTGGCAGGGACACTGGCTTTTTCAGACCATGGGGATATTGTTGAGTGTAATTACGTATATTAAAGATAACTTTCTTTAAGTAGTTCCCTAATGGTAAAAAATTTAATAAAGCTAAGAGGAAGAAAAGGCTCATTAACTAATAATAAATAACAATAAATCTCATTGTTACACCAAGATGAATACAATCTATGTTTTCTACTTCGTGTCTTTTAAAATGATAGACTGCTGGTGATTACCGGTGTATCATGAAGAACAAAGACGCTAATGTTAGGACTTTCCTTGTGGTCCAGTGGTTAAGAATCCGCCTTCCAATGCAGGGGACACAGGTTCGATCCCTGGTGGGGGAACTAAGATCCCACATGCCGTGGGGCAACTAAGCCCCGGCGCCACAACTACTGAGCCCACGCACTCTGGAGCCTACGTGCCACAACTAGAGAGAAGCCTGCACGCTGCAACTAAAGATCCTGCATGCTGCAACTAAGACCCGATGAAGCTAAAAATTAATTAATTAATTAATTTTTAAAAAAGGACTCTAATGTCAAAGTAAGTCTATGCTGCAAGTCCTGTTTCTGCTGCTGTGGGGCCAGTTACTTGGTAGGAGGGCTCTGGGGGCTCCAATGTTTCCAGTAAGACCCTTTAGCGGCTGCAGAGCTGTGTCACCCTGGGCTCCTCTGGGCCTTCCAGAACAACCCAGAAGAGAGTGGGTATTGCAGGGTAGGCTTTGAGTGGGCTGCCCAGGATGCTCTCTAAGAAAGGCTGAGGTAGCATTCTCTGTTACTGCATGGAAAAGCCAGCCCATCAAGTATAATTAGTGGGCTAATCACACTCAAGGGTTAAAAAAGAAGAACATGATTCTGCGTTCCTTTCTTATAGCTATTTGGTCAAAGGTATGAAGCAGGTCTTATTTGTTTCTATTTCTCTCATCACAAAGCATAGCACTCTGTAAACAATTAAACACTAAGCATTTGTTGATTTAATGAATTAAGAGAAACTGATAACGTATATGTCCTCCAGGAGTTTAATATGCCCATAAGAATAAGTCATTTAGAGGAAGAAATGCAGGGGCTTAAGACATGCATTTAGAAAGGATTCCAGTTCAAGTTCCAGCCACACTAACCCAAATTCCTGTATCTTGAAAATGGAGGTAATAAAACTTGCCTTACAGAGTTGTGTGTTAGGGTTAGATGACACATGTATCTCATTTATGACTTATAACAACCCCAACATGTACTTATTATTCTTTTTGTTTCTGTCTTTCCTACTTCAAAGGAAGGGGCTACACCTACCTTATTTATTTTAGTATAGTCAGTAAAAGCAGAGTATATACTCAATTAATATCTGTTGAGTAGAGGAACAAAAAGGGATTCAAGAGAATTTCTATGAAATTGAGAACAACATGGTTAAAGCAAACTTTTTTCATATATGCTAACACTCTAAATACTTAAAAATGCCCATTTTTCTTCTCCTCTTGCCCATTCTCTGCATATTTTAAAATGCAACTCCTACCTATATCTTCTACTTCTTAGTCTTCATATCACCAAGCTACAGAAATATAAAGTATCTTCATGAAATTCATGTATGATTTAAAAACTTTAACAGCTTGGGTAATTGTTATGATGAAATTAAACTTTTAAAAGCATACTTATTAAAATTCAAACAACTACACACACTAAAGTGTATGTATTTTCCTATTTTCAATTCCTGTGACAAATGGAAAATGGTTTTATGTACCTGAGGGTGTTAACTGCATTCTCTGCCTGGTCATCTTAAAGTTATATTTGCTAGAAGGAAAAAGTTCTTGTGTACCAAAAGGATTACTGATCAATTCTACTCTAAGTATAATCTAATAAAGGCTTAAAACTAAACACACATTATAAAGATAATGTATGGCATTCACTAGTCAAATCTTACAAGGAGTCACTGAAATTCTTCTAAATGCGTAAACTATAACCAAACACATAAGAGACAAAAAAAAGCTCAACTGATTTCTTTTTGTCAACTTCCTGACTTTCTTTAGACCATAAACACCTGAATATGTAGTACGATGTGCCTCAAATATAGTTTTAAATAAACCTTTCTGAATCTCCCAATAGTTTAACAGAGGGTGATAACATGCATCTGAAGGACATGCTGGCTTATGTATGTATGTGTACATACATGTATGTATACACTAAGCATATACATCACGTTAACATGTAACAGACTACGTGCCTACACGCATGAGTACATGCATGCACGCACGCACACACACACACAAACAAATTTTAAAGAAATTCTGGTTCTCATCAAAGCAGTTTACTTTCAGCCAGTTTAATATTTCTGGCACAGCTCTAAATACACAGTGATTCATAAGTACATCAATTGATCTGAATTGTGGAAATGAAAGTATTACCAAGGTAATATTAAGATAGAGCTGTGAATGAGAACAAAAAGTTCAAAGTTACCAAAAAATATGTTCTTTTGTCCATTTAAAAATATAAGGAACCAGGTGGTCCTTATTCTCCCTCTCCTCAAGCCATCTGTATTTAAACAACTGTGAGCCAAGGACTGAATAGATCTTGGTTTCCTGTAGTATGAAGTTTAGCTGCCAGACACCAAAGAAACAACACGAAACTAAAAAGTGTTAAAAAGCCACGTTGCACTCTTTGTTTTGGGAAGCATATCTCTCAGGATCCTTGAAGAAGATTATGGTGACCCCATATGCCAGCGATGAGTGTGCTGGCTTGACCCCTGGGACTCCACACAGGAACACAGAGCATCCAGACTTTCCAACTGAGGACTTCCCCATCCCAGAAAGCACATTCTGCGGCCAAGACAAAAACCAGCCCCACAGTCCTTAATGTGGCGACCAACCACTCCATAGAGAAAATGGATAGGAGACTGACAAGTGAGAAAGTGAGAAACCACACTGCTGATGTGGTGGCTTTGGTCAAAATCCAAGGTGGGATCTAGGCATTGGTGTCATTGCTTGAATCATCATTGTGGTTGTGAGGAAAATATAGAGTAGGTCCTAAAAAGTTGAAGAATTGTGCTACTTTGACAACATTGAAAAATCTGTCCTTGTGCCAGTGTTAGAATATGACCCATGGAAATGTTGCCCAGGCAGTTCTAAAGCCATGGAGATCCCTAACTTTCCAAAAGCAATGGAAAGGAATATAAATCAAAAGACATTCTGCTCTCAAAACATTTTCTCTTTTTGTATAAATTCTGTAAAACTAGGTTTATAAAATAAAATACATAGAAAACAGGAGCAAAACTAAGTAAACCAACTTGCAATCAAGATATTCAAAGTAACTAAAACCATATTAGAAACTGTAACTGTGTCTTCATTTTGACTACTTTCTGTTCTTGTTAAAATGAAAAGCAATCTGGAAATATCTATACATAACCATATACACAAATGTACATATATGAAACCATACTTCCAAATTCATATAGACAAGCCACAAGAGGGCGCTTCGACAATGGAAAGAGACCATGAGGCTTATTTCCTTTAGATGCTTAGTTCAGTACCTACTGGGCAACACATTTTCAAACTTTGGAAGAGAGACTCCTATTCCAAATTCTCTTTACTTTGCTACAGCTATAAGCTTTGCCAGATGCTCATATTTTTAAGGGTGTCTATCCATGTTCCAAATCTTAACCAGAGGGTCAATGCACCTAGTATTTAGTAAATGAGTCCTTACACTATAAAGATTTAAATAATGAACAGTAAAACACCATGTTGTACAGAGTGTTGTAAATGTGTTCAGAGCCATGTAAAAAGCTCATGAAAACTCTGCTACCGCAACAGAGAAACCCAGTTTCTTTCCATCGTGATCACTTTAAGGTGCCTTATTTCAGAACATTTTTAAGTCTGGCATACAGGATAATGGTTCTTACTTTAAAACAAAGTATAACAGTTCCATTTAATTACTATTAGAAGTGAAATGCTAGGATCTGTACCTAGAGAGACTTCCTTGATCAGCTCAGCAGCAGCATGGCAACCCTGAACAAGTATCCGGGTCCAGGTCGATAGATCCCGATGCGTCTCCACCCGGAAGAGATGCATCTCAATGCCCTGCCGAGAGCCTGTCCTGGTAGCAAACGTAAGGTCAGATCCAAGTGAGGGTGATCGACATCCGGAGCCAGAATGAACCAACCTAGAACCACAAAGATCAAAGGCAATTAATGCACTGTCAGAGGAAAATGTCAGCAATTTATGCTGATTAATAAGCAGAAATTATAAAAGCCATCAGCAGTTTTTTGTTTTGGTTTTTTTGGTTTTTTTGCGGTGCACGGGCCTCTCACTGTTGTGGCCTCTCCCCTTGCGGAGCACAGGCTCCGCGGCCATGGCTCACGGGCCTAGCCGCTCTGTGGCATGTAGGATCTTCCCGGACTGGGGCACGAACCCGTGTCCCCTGCATCGGCAGGCGGACCCTCAACCACTGCTCCACCAGGGAAGCCCCATCAGCAGTTTTTAGATAAGTATATTTCAAAACAAGATTATAGTCTTTGAAGTAGATACCATTCTGTTTTCCCATAAAATGACCCCTGGTGTCACAGGCAGAACACTAGGCTGGATGGCCCAAGGCTCCAGTTTCCCATTAGCTTTTTTTAATGCTCCTAAGAGGCCATGCGTATCAAAAAAAGATTCAATTTTGATTAAGGGCTTCCCTGGTGGCGCAGTGGTTGAGAGTCCGCCTGCCGATGCAGCGGACACGGGTTCGTGCCCCGGTCCGGGAAGATCCCACATACCGCGAAGCGGCTGGGCCCGTGAGCCATGGCCGCTGAGCCTGTGCGTCCGGAGCCTGTGCTCCGCAACGAGAGATGCCACAAGAGTGAGAAGCCCGCGTATCGCAAAAAAAAAAGAATAAAGCTGAGTATACCAGAAACTAACACACTGCAAATCAACCATACATCAATTAAAAAAAAAAAAAAGAATAAAGTATCTATAAACATCTTTGTATAGGTTTTTTTAAAATAAATTTTCCAACTCCTTTGGGTAAACCAAGGAGTGGAATTTCTGGGCTGTATGGTAAGAAAATGTTTGTAAGAGACCACCAAACTCTGTCAAACTGGCTGTACCATTTTGCATTCCCACCAGCATTGTATGAGAGGTCCTGTTGCTCCATATCCTCACCAGTGTTTGGTGTTGTCAGTGTACCGGATACTGGCTATTCTAATAAGTGTGTGGTGGTATCTCGTTGTTTTAATTTGCATTTCCCTGATGATATGTGATGTGAAACATATTTTCATATTTTTATTTGCGATCTGTATATTTTCTTTGGTGGGGCATCTATTCATGTTGTCCTTGGCCCATTTTTTGTTTGTTTGTTTGTTTGTTTTTTAACATCTTTATTGGGGTATAATTGCTTTACAATGGTGTGTTAGTTTCTGCTTTATAACAGAGTGAATCAGTTATACATATACATATGTTCCCATATCTCTTCCCTCTTCGTCTCCCTTCCTCCCACCCTCCCTATCCCACCCCTCCACGCAGCCACAGAGAACCGAGCCGGTATCCCTGTGCCATGCGGCTGCTTCCCACTGGCTATCTACCTTACGTTTGTCAGTGTATATATGTCCATGTCTCTCTCTCGCCCTATCATAGCTCACCCTTCCCCCTCCCCATATCCTCAAGTCCGTTCTCCAGTAGATCTGTGTCTTTATTCCTGTTTTACCCCTACGTTCTTCATAACATTTTTTTTTCTTAAATTCCATAAATATGTGTTAGCATACGGTATTTGTCTTTCTCTTTCTGACTTACTTCACTCTGTATGACAGACTCTAGGTCTATCCACCTCATTACAAATAGCTCAATTTCGTTTCTTTTTATGGCTGAGTAATATTCCATTGTATATATGTGCCACATCTTCTTTATCCATTCATCCGACGATGGGCACTTAGGTTGTTTCCATCTCTGGGCTATTGTAAATAGAGCTGAAGTGAATATTTTGGTACATGACTCTTTTTGAATTTTCGTTTTCTCAGGGTATATGCCCAGTAGTGGGATTGCTGGGTCGTATGGTAGTTCTATTTGTAGTTTTTTAAGGAACCTTCATACTGTTCTCCATAGTGGCTGAACCAATTCACATTACCACCAGCAATGCAAGAGTGATCCCTTTTCTCCACACCTTCTCCAGCATTTATTGTTTCTAGATTTTTTGATGATGGTGTGAGATGATATCTCATTGTAGTTTTGATTTCATTTCTCTAATGATTAATGATGTTGAGCATTCTTTCATGTGTTTGTTGGCAGTCTGTATATCTTCTTTGGAGAAATGTCTATTTAGGTCTTCTGACCATTTTTGGATTGAGTTGTTAATTTTTTTGTTATTGAGCTGCATGAGCTGCTTGGCCCATTTTTTAATGAAGTTGTTTGTTTTCATTCTTTTATTTTTCTTTGGCCTGTGCCGCATGGCTTGCAGGATCTTAGTTCCCTGACCAGGGATCGAACCCATGCACCCTGCAGTGGAAACATGGAGTCCTAACCACTGGACGGCCAGGGAATTCCCAAGTTGTTTGTTTTCCTACTGTTGAGCTTCAATAGCTCTTTGTATTATTTTGGATAACAGTCATTTATCTGATGTGCCTTTCGTGAATATTTTTTCCTAGTCTGTGCCTTCTCTTCTAATTCTTTGACACTGTCTTTCACAGAGCAGAAATTTTTAGTTTTAATGAAGTCCAGCTTATTAATTATTTCTTTCATAAATCATGTCTTTGGTGTTGTATCTAAAAAAAGCCATTATAATACCCAAGGTCATCTAGGTTTTCTCCTGTTACCATCTAGGAGTTTTACAGTTTTGCAATTTACACTTAGGTCTATGATCCATTTTGAGTTAATTCTGGTGAAGGGCAAAATTTTTTACATGTGGATATCTAGTTGTTCCAGCATGATTCGTTGAAAAAGACTATATTTGTTCCATTGTAGTGCCTTTGCTCCTTTGTCAAAGATTAGTTGATGATATTTACAGGGGTCTATTTCTGAGCTCTCTATTCTGTTTCACTGATCTATATATTTGTCTGTTCTTTCATCAACACTACACTGTCTTGATTACTGCAGCTTTATAGTAAGTCACGAAGTTGGGTAACATCAGTCCTCCAACTTTGTTCTTCAATTTTGTGTTTGTTCAATTTTGTGTTGTTCTTCAGTTTTGTGTGTCTGGGCCTTCTGCCTCTCCATATAAACTTTAGCATCAGTTTGTCAATATCCATACAATAACTTTGCTAAAATTCTGACTGGGATTGCATTGAATCTATAGATCAATTTGGGAAAAACTGATGTCTTGAAAATATTGTCTTCCTATCCATTAACATGGAATATCTATTTATTTACTTCTTCTTTGATTTTGTTCATCAGAGTTTTGGAGTTTTCCTCATATAGATCTTGAACACATTTTGTTAGATTTATATTTAAGTATTTCATTTTGGGGGGTGCTAATGTAAATGGCATTGTGTTTTTAATTTCAAATTCCACTTGTTCATTGTTAGTATATAGGAAAGCAATTGACTTTTGTCCACTGATCTTGTATTCTGCAACCATGCTATAAGAGCTTATTAGTTCCAGGAGTTTTTTGCCAATTCTTTTCAATTTTCTACATAGGTGATCATGTCTTCTGAGAACAAAGATAGTTTTATGTCTTCCTTTTCAATCTGTATACCTTTTACTTCCTTTTCTTGCCTTACTGCATTAGCAAGGACTTCCAGTATGATGTTGAAAGGAGTGGCAAGAGGGGAACATCCTTGCCTTGGGCCTGATCTTAGTGGAAAAGCTTTGTGTTTCTCATCATTAAGTATGATGTTAGTTGTAGATTTTTTGCAGGCAGTCATTATCAAGTTGAGACTGTTCCCATTTATTCTTAGTTTACTGAAAGTTTTAATCATGAATGGGTGTTGCATTTTGTCAAATGCTTTTCCTGTATCTCCTGATACGATAACAATTTTTCTTCTTCAGCTTGTTGACGTGATGGGTTACATAAATTCATTTTCTTTTCTTTTCTTTTTTTTGTGGCAGGGTGGTCACACCATGCAGCATGTGGGATCTTATTTCCCTGACCAGGGATTGAACCTGTGCCCCTTGCAGTGGAAGTGTGGAGTCTTAACCACTGGACCACCAGGGAAGTCCCTACACAAATTGATTTTCAAATGTTGAACCAGCCTTGCATATCTAAAATAAATCCCATTTGGTTGTGATGTATAATTCTTTTTATACTTTTTTGGATTAGATTTGATAGTATCGTTTTGAGGATTTTTACATCTATGTTCATGAGAGATATTGGTCTGTATTTTTCTTATAATATCTTTGTCTGGTTTTGGTATTAGCATAATGCTAGTCTCATAGAATGAGTTAGGAAGTATTCCCTCTGCTTCAGTCCTTTGAAAGAGACTGTAGGGAATTTCTTCCTTAAATGTTTGGTAGAATTCACCAGTGCACTCATCTGGGTCTGGTGCTTTCTGTTTTGGAAGACCTTACACTCTTCCCAAAAATTAACTCAAAATAGATCTTAGAGCTAAACGTAAAATGTAATAGTGTAAAACTTCAAGAAGACATTTTAACAGAAAATCTAAGTAATCTAAAAAGATACAACACCAAAAGCATGACCCACAAAAGAAAAAAAAAGATTAAGTTGGACTTCATTAATTAAAAACATTTGCTCTTTGAAAAACACTGTTAAGAGAATGAAAAGACAAGTCACAAAGTAGAAGAAAATTTATGAAAACATATACCTGGTAAAGGACTGTATCCAAAATACACAAAGAACTTTTTTTTTTAAGAGATCACTTTTTAAAAAAATCAATTAATTATATTTCTGGCTGCATTGGATCTTTGTTGCTGTGCACATGGGCTTTCTCTAGTTGTGGTGAGCGGGGGCCACTCTTCGTTGCAGTGTGTGGGCTTCTCATTGTGAAGGCTTCTCTTGTTGCGGAGCACAAGCTCTAGGCATGCGGGCTTCAGTAGTTGTGGCACAAGGGCTCAGTAGTCGTGGCTTGTGGGCTCTAGAGCGCAGGCTTAGTAGTTGTGGCGTACGCACTTAGTTGCTCTGCAGCATGTGGGATCTTCCCAGACCAGGGATCGAACCTGTGTCCCCTGCACTGGCAGGCAGATTCTTTACCACTGCACCACCACGGAAGTCCCGACAAAGAACTCTTAAAACTCTACTTGCCTATTCAGTATTCGTTCTCTCATTCTTCCTTAGAAATAGAAAGCTGCCTTTATCCCGAATGACAACATGCACAGATAAAAGAGTATTTCCCAAACTTCTTTGAAGAAAGAGATGTCCAATGAATTGCAAGCTGTTAATGGGTAGGATTACCAGAAAAGCCCCACAACTGGAGAACAAGGGAGTAGGTATGTGCCCCTTCTGTCCTCTTCCTCTTCTTCCTCCTGCCTGCAATTTGGATATTATGGCTAAAGCTTCCAGTAACCATCTTGAGCCACGAGGCAACCTTGAAGGGTAGAAGCCTCTTGCTAAGGACGGCTGTTTTCTTTTACATAAGAAAGAAATAAACACCTATTTTATTATCTTATGTTACTTTTGCTACAGAGTTTGCTTCCTAGTGATCATAAATATGCAAATGACGTGTTAAATAGGCAGTCAGAATATAAGTCTGTGATTCTGTCTGGAGATATAAATTTAGGAGTTGTCAGTGTATAAGAGATATTTCAAGCTATGGTATCAGATACAATCACCAGAGGGACAAGGTAGTTGATAGAGAAGAGATCTGAGCCCTGAAATAAGCCAATGTTTAGAAATCCAGGGGACTTCCCTGGCGGTCCAGTGGTTAAGACTCTGCGTTTCCAATGCAGGGGGCCCGAGGTTCAATCTCTGGTCAGGGAACTAAGATCCCTTTCTTTTCTTTTGGCATGGTGCGGGCCAAAAAAAAAAAAAAGAAAAGAAAAAAAGAAATCTGGAAGATAAGTAGAGATCAACAAAGGGGAATAAGAAAGTGTGGACAGGGAGTTTAGTGGAGAACTGACAGAAGCAGAAGAAACCACTAAAAAAGTACAAAAAAAGGAGCTGCAAAAAATTTTTTTCAACTACTTTCAGTAATTATACTGTTGGTGATAATGTTGTAGTAGTAATAATAGTAGCACTATTCTGATATGTAATGTGGGATAAAGCAAATGAGCAATTATGGGATGTTCTAATGTGATCATCTCTGGTGTCCTTAAGATCTGCAATTCTGGATATGGGAAAAAGGAAAACCAGATGTAAGATAGAAGACGTTAAGTGATTACACTGTAGTCTCAAACTTGAAATGGAGTATCAGTGTGAACTCAACTATGTATTTTATGTTTAAAAAATATATATATGTATATATATACACTTACACATACTTCCTACCTCTGTCCATCAACAAAGGCCTATAAACAATAGTTAATCCAATAGCAACAAATGTAGTTAGTGCCCAAATTGAACCCCCATCCCCTCAAAAAAAAAAAAGAAAGTGAGGCTTCTTGGAAAATGTCAGATCTAGAGCAGAAAACACACAAGTTAAGTCCAGAGTATTCTATCATAATGGATAATATGGCAATTCTCAAACACTTTTATATAAAAGTCCTGTCAAAAAGGCTGAGAAGTCCACCTGAAGAGCTACCACTGGCTAAAGACAGGACCATTTTTGAGCATCAACAAGGACAAACTACAATGGATATTAAATTTATAATTTCACAATGATTTTTTTAAAAAATTGACTGGTTCCTCCAAAAGTTAAATATGTTGCCATATGATCCAACAATTCCACTCCTAGGTATATACCCAGGAGAAATAAAAACATATATTAGCATAAAAATTTGTTCACTAATGTTCATAGCAGTATTATTCATAATAGCCAAAAAGTAGAAATAGTCCAAATGTCCATCAACCGATAAGTGGATAAACAAAATGTGGTACATCCATACAATGGAATATTATTCAGCCATAAAAAGAAAACTTTGGAGCTACTTGGTTACAACTCTTGACTCCCATTCACTTAAAATATGATACTACTCTACTACATTAAAAAAAAAAATGATGCACCATCTTTTTACTTTAAAAAGTGAGTTCTAGGGACTTCCCTGGTTGCACAGTGGATAAGACTCCACACTCCCAATGAAGGGGGCCTGGGTTCAATCCCTGATCAGGGAACTAGATCCCACATACATGCCACAACTAAGAGTTCGCATGCCACAACTAAGGAGCCCTCGTGCCACAACTAAGGAGCTGGTGAGCTGTAACTAAGGAGCCTGCCTGCTGCAACTAAGGAGGCTGTCTGCCGCAACTAAGGAGCCTGCATGCCGCAACTAAGACCCGGTGCAACCGAATAAATAAATTTTTTTTTTTTTTTTAAAGTGAGGTCTAGGAACCCCCTGGCGATCCAGTGGTTAGGACTCAGCACTTTCACTGCTGTGACATGGGTTCAACCCCTGGTTGGGGAACTAAGATCCCACAGACTGCACAGTGTGGCCAAAAAAAATTTAAAAAAGTGAGTTCCAACTCATTTGGGGGGGGATAAGTAATAACACCCCTTGAAATACTTTTAGATGTAACAAAATGAGAGCTTGAGCTAAGCATTTTAGGGAGAAGATTCAAATCAAGTATGGGACAGCAATGAAACAAAGTAGAGAAGAGAAAAAACATTGGGAAACATAAGCAAGAAAGACCCTTAGAGTTTCTATCATATGTCATACACATTCTTCCCCATGAGATGTTCATGAGAACAGGGTTTCAAGATCAAAGCTAAGAAATGTGACATTCATGAACTAAAAACTATTTTCAGATAAAAGGGAAAGAACAGAGCTTCATGTGCCACTCCTCATTGCTTGCACTACCACCTTAACCATCCCCGCCCCGCCCACCGCCGCCCAGTCCATGGAAAAATGTCTTCCACGAAACCAGTCCCTGGTGCCAAAAAGGTTGGGGACCACTGGTTTAAAACATATTTTAAAAATCCCTTCAACTAACAGTGAAAAACTTGCAACAAAGAAAATCTTAATCCCAGACAGCTTTGCTAATGAATTCTACCAAATATTTAAAGAAGAATCAATGCCAATTCTTTATAAAGTCTTCCAAAAAAACAGAAGAGGTGGGAATACCTCCCAACTCTTTCTATGAGGCCATTAATATCCTAACACCCAATCCAAAGACATTTCAAGAAAAGAAATCTACAGACCAATATCATGTATAAATATAAGACATGAAAATCCTCATCAAATTATTAGCAAATTGAATCCAGCATGACCAAATAAGATTTATCTCAGAAGTGCAAGGTTGGTTTAATGTCCAAAAATCAATATTGTAATTGATTTATAAATTAATTTGATTTAAAAAATTATTTTTAAATTGACTGATTTATAAATTGATAAGTAAAACCATATAAATAGACTAAAGGACAGAACCCACATGATCACTGTAATAGACATGGAAAAAACATTTTTTTTTTTTTTTTAATTTATTTATTTATTTATTTTTGGCTGTGTTGGGTCTTCGTTTCTGTGCGAGGGCTTTCTCTAGTTGTGGCAAGTGCGGGCCACTCTTCATCGCGGTGCGCGGGACTCTCACTGTCGCGGCCTCTCTTGTTGCAGAGCACAGGCTCCAGACGCGCAGGCTCAGTAGTTGTGGCTCACGGGCCCAGTTGCTCCGCGGCATGTGGGATCTTCCCAGACCAGGGCTCGAACCCGTGTCCCCTGCATTGGCAGGCAGATTCTCAACCACTGCGCCACCAGGGAAGCCCCGGAAAAAACATTTTAACAAATCCAAAACCTTTCCATGATGAAAATACTCAACAAACACGGAACAGAAGGGAACTTCCTCACCTGGATACAGTTTATCTATAAAAAAAAACCCCATAGCTAACATCATACTTAATGGTAAAAGACTGAATGTTTTCCCCCTAAGAACAGGAAAAAGACAAGGATGCCTGCTTATGCTACTTCTATTAAAAATTGTACTGCGGACTTCCCTGGTGGTGCAGTGGTTAAGAATTTGCCTGCCAATGCAGGGAAACATGTTAGAGTCCTGGTCCAGGAATATCCCACATGCCACGGAGCAACTAAGCCTGTGTGCCACAACTACTGAGCTTGCGCTCTAGAGCCCACAAGCCACAACTACTGAAGCCCATGAGCCTCGAGTCCGTGCTCGGTAGTAAGAGAAGCCACTGCAATCAGAAGCACGCGCATCGCAACAGAGAGTAGCTCCCACTCGCCGCAACTAGAGAAAGCCCGTGAGCAGCAACTAAGACCCAATGCAGCCAAAAATAAATTGAAAAAAAAAAAATTGTACTGGAGGGAATTCTGTGGCGGTCCAGTGGTTAGGACTCAGCACTTTCACTGCTGTGGCCTGGGTTCAATCCCTGGTCGGGGAACTAAGATTCTGCAAGTTGCACAGCACGGTCAAAAAGATACATACAGGGCTTCCCTGGTGGCGCAGTGGTTGAGAGTCCGCCTGCCGATGCAGGGGACATGGGTTCGTGTCCCAGTCCGGGAAGATCCCACATGCCGCGGAGCGGCTGGGCCCGTGAGCCATGGCCGCTGAGCCTGCATGTCCGGAGCCTGTGCTCCGCAACGGGAGAGGCCACAACAGTGAGAGGCCCGTGTACCGCAAAAAAAAAAAAATAATAAAAAAAAAAGATACATAAATAAATAAATAAATATTGTACTGGCGAGTCTGGCCAGAGCAATTAGGAAAGAAAATGAAATAAAAGGCACCTACAATGGAAAGGAAGTGGTAAAAACTATCTCTTGTTTGCAGATGACATGATCTTGTACATAGAAAGTCCTAAGGAATCTACTAAAAACCTATTAGAATAATAAGCAAGTTGAGCAAGATTGCAGGATATAAGATCAAGACATAAAAACCAGTGTATTGATGGAATACACTAGCAATGAACAATCCAAAAATAAAATTAAGAAAACAATTCATTTACAATAGCATTAAAATTTAATACTACTTAAGAATAAATTTAATGAAAGAAGTATAAAACTTGTACTCTGAAAACTAAAAAACATTGCTGAAAGAAATAAAAGAAAACCTAAATAAATAAAAAGATATCCTGTATCATGGATCAGAAGACAATATTTTTAAGATGGCAATACTCCCTAGATTGATCTACAGATTCAATGCAATGCCTATCAGAATTTTGTCTTTGTTTGTTTGTTTGTTTGCAGAAATTGACAAACTGACCCTAAAATCCATAGGTAAATGCCAGGGATTCTCAACTGCCAAAATAATCTTGAAAAAGAACAAAGTTAGAGGACTCACACTTCTGATTTCAAAACTTACCACTAAACTATAAAATTGAGAGTCCAGAAATAAACCCTCACATTTATGATCAACTGATTTTTGACAAGGATGTCAAGGGACTTCAATGGAGAAAGAAGTCTTTTCAATAAATGTACTGTGATAATTGGATTTTCACATGGAAAAGAATAAAGTTTGACCACTACTTCACACCATATACAAAAACTGACTTCATTTGGATAAAAGAATGAAATGTACAGCTAAAACTATAAAACTTTTAGAAGAGAACATAGGATTAAGTCTTTGTGACATTGGATTAGGGAAAGCCTTGTTAGATATAACACAAAAAATGCAAGCAATATAAGGCTGATAAATTGGACTTCATCAAAATTAAAAACTTCTGTGCTTCAGATGACACTATCAAGAAAGTGAAAAGAGGGACTTCCCTGGTGGTGCAGTGGTTAAGAATCCTCCTGCCAGTGCAGGGGACATGGGTTTGAGCCCTGGTCCGGGAAGATCCCACATGCTGCGGAGCAACTAAGCCCGAGCTCCACAACTGCTGAGCCTGCGCTCTAGAGCCTGTGAGCCACAACTACTGAGCCTACATGCCATAACTACTGAGTCCACGTGCCACAACTACTGAAGGCTGCTCGCCTAGAGCCCGTGCTCCGCTACAAGAGAAGCCACCGCAATGAGAAGCCCGTGCACCGCTCGCCACAACTAGAGAAAGCCCATGCACAGCAACGAAGACCCAACACAGCCAAAAAAACAAAAAACCATATCTTCACACAAAAAGTTGTACCTGAGTGTTATAGCAGCATTATTCATAACAGTCTAGTAAAAAAAGTGGAAATAACTCAAATGGCCATCAACTGATGAATGTGCTATATCCATACAATGGAATATCATTAAGCCTTGAAAAGGAATGAAGTTGTGACACGTGCTCCAACGTGGATAAACCTTGAAAACATTACACAAAGTGAAAAAAGTCAGACATAAAGGGCTATATAACATGATTCCACATATATGCAATGTTCGGAATAGGCCAAATCTACAGAGCCAGAAAGTAGATTTGTGGTTGCTTAGGCCTGGGGGAGGGGAAAATGAAGAGTGACTACTAACGGGTAAGGAGTTTCTTTTCGGGGTGATGAAAGTGTCCTAATATTGATTGTGTAACTCTGTGAACGTATTAAAAACCACTAAACTTTATACTTTAAATGGGTGAACTGTATGGTATGTGACTTATATCACAATAAAGCTGCTAAAAAAGTTAACAGTGAAGTATACATGTGGAAAAAAGAGAAAGCGGTTCTCTTTAAAGTCATTAAACTATTCAACACTTTGTTTCATGACAACCACTTAATATAGTTTAATTTATTCACTTCTTCCAAAAATATTTTCCCTATTTTTAACAAGTTCGAAGTAGATCAGTATAACAGAACACACTACCTCACTATAAGGAATCACTCAGCAGATAATGTTTTCCACATAGGATTTTTAAAAACTTGGATGAGAAATGTATACCAAAGATAAATAAATAAAATGGCTTGTTCTTAGCTTCACTGTAGGCTGTATACCTGTAATATTTTTCTACAAATTTGCTGGTTCCTTCCTTTACTCCTCTAGCAGTAACCTGAGCAAGATGACATCCAAGAGTAAATGGATGCTCCTTCACATTTCCTTTCATTGCCAGGGAGTCACTACTGGTTCAGATAAAAGACAAGCCTGTGTCTCTCAAGGAAAAGGCAGTTTCTTCTAATCTACCAACTGGTTTAGCCAAGTTAATTACTATAGTTCTCAGCCCTGGCTCTACACTAGAATCACCTGGTGCACAGCTTTTAAATATTACTGATGTCTGGCTCCCATCCTCAAACATTCAGATTTAACTGGTCTAGGGTGGGGCCCAGTCAACCTTATTTTACTATAAGTTCTCCAGATGATTCAAATGTGTAGCCACAGTTGAGAAGCACAAAACTAATGGTTTGCCAACTTTTGGGTCTTCAACAAAGGAGGACCCTTTGTGGAGGACCCTTCAACACTCTTAAAAACTGAGGGGGCTTCCCTGGTGGCACAGTGGTTAGGAATCCTCCTGCCAATGCAGGAGACACGGGTTCAAGCCCTGGTCCGGGAAGATCCCACATGCCGCGGAGCAACTAAGCCCGTGCACCACAACTACTGAACCTGTGCTCTAGAGCCCGCGAGCCACAACTGCGGAGCCCGTGTGCAACAACTACTGAAGCCCGCGCACCTAGAGCCCATCCTCCCAACAAGAGAAGCCACCGCAATGAGAAGCCCTCGCTCCACAATAAAGAGTAGCCCCTGCTCGCCGCAACTGGAGAGAGGCCACGCTTAGCAACAAAGACCCAACACAGCCAAAAATAAAAATAAAGTAAATTTATTTAAAAACAAAGTGTTTAAAAACTACTGAGTACTCCAAAACACTTTTCCTCATATGGATTATATTTATTGATATTTACTATAATGAGAAATTAAAACTGAGAATTTTTTTTTTTTTTTTTTTTTTTTTGCGGTACGCGGGCCTCTCACTGTTGTGGCCTCTCCCGTTGTGGAGCACAGGCTCCGGACGCGCAGGCTCAGCGGCCATGGCTCACGGGCCTAGCCGCTCCGTGGCATGTAGGATCTTCCCGGACCAGGGCACGAACCCGTGTCCCCTGCATCGGCAGGCGGACTCTCAACCACTGCGCCACCAGGGAAGCCCTGAGAAATTTTTAAAATATTAATTCATTTAAAAATAAAAAATAACAAACCGGTTAGATGTTAATATAAATAACATTTTTATTAAAATAATATTTTCCCCAACAACAACAAAACATTAATGTGAAGAGTAGCATTGTTTTAAATTTTTTGCAAATCTCTTTAATATCCAGCTTAATAAAAGAGAGCTGAATTCTTATATGTGCTTCTGCATTCTGCTGCAGTTTGCAGTTTAAGTATGCCAAGCCTCACACAGCTAGGCAGTTGGACAAGGAAGGAGTATTTAATAGCCTTTTCAGATAATTGTGGTTATCTTTCTGTCTACCAAACCAAAACTCAACAGCGGATTCTTAAAGGTTAGTTGCAATGTAGTATCTGAAAACTTATCAATAAATTTTTCATATCCTGTTACATTAAAAATTCTTTGGTCTCTCTTGCAGCTTGAATAGATCTTTCTTACCCTTGCATGATTTTGTAGCATCATGTATTGGTCATTTGTAATATTTTTTTTCATTGAGTTATGCACATTTTCCAAATGTTAAAAGCATTTTATTATATCAAAAAGTCACATTTGCTAGTATCACCAATGATCTCATCAGACAAGTCTTTAAGTATTGGGAAGCTATCAAACTCACAGAGACAGATACTAGTTTTCCAGAATTCTAATTTTTGTTTGAAAGCTAGAAATTTATAATTGTTAACAAATACCATCAGTGTTTTCCTTAAATGACAAATTCATTTTGGTTATTTTAGGGAAAAAAATGTCTGACAAATACCCAAGTCTGACCAGCCACAGTGTGTCAGCCAGTTGTTTTTTCAAGTGAAAAAATGGTGTTGCATGAAAAAACCCACTGATTCAGCTTGCAACTCAACCACACATGCTTTCCTCTGCAGCAACTCTCATACCTCAGTATGCAGAAGTGGACTCTGAGCACTTCCCACTTCGTCTCACAGATTATTAACAAGATGAATACTCAAGGGTTGAGATTAAATAAACTAGTAATTTTTACTGCTTCAACAAAGACATTTTGAGGTTAAACTGGCATGTTTTCTCCCTGCAAGTCCATACAGTTTGGTGCCAACTGCCTTGATTCATGCTAAGGTACCAGCAATTTTACCAACCCTCAGTGCAAATGTCAACACTGAAAAAAGCAAACAACATCTTAGTATTACTGTGAAAATAGTTTTGAACTTACAGACCCCCTGAAGAAGGAATCCCCAGAGGTCTATAGTATAATTTGAGAACCACCTCCCTGGGCTGATCCCTGTAGAACCAACATGCCAATTACACATTAGCTATCTCAGCAAGAGTTAAATAAGTTTCAAAACTACTCCACATATGATCCAAGTAAGACAAAGTATGAGGAAAGTGACAGGGTGTATTCTACCATATTCAGTTTGATTGCTAATCCCAAATCAGACATTAAAAAATAGAAAGTCCAGGAGAATTTTTCCTACAGATTTGATTATGAAATATTTGGCAGAGGGAATCTAATTCAAACCAGCTGCTGGACTCTTGCTGCACAGCAGTTGGTTAGAACACACTGCCAAAAGGCCCCCTTAGTGGGGAGGCCAGATGAGCTCATGCAAAGGCGTTTCAGCAGCTTTTGCCCTGTTAAGTCCCATAAGCACAACAACACTCAATTTTCCACATCATAAAGTAGCCACACTTTCTCTGGATCGTTTTCTTTTCCAGTCAAAGAAAGATTATAGGAAAAGACTACAAAATTCACATCCTGCAAAATCCATGGCACCTATATCTATTATTCTACCTGTATCTGTACCTGGCTTTAACCTCAAGAAATGTGTAAAATAAAAATAAAATAAAAATCCTCTTCATTTATCACTTTCATGTTTTTAATTCCTTAACCATCCCGAAATATCAGCTATTAAGTAAACACACACACACACTTTTGGTTTCCAAGAATCTATAAATGTGCAAGCCAATATAAATGGTTAACTCATGTTAATTTATATTACCCTAACAGTGTTCTTTGATTTTTTAAATTTATTTTATTTATTTTTGGCTGTGTTGGGTCTTCATCGCTGGGTGCAGGCTTTCTCTAATTGTGGCGAGCAGGGGCTACTCTTCGCTGAGGTGCGCAGGCTTCTCATTGCGGTGACTTCTCCTGTTGCGGAGCACGGGGCTCTACGTGCGGGCTTCAATAGCTGTGGTACGTGGGTTCAGCAGTTGTGGCCCCTGGGCTCTAGAGAGCAGGCTCAGTAGTTGTGGCACACGGGCTTAGTTGGTCTGCAGCATGTGGGATCTTCCTGGACAAGGGCTCGAACCCATGTCCCCTGCATTGGCAGGTGGATTCTTAACCACTGCGTCACCAGGGAAGCCCTTCTTTGATTTTTTTTAAAATTTACTTATTTTATTTATTTATTTTTGGCTGCACTGGGTCTTCGTTACTGTGCGTGGGCTTACTCTAGTTGCAGCGAGCAGTGGCTTCTCTTGTTGTGAAGCATGGGCTCTAGAGCGCAGGCTCAGTAGTTGTGGCACACAGGCTTAGTTGCTCTGCAGCATGTGGGATCTTCGTGGACCAGGGCTCGAACCCATGTCGCCTGCACTGGCAGGCAGATTCTTAACCACTGCACCACCAGGGAAGTTCCCTTCTTTGATTTTTGAACTGCAATTAATTCTTAATTTATCAGGGACTGTCTACCTTTGCTATTGGATCATCAAAGTCCTTAATCTTTTCCTTCTCTATATGTTTATGTTACCCGTGTGTGTGTGTGTGTGTGTATCTCATCCACTCATAAGAACATGTTCCAAAGTATTAGAATTAGTGAAAGTGAACATTCAGCCCTTTCTCATTACTCATATGTATCTCAAACTGCCTCTTTCCTCCACACTAAAAAGACATAAGCACACCACTTTCTGGCTTTGCCTCTCTCTACTGGATACCTTCTGGTTTGGGTTCCTCCCCTGGTCTCTTTCAGTGGCGATACTCTAACCTCTCTCTAGGAGGCAGAGGGTGATTAAGCCCCCTTAATTCTATCAAGAAGTGACTTCAACCAATTCCATCTGGCCAACACATGGAAAAACTAAACCTCTCATCTACCTGTCACCTTTGCTCCTAATCCACCAGTACTTCCTGAGCAAGGAGTGAAGAATCCTTGCTGTTTCATTAATTAATTAAACGTATTAAGAGGGACTTCCCTGGTGGTGCAATGGTTAAGAATTTGCCTGCCAATGCAGGGGACAAGGGTTCGAGCCCTGGTCTGGGAAGATCCCACATGTCGCAGAGCAACTAAGCCCAGTGCGCTACAACTACTGAGCCTGCGCTCTAGAGCCCTTGAGCCACAACTACTGAGCCCGTGTGCCACAACTACTAAAGCCCGCGTGCCTAGAACCCGTTTTCCGCAACAAGAGAAGCCACCACAATGAGAAGCCCGCGCACCGCAACGAAGAGTAGCCTCCACTCACCGCAGCTAGAGAAAGCCCACGCACAACAATGAAGACCCAATGCAGCCAATAAATAATAAAAAACAAAAACAAAAACAAATATATATCTGAATTCCTCACATTTAATATGAAACTTTCACTACTCGTAAAAACTATTGGTTTAGAGCTAAGCTCTTCTTCTTTTTTTTTTTTTTTAAATTTAATTTATTTATTTTTGGCTGTGTTGGGTCTTCAT
Organism: Lipotes vexillifer; assembly: GCF_000442215.2. Taxonomy (NCBI): domain Eukaryota; kingdom Metazoa; phylum Chordata; class Mammalia; order Artiodactyla; family Lipotidae; genus Lipotes; species Lipotes vexillifer. The sequence continues at coordinate 1,027,537 of NW_006775530.1, forward strand.
TTCTGTGCGTGGGCTTTCTCTAGTTGCGGCGAGCGGGGGCCACTCTTCACGGTGCACGGGCCTCTCACTGTCGTGGCCTCTCGTTGCGGAGCACAAGCTCCAGATGCGCAGGCTCAGTAGTTGTGGCTCATGGGTCTAGTTGCTCTGCGGCACGTGGGATCTTCCCAGACCAGGGCTCGAACCCGTGTCCCCTGCATTGGCAGGCAGACTCTCAACCACTGCGCCACCAGGGAAGCCCTAAGCTCTTCTTTTAACAATGTCAAAAAACCAATTATACTTTTTACACAAATTCTTCCTTGACATATTTTCACTTAATAATAAATAATTATTATAATTAAAGAAGCTAACACTTACTTGAGCACCTACAATGTGTCAGGTACCACTGTAGGCATTTTAAAAGTATTGACTCATTTTAATACTCGCACCCCCTCTATCTCATTAGGGTCCACTTAACAAATGAAAAATCTGTGGCACAGAAAGATTAAGTAACAATGCTCCCAATTACCTAATATAAGTAGCTATTAGGAACTCAAACTCAGTTTAAGGATCGGTCTTATTCCCTTCTATTAAATCTTGTTGGCTTTTGGGGTTTGTTTTATTTATAACAGCTTTACTGAGATATAATTCACATACCATATACTTTACCACTTAAAAGTGTACATAGTTCAATGGACTTTAGTAAAATGAGAGTTTTGCAACCATCAGCACAATCTTAGCACATTTTCATTACCCTAAAAAGAACCCCTATACCCACTAGCAGTCACTCCCTATTTCTCCCAACTCCCTCCCTGCCCCACCCCCCCACCAAAAAAAACCCTGGCAACAACTAATCTACTTTCTGTCTGTATAGATTTGCCTATTCTGGACATTTCATATAAATGGAATCATACAATATGTGGTCTTTTGCATCTGGCTCCTTTTACTTAGTATAATATTTTCAAGGTTCATCCATGCTGCAGTGTGTATCAGAACATTTTTTTTTTTTGCTGAATAATATTCCATTGTATGGGCTTCCCTGGTGGCGCAGTGGTTGAGAGTCCGCCTGCCGATGCAGAGGACACGGGTTTGTGTCCCAGTCTGGGAAGATCCCACATGCTGTGGAGCGGCTGGGCCCGTGAGCCATGGCCGCTGAGCCTGCGCATCCGGAGCCTATGCTCCGCAACGGAAGAGGCTGCAACAGTGGGAGGCCCGCGTACCGTGAAGAGTGGCCCCCGCTCGCCGCAACTAGAGAAAGCCCACGTCTGTTCATCAGCTGATGGACACTTGGATTGTTTCCACTGTTTAGGTGTCATGAATGATGCTGTTATGAACTTTCATGAATAAATTTTTGTGTGGACATTTTTCATTTCTCTTGGATATACAACCTAGGAGTGGAACTGCTGGGTCATACGGTGACTCTATGTTTATCCTTTTCGGGAACTTTCAGATTTTTCCACATCAACTGCACCATTTTACACTCCCATCACTAGTGTATGAGATTCTATTTTCTTCTACATCCTAGTCTACTCTTGCATACTATCTTTTTAATTATAGCCATCCTAGTGGGTGGGAAGTGATAGCTCATTGTGGTTTCAATTTCCAAGTCCCTGATGGCTAATTATGCCGAGCACGTTTTCATGTGCTTATCGGCCATTTGCATATCTTCTTTGAACAAACATCTACTCAGACCCTTTTCCCATTTTTTAATTGGGTAATTTATCTTTTTATTATTGAGTTGTAAGAGTTCTTTATATTTTCTAGATACAAGTCCCAGATTAGATATATGATTTGCAAATATTTTCTCCCATTCTGTGGGTTTTTTCACTTTCTTAATGGTGACATATGAAGCAAAAAAGTTTTTAACTTTGATTAAGTCCAATTTATTTATTTATTCTCTTGTTGCTTGTGCTTTGGTGTTATATCTAAGAAGGCTCTGCCTAAGCCAAGATCATTAAGATCTACTCCTGTATTTTTTTTCTAAGAGTTTTAAATCTTATTTATATCTTTTCCTTAGTTGCAAATTAATACCACATTGAGAGTACCCACACAACCACCCCATTTCCTTGTTTAGTACCAAAGTACCTTGGTGGTCTAGGTCCAGTCTAGTCAATGTCCAGAAATTGTTTATGAGATTGTAATTTCTATATTGAACAAAGGCTCATCTAGGGGATATCATAGGTTTCTGCTCCATCCCTCCAGTAACACCCAGTAAAGGAAATGTCTAAGGATATAGCTAGCTACCCTCCTTGCATTCTATGATCATAACTAGAGCATAAGCCTCTTCCATAAAATTTAAGCTTAAGAGATCTGGACAGATCCTTTCTGAAGGACCATTATGTCCTGAAGGAATTAATGAGGGCACACTTCCCTAACTCTGAGGCTCAATAAATCCTTTATCTCTATTCTGTGATCTAAGGGCTCCAGCTCTAAATTACACAGAAACTCCTGAAAAGCTATGTGGAAATTATATTTTTATAAAAAGAGTGATATATGTAAGGGAACTTGGCAAATTGAAGGAAATCCTACATAACATAGAAGCCTTCCTGGAATAGAAGAATACTCTGCCTCACGTGACCCTCTGTCTGCTGAAAGCAGGAGCCCCCATACTGTTGTTGCCCGTGGGACATACCAGATGGTTCCACCATTTAGCCTTTCTGACTACCAAGTATTTTCTGTGGGGCTCCCTTTTTTTTTTTTTGCGGTATGCGGGCCTCTCCTCACTGTTGTGGCCTCTCCCGTTGCGGAGCACAGGCTCCGGACGCGCAGGCTCAGCGGCCATGGCTCACGGGCCCAGCTGCTCCGCAGCATATGGGATCTTCCCGGACCGGGGCACGAACCCGTGTGCCCTGAATCGGCAGGCGGACTCTCAACCACTGCGCCACCAGGGAAGCCCCTGATTCTTTTTTAAGCCCAAATAACACCGAACGTGAACATGTTTTCTAGATTCACACTAGATAACTACTTTCTAGTAATTTCTTAAGACATCTTGGTCCCCAAATCTACATTTCTCTTTTCTTTTCCCTTCCAACTCCCCACATTGGACATGCTAGAAACATCCTGTTGCTTCAGGTCAAATAAATGTTTATTTGATGGAATCAAAATTATGTACTCTTATACTAGAAAGAGAAGTTGAAGAACGTTTTGGCTGAGTTGTGTGGTTTATCCATGGTACCACAGTCTTGTTTAAATGATTTCATCACTCAGTCAAAATGCTGCCACTATTACAGTAGTTTTCTAGTCACAGTCAATAAAGTAAAGGAAAAAACCCCCACTATTTACTTATCTTCATGACTAAGCAAGTCTTGAAAAGAGCAGTTAGGAAGCTGCTTCAACAACTTAAAAAATACACACAAAAATACTAGTGACAGAAACCATTTATTTTGAGCTAGGAGCTGCAAAATAATCAATAAGGTTGTGAAAGAAAAGTTTTTGTCTAAATCAACTGCATCAGCTACTTAAATGTTATTTTAGCCACCTAAAAGATAATAGAATTCATTTTTAAATTCTTTAGTAGATTTAGAGGAGGATAGACATTTTATTTTTTTGTCTTTAGTCTTACCTTGTGGCAACAAGAGGGTAGCTATGACATGGTGATGCCCAGGCATCCCTTGTCCACGGCATACAGTCATAAAGCAGCAAATCCTTCTCAGTTACAGCCATGAGGACAGGTCTCCACTGTTGTCTTCCACCATCTAGTTTTGCCTGTTACAGTGGTGAAATCCAGAAAGTAGAGCTAACTATAATGATCTGTAACTGTAAAAGTTCCTTCAGTGACAGCCTAAGATAGTGGATCTCTATTCTGTTTCCCCTTCCTAACAGATGTGAGGAAAAGGAAACATCCCATCAGGTTCCTTCCCACTGGCAGGGATTCTCCACTGGGAGGTGTGAGGTGGATTGTGTAGTTTGAGAAAGCTCTCCCTGAGTGAGTTACAGACATTTTCTAATGATATGACACAGTTTTATCCCTATTCCACAATAACTAATTATCACCAATTCTAATTAAATACATAGTACTCTGTTCAAAATGATAATAGTTTTAATATGTCTGATGTGGGAGTAACATCTTCTAAGTACAGGATAGAAACTATTACCAAATGAGTCTGTATAATATAAATATCATTGTTTTTCAAATATTTTTGATCAAGACCTACAATAAGAAATACATTTTACATTGCAACTCAACACATACATATAAATACTGAATTTAAAAATTTCCAAAACAACACAATTCCTATACTTTGTGCAAAGTACTCTGCTAATTTCTATTTTATCTTTTTTAAACGCCGATATGACCAATTATGCTGTATTTTGGAAAACACTGATATAAACTACTTTCAAAGAGTTCCCCATTATAGTTCAGGAAGTTTATGTTTCAGTTTCAAGTGTACCATTACATTTAATTGCATAAAACTCAGTTATCTCTATGATGGTTTAAAAACGTAGGAAAACAACCACTACTTATACATATTGTCAAGGATCCAAGACTAAAAAACAGAAGACTATGTTCAAGAAAAGCCCTGGTATCATCAAAATGTTTGCCTTCACAAGATGAGACCTTTGAGCAGGGAATGCTTAACAACAGCATTTTAACCCTCATCTTTTCTGTTCACTATCACTGATGGCTTCAAGGTGAATTTAAATTGATGAATCACTTGTCTCTTACTTGTCTTCAGATCCGCTTTTTATTTTCTCTTCCTTAATGACTTCTGAAGGAAATGTGAACATGTCAGAGCACCTTAAGAATACAACTGTAATCTGAAAAGTGACCTGAGTGGTTCGGTTCTGTGCTGTAACATCTACCACTGGGATGCTTTTCTCCTAGCTAGAGCCATGAGCTGATTCCAGGAAGGGGAAATGAATTCCAGCCAGTGAAGTTACCCATGTTCGACCCTGTGCTGAAAGCACAAAATACATGACCCAACCCTGAGTATTCAAGCAAAGTATGGTAGAAATAATTAATACTTTCCTTACCAGTGAACCCAAGTTTTCTAAGACTCTATATTAGTCTAAAGTAATGTCTGGAGGGAGAGTATCAGCTGTAAAGAGGTTCTCTTGGATTCTTAAATTTTGGGGTCATAGATACCCTGAAGGGATTTCTAGTTTATGTGCACTACTAAATCTTTGCCTCCGAGATTGTTATGGATAATATTTCATAGGGAAAATAATGTAAAAATGTATCTTACCAAAGGGATAAAATGACTATCTCATTTTTTTAATTATTTTTTTTGCTAAGTTATAAGAGAGATTTTGAACACTAGATCAGAGTATATGCATTTAGAAAATCTAAATTAAATGTATTTCTTCCCAAAGAAGAGAAAGGAAAACTGCTAATGCCAATACAAGCAATATGCGATTTCAAGACAGAGAACTTTTCTTTCAATTTACAATTTTTAAAAAGTGTTTATTCTTGGGACTTCCCTGGTGGTGCAGTGGTTAAGACTCCATGCTCCCAATGCAGGGGGCCTGGGTTCAATCTCTGGTCAGGGAGCTAGATCCCACATGCATGCCACAACTAAGGAGCCCGTCTGCCGCAACTGACAGGGCACAACAAAATAAATTATTAAAAAAAAAAAAAAGTGTTTATTCTTTAGCTCTTTTTTTTTTTCTTTTTTTGTTTCTTTAGCTCTTTTGAGTCCTTAGTTTTTGGAGAATATCTTTTCCCTCTTCTACTTACCATTGGAGAAAAATGAAACCTCAGTTTAAGTCATTCTGTTTGCCTATTTGCCTTAACTTATAAGGATACTGTTTGCTTTCACTGGAATCAAAATGCCACCTGCTATATGTAGTATGTGTTTTTGGTTGTGGTATCAGTACAAGCAGCCTTTGGACTCCACTACTGAGGTGTTATTTTTCCCCACTATCGAGTTTTTGGCCAGAGAAAAAAGGGATACTAAAGTTAGGGTTCTGCTTTGCTTGTGTTTCAATACCCACACATGCATATACCTGGTCGAACAACAGCCTTCTCCAAACTTTATTTTCTAATAACTAGAGTTGAATAGCACTAAAGATGAAAAATTAATAATAGTTATTATTCATTCCCTAAATCTCTTCATCCCACAAATCTTTTTAAGAGGTTATGTACTTCTGCTATTTATGTATTTTATTATTACAATAGAAAACATAGAGCAAAAAATAAATTGTTCCACTTATCCTGATTTAGTGTATATGTTCCTAATTTGAGTCTTTACACAATTTGAGAATAACCAGGGACAAGGTAGTAACTGTGAAAACAAAGCTTTCTTTGGCTGTCTTGGCTTTTCTACCAACACTGAAATGCTTAAAAATACTTATTTCGTAGGTAACGTATGTCCCCTCATTTGGTGGACTTAAAGAAGATTCCCTTTTAAGAATATAACCAACTAAAAGGTAAACTATCAGTCACATAAAAATCAGTATCAATAAAGATAGAAGTGCCTTGCACAGAACAGATTATCTATTGGTTACCAAACATCTGTAGCATAGGTTTTCCCTATTTTAAGCAAACTCAATTTATGACAATGTGAAATAACAAACAGATAAGTTAAGGAGAGATCATTTAAAGTTAAATAAATGATAACTATCTTTTCTTTACAACTGAAACAGTTTCATTCATATTCAAGTTTTTCAGGAAACACATCTATTGCTAAAATAAATGCTTACCTATTTCAAAAAGATTACATGATCTAAAATTATCCTGACCATTTTCATACTCATAGAATTAAACAATCTTACCGTTAAAAAAGGCAACTCTTATCAGATACATAAGCTCATTATAATACCTCTGAGAAATGGTATCCAGTCTTGCTTGAACAACTTATTCTAAGTGTATTTGATTTGGGTAACCCGAACAACTACTTGGAAAAAGTAAAAATCATGAATAGTTTAGAAACAGCACTTTGGATTAGTTCCATGATACTATTTTTAAAGAAGTTGAAACTTTTCGACTTGGTATTATTTTCCAACCCTGAGCTTGTGTTCTTGGACAGTATGTTATAATTAATGACTTGTGTGCTTGCTTTTTGCATGTATATATGTAGACAAAGGAAAAAAATTAGTGAACATCTACTATTTACAAAGCATTAGGCTAAGTTCTCTGGGGGCTAAAGATTTGGGAAAAATGCGCTCCTATCTTCCAAGAGCTCACAACTGAGTGGAGGAAACACACACATAAATACAGTCCATAAAGGGCAGATTGTGATGAATTTGTGGCTTTATTTTTCTCCTTTCTACTTGTCTGTATGTAGCATAAACCAAATTAAGTTCACTTTAAAGGTCTGGCAACTCTCATACGTTGCTGGTGGGAATTTAAATTAGTTCAATCTTGATGGAAGGCAAATTTGGCAATATTTATCAAAATTACAAATGCATATACCTTTTGTGGTAGTTTAAAAAGATGTCCACAAATTCTTTACCATTCTTCCATTTAAGAGCCGGAGCCCTGGGGTATAGACTGGACTTAGTAACTCACTTCTAATGAAAAGAATAGAGAAGAGACTAGGTCATAAAAGGTATTGTGGCTTCCATCTTGTTCTGTCAGATCACTTGCTCTGACAAAAACCCACAGCCATGTCTCGAGGACACTCAGCCAATCTTGTGGAAAGGCCTGCATAGCAAGGAACTGAGGACTTCTGCCAACAAGCAGTAAGAAACTGAGACCTCCTGCCAACAGCTATATAAATGAATCATGTTGGAAGTGGACCTGCCAACCCAGTCAAGCCCTCAGATGACTGCCACCCTTGCTGACAGCTTGACTGCAACTTCATGAAGCGTCCCAGGCCAGAACCAGGAAGCTAAACTGCTACCAGATTCCTGATCCTTAGAAACTGTGGGAGGTAAATGTTATTTCAAAGTCACTAACTCTTGGGGGTAATTTGTTTCATAGAGACAGATTACTAATATACCCTTTGAACCTGCGCTTCTGGGATTTATCCTATAGGTATAGAAATATCCCCTGTTCTATGAACTCTAACGATCAAAGCTCAGGAAATGATGTAAAACTTTCGATAAATCCCTTTCTAACCAAAGTTTTACGCTCACTACTACTTAACCAAATACATTCAGGTAATGTGTGTTCCCTTGTTATCTGATCTATCTGAACTCAAGAACCAAAGAGTCTGGAAAGCACATGTGTGAAAGGACAAACTACAAGGTTATTCATTATAGCATTCTTTGTAATGGCAAAAGATTATGACAACAAAACTGGGGGGAGTGCTTATTTAACTACAGCTACACAATGGAAAACTATATAGTTGTAAAAAAGAATGCTCTCTGTGCTTTGATATGGAAAGATCTCCAGGATATACTGCCTAATGAAAGAAACCAGCAAGGTATAAAGTAGTGTGCATAATATGCCATCTTCTTTTATAAAACAGAAAAAGAAGAATATATATTCATAATTGCTTTTATTTGCATAAAGAAACTCTCATAAGACTCAGTAGAAAGGAATGAAAGTGATTACCTCCCTGGGTGCAAAGGGGTAGGAATTAGGCGGATGAGGGACCAAAAGGAGAGTAAGACATCACCTATTAACTTTTTATTCTGACCTTGGAACTATGTGAATGTATTACCTTTTTAAAATCATGAAGATTTCTAACATTGCTGAAAGCACAGAACAATTACCACTCAATCGAGGTTTTCAACCAGCTTATAAAAATATAGAAACAATGATAAACACAACTAAAAGACTAAAACTTTCAAAGTTGTAAATACTTATACCATGATTTTCATTAGTTTCTTCTGCTTAGTTATTCTAATTATGCCTCCTAGAAATCATCACAGTATGAATTCTGTGTTCTAATTTATTAGAATCATTATTTGGAATGTTCGTAAAATTTCACGGCTGAAAAAAAACTAAATCAGTGGAGTCCAAAATCCACTACACAATCACCTAGGGAGCCAAATGAGATTTCCAGGCCCCACCATCGGTCTACCAAATATGAACTCTTGATGGGGAACATGGGGGGCCAGACCTGGGAAACTGTATTTAAAACAAAACAACAACGCAAAAGAACAAAACCTGTCTGGGCTGATACTGATGCAATCCCTGCCCCCTTGCACACACGAAGGAACTAGGATGCAAAGATATGAAGGCACTTTTAAAAAGATCTGAAACCGGGCTTCCCTGGTGGCGCAGTGGTTGCACGTCCGCCTGCCGATGCAGAGGACGCGGGTTCGTGCCCTGGTCTGGGAAGATTCCACATGCCACGGAGAGGCTGGGCCCGTGAGCCATGGCCGCTGAGCCTGCGCGTCCGGAGCCTGTGCTCCGCAACGGGGGGAAAAAAAAAAGACATCTCTGAATCCCTATTTTGTCTTCTGTTTTCAACTCCCTCTGGCCCAGCTGACAGTGAAGGACCAGAAAGAAAAAGGATGTATTGTAACATCATGTAGAACTTTTAGTCTCCCTTTTGCCAAATTTGGATCTAAACTAACTTGGATTATATCCTTCCTTTCCCTTCACCCAACATCTACTTAGGTTTTTTTGTTTCTCTTCTTTTCATTTTTCAGTTGTAGAAGACAACTATACATGTGTTTAATGGCTTGTAAAGTGTCTTGTATATTTTATAATTTTCCCAGACCAGGGGAGTAAGCCTGTTGTCCCTGAAACTCTGTCAATAGACTAGAACAGGAATTGGGAAACTATGACTTGTGGGTCAAATACAGCCCACTATCTCTTTTCGTAAATAAAGTTTTATTGAAACACAGTCACATCTATTCATGTTCATATTGTCTATGACTGTTTTCTTGCTATAATGGCAGAGTCAAGTAGTTGTAGCACTAATAGCCCTTTGCAGAAGAAGTTTGCTGATCCTATTCTAAAACCGTGAAAATTTTCAGTCATTAAGGATACAGATGTTACTAAGAACCCCTTTTTAGTTATGTTATGATGATGATGATCATGACAGTCAACTCTTCTGGTAGAGGTGATAATTAGCAACAAACAACTAAACACTAGGGGAGGAGAAACAAAAGACTAACAAAAGATCTGCAAGCTAGACATCCAGGGCCTGACTGCGTGATAAACATTACAGATATACGAAATGGGGGAACCATCCTGGCTCTGAGTAGTGACGCGGTGAGACCCTGCCCTGCCTCCCAGCCTACCTGTTCTGCCAGCCAGGCAATGTGCTTAACCTCCTTGCTGCCTCCTGCTGTACTGGTTGCACCAAGCATGGCATTGAGTTCAGCCAACACCTGTGGGAGGAGAGCCATTATGTTGGTGTGGATAGCTACGAACCAGGAGTGTGCTGTGGCTGTATCCTTGCAACGTAGGATCAACGTGTTCCTGCTATCAGGAGAATGTAGCTCTATCAATCTGTGTGGAAAAAGAAAAAAAAAAGTGAGCTAGATCAGAAGCCATCAAACCTGCCATGGTTTAACATACTTAACTGAAAATCTACTTTTACATTCCAGAACATAAATACTTTCTCTTAATTCCTTAGGGTCCAATTCCAGAGAGATCCACAGGTGGAAAGATCATCATCGGAAAGACTACCTGCTGGGTCTGTTGTTTCAGTATTAATGTAATGATCTAAGATAAGGGAACCTACTGTAGAGTCTGTAGTAGAACACTGCACTTTGCCTTAATTTCCATGTCAAAGAAATGGAAAGTGTGCTTGTTGAATCTCATAGGCACATTGTAAAGAAAGAACTAATATTTTTTTAAATACTTAGAAAACTCTGGTATACAGTATTGCTAGGTATATAGAACCTACTGCCAAACAGTGAACTGAAATTTCCACCGTGTGAAATAAAGAAAATAGCTGAAGAATGACTCTTTATGAAAATTTGAAATTGTTTTTGAGGGTCTGGGTAACATTATATGATTAAATCATCCACTGAGTCATGGTAGAAGAATAGTTAAGAGATCTTCAACTCTATGACTATTATTTGTTAATACTCAACTGTGAACAATCTATACTTCAAAAGTAACCTTTAGGAATTACGTAAATTTTTTAAAAAGTACACTCAACAAATTCCTTATAAAGCAATTTGTTGGGTACTATTTTGTGTTTTGATCAAAGTTTTTGCCAAGATGAATTTTACAAATCATTCAATAAATGACTAACATATATACACTGCTGTGTTCTAACAGTGAACATACATATCTTTTAAAATGGAAAAATAATTTGGTAGGCTGGAAATTGACAAACTGCCACTGACCAAGGAGAGATCTTTTTATTCTTTCATCTTTCTGAAGATAAGTTTTTGCTTCCTTGCAGCACTGTCACCAGATTCCACACCACCTGTCAAAGATGACCAGTCTACATGTACAATAGGCATTTCTGCCTTGAAGCTTGCATCCCTCTCTTTTGTCCTGTTTAGAAATTCCTTTACAATTCCAAACATTTTAATTTGCCATACTTAATATGGCAAATATTCATTCTCATTTGAACTCTGGTCAGTCCACCCTTTCTTTTTTTTTACACAGGCCTCTCACCGTTGTGGCCTCTCCCATTGCGGAGCGCTGTGCTCCAGACGCGCAGGCTCAGCGGCCATGGCTCACCGGCCTAGCCGCTCCGCAGGATGTGGGATCTTCCCAGACCGGCGCACAAACCCATGTCCCCTGCATTGGCAGGCGGACTCTCAACCACCGCGCCACCAGGGAAGTCCCACCCTTTCTTAAATAAACATTTATTGAGAACCTACTGTATGCCAGATACTATGCTTGACACTGTGTTACAGATACAGCAGTGAAAAAGATAGGCAAAAAAAACTAGTCTCTACTCTCACTGAGACTATCATCTAATGGGGAAAGCAGAAAATTTATAATTAACTAATACACAATTACAGGTTACAAAAACTACTTCTATAAAGAACTGTGATGACTACCACAAAGTTCCTGGCTAAAAAAGGCACTCCCAAGATGGGAGTAGCAAAGCAGGACTGAAATGGAGGCCTCTACACCTCTGGGGCACACTTACCAAGCTGGTGTCATGCTGTGAGTCAATTTATAAACACATCTACCTGCTACTGACCTACTTACCCACTCACGTGCCCTCCCACTAGACTTACCCTTCTAGCTACCTGAAGGTCTAGCCACCAGTCTATCCATGTTTTATATGCCTTCACAGTTCTAGGGCAATAGCCAAGTAGGCCAGAAAGTTCTAGAAAATAGTCAAAACATAAAATAAGATCTGTCACCAGCCAAAAGACTTCACAAAGCCCACACTTGAAATATCTTTAGACAGCAAGTCATAAGCTATCATGCTTTCTGTTTTAGTTACAGTTCTGATGAATTTATTTGATTTCCTATCCTATAGCTAAATACAGTGAGAAGTAGCTTGGGATTAAAATTTAGAGGGTTTTGAATAGCAGGTTAAGTGTTAATATTAATTGGTAAGCAACATGGAATCACTGAGGATTCTCAACAAGGGAATGATATGATCAAAACAATGAATTAAAAATAATTTTATGAGATATCTGTACACCTAGGTTCACAGCAGCATCATTCAAAATAACCAAAAGGTGGAAACAACCCAAATGTCCATTGATGGAATGGATAAATAAAATGTGATATATATACATATCCCACAAGCTACTTGGCATGGCCAAAATAATAATAATAATGATAATTTTATGGTGGAATGTAAGATGGATTACAATAGAGAAATGGCCTGGGGAGGTTTAATTGGACCCAAGAAGGATGAGACTACACAGAGCTCACCAGCAGGACACATTCCTAGTCAGGAGGAACACCTCCATCCTAAAAGCTCAGCAAAAGTAGAAGAAAAGAGATTTCCGACAAATAGCTTAACATTCACGTTGACCTTTGTTCAGTCCTCTATATTACTTTATAATGTTTTTTCTTTTTAATGTTATTTTCCACTATATCAACTGTTGCCATCATGGTCCTTAACATAAATATTTGTTGGCTAAAAAAATGATTATATTTTCTAGGGGCTTCCCTGGTGGTGCAGTGGTTGAGGGTCCACCTGCCAATGCACGGGACATGGGTTCCTGCCTCGGTCTGGGAGGATCCCACATGCTGCAGAGCGGCTGGGCCCGTGAGCCATGGCCGCTGAGCCTGCGCGTCCGGAGCCTGTGCTCCGCAACGGGAGAGGCCACAACAGTGCTAGAGGCCCGCGTACCACAAAAAAAAAAAAAAAAAAAAAAAAAAATTATATTTTCTAAAAGAAAAATAGTTATACATTTATTATGGGCAGGTTTAAAATAGTATATTACACTCACTCCCTGGCTCTGAACTCCTGGCAACTGCTGATCCTTTTACTGTTTCCAAGGAATCATACAGTACGTATGCTTTTCAGACTGGATTCTTTCACTTAGCAATATGCATTTAAGGTTCCTCCATGTCTTCTGTGGCTTGACAGCTCACTTTTTATCACTGAATGATATTCTACTGTCTGGATGAACCACAGTTTGTTTATCCATTCACCTATTTATTGAAGGACCTCTTGGTTGTTTTCAAGTTTTAGCAATTACGATTAAAGCATTTGTGTGTAGGTTTTTGTGTGGATATAAGTTTTTGACTCCTTTGTGTAAATACCAAGGAGTACAACTGCTGGGTCACATGGTAAGACTACGTTTAGCTTTGTAAGAAACTGCCAAACTGTCTTCCAAAGTAGCCGTAGCATTTTGCGTTCCTACCATCAATGAATAAGCCTTCCTGTTACTATACATCTTTGCCAGCATGTGGTACTGTCAGGTGGATTTTGGCCATTCTAATATGTGTATAGTGGTAGCTCATTGTTTTAATTTGCAATTCCCTAATGGCATATGATCTGAGCACCTTTCATATGCTTATTTGCCATCTGCAGTTCTTCTCTGGTGAAGTGTCTGTTCAGATCAGATCTATTGTCCATTTTAAAATTGGGTTGTTGGGCTTCCCTGGTGGCGCACTGGTTGAGAGTCTGCCTGCCGATGCAGGGGACACGGGTTCGTGCCCCAATCTGGAAAGATCCCACATGCCGCGGAGCGGCTAGGCCCGTGAGCCGTGGCCGCTGAGCCTGCGCGTCCGTAGCCTGTGCTCCGCAATGGGAGAGGCCACAGAAGTGAGAGGTCCGCATACCGCAAAAAATATATATAATAATAATAATTACCCTTTCTGTCCATGGGATCATCCACCACTCCTTCATGCAGTCCCTAAACATTTCCTTCAGCGCTCAGTCTACCCTACTAACTGTGCTAGAAGCTAGGGTTTCAAAGATGAAGCCTACAAGGTCCCTGTCTCTAATCATGACCCTAAACTTGACTCACTCACATATGCAAACCCATGAATTACAATGCAACGGGGCAAGTGCTAAGATATCAGCATGAATAGCATGACTGGGTGCCCCTAATTCTTCATCTCTGACGCTTACTGGCTTTCTGTCTATCTCCATCTTTCTAAATACCTCCAACAAATATTCATTCAACAAAAGGTCTCACGTCACTATTTTTTTGGCAGACACTGTTTTAAGCATTTGGGATACACCAGTGAGCAAAACAAACAAACAAAAAAAAACCAAAAAAACCAAAAAATCCTGTAAGTGGATCTTATACTTTAATGGGAGGTGGAAGACAGACAATAAATAATCAAGTTAATTCTATATGTTAGAGAGTTATAAGTACTAAGAGAAAAATAGAGCACAGTAAGAGGCCTGGTTGGATGTGGGTGGCATTATAAATAGGGTAACTAGGGGGGACCTCACTGAGATGGTAAGACATGAGCAAATAGTTGAAAGAGCTGGGGGAGGTAGGTCTGATGACACTGGGGTGAAGGGTGTTAAGTGGTCCAGGCAGAGGAACCAGCAAAGGCCCTGATGCAGCGGCATGCCTGGGGGGTTCCAGGGACGGCTAGATGGGCAGTGTACATTGAGTGGCGAGACTAGTGAAGGGGAAGCAATAGGAGGGCAGGTCTGCCAGGTGAGAGGGTCGCTGGATCATATAAGGCCTCAGCAGCCACCACGGTGACTTGTACTCTGAGTGAATTGGGGGACCATGGGAGGAATAAAGTATAGAGGGGGAGAGGGCAGAAGAGTAGGAGGTTATTACACAATGTAGGTGAGAGATGATGGTGGTTCAGACCAGGCTGTTAGAAGTGGCAGGTGGAGAAATGGTTAGACTGAGGAATATGTTCGGAAGGTACAGCCAAATAGGACTTGCTGATGGCCTGGATGTGGGATGTGAGAGTTGAGGTGACAAAGGAGACTCCAGGGATTTTGGCCCACTGAGGGCAGGGGCTGGGGAAGATCAGGGTTACAGTTTGGGACCTGATAAATCTGAAATGTCTCCTAGCAAATCCCAGTGGAGATGCCCAGTAGGTAGGCAGTTGGACAGATGAATCTGGAGTTCCAGAAGAGTCCACACTGGAGGGGCCATCGGTACATAGATGGCATTTAAAGCCATGAAATCATGAAGGACTAAATGTAGACAGAGAATACGTTCAGCTCCAGTCATTTCTCCCACACACTTTATGAAGCGAAAGTAGCCACATTCCTATTTCAAATTTATGGACAGAGCTAGCAATAAGGTAGGGATCCAATTAAAAAACACTTAGTTTATGGTAAAGAAAGCTGGTCTATTGTGTCCAAGAGCAAATCCTTCCAACCCTCCGGGTCTCAGTTTACTTATCTGTAAAAATGGGCCTAGTAACACATGGCCTGCCTATGTCACACACTGCTGGAAGGCTTAGACGAGATCGTGGATGGTAAAAGGTTTGATAAAGTGAAAAGCCACTGCACAAAAGTACAGAATATCCTTACTTATGATGCCCAGGCTACACAGCAAGCACCCACCTTGGCCCGTGCGGCTCTGCCCTCGGGCCACTTGAGACAGCACACCCTCCTCCAAAGGCTGGTCTCCGTGTCCCTGCAAGGTCGCAGGAGACCTGTGTTCTAACCAAGGGACTTGGTGTGTGCCCAAGGATTCTTGCAGAGTCGGGGAGCGCCAGGTCTTTGCCCAGCCGCTCCGCAGCATGTGGAATCCTCCCGGACCGGGGCACGAACCCGTGTCCCCTGCATCGGCAGGCGGACTCTCAACCACTACGCCACCAGGGAAGTCCTAGGAATTCTTTGCAAATTTTGGATATCAGTCCTTTACCTGATACGTATTTCACAAAGATTTTCTCCCAGTTTGTAGCTTATCTTTTCGTTCTTTTAACAGTGTGTGACTGTTAATTTTATGTGTCAACTTGACTGGACTAAGGGATTAGGAATTCTTTGCAAATTTTGGATATCAGTCCTTTACCTGATACGTATTTCACAAAGATTTTCTCCCAGTTTGTAGCTTATCTTTTCGTTCTTTTAACAGTGTGTGACTGTTAATTTTATGTGTCAACTTGACTGGACTAAGGGATGTCCAGGTAGCTGGTAAAACATTATTTCTGTGTGTGTCTGTGAGGGTGTTTCTGGAATACATTAGCATCATCAGTAGACTGAGTAAAGAAGATGGCCCTCGACAATGCAGGTGGGCATCATCCAATTCACCGAGGGCATGAATAGAATAAAAGAGCAGTGGGGGGACGGGCAAGTTTACTCTCTTCTTGAGTTGGGACAACCATCTTCTTCTCCTGCCCTCACACACTGGCGTTCCTGGTTCTTGGGCCTTTGAACTCAGGGTGAATTATAAGACTGGTTTTCCTGTTTCTCCAGCCTGCAGACAACGGATCATGGGACTTCATGGTCTCCACAATTGCATGAGCTAATTCCTATAATAAATAAATAAATTTATCTATCTATCTATCCATCCCGTTGCTTCTTTCTCTGGAGAACCCCAGTACACAGTGTCTGTTACAGAGTAGAAGTTTTTAATTTTAATGAAGTTCAACTTATCAATTTTTTCTTTTATGTACTGTGCTTTTGGTGCTGTATGTAAGAAGTCACCACCAAACTTTAAAGGGAATGTTTAAAAAGCATAATCCTACAAGCTCAGGGAGAAGGGGAGAAGAGCGACTACAGCAAAATTTTGGAAGCTGGCAAACAGACAGAGCAGACCTAAGAAAAGTGGGGAGAGTCAAATCCAAGCCGATCCATGTTGCAGAATCCTGAAGAGGCTGGGGAACTGGAGGCACCAGTTACCTCTGGAAGTGGGAGTAGAGCACTCGGCTAAAATAAAGAGGCCGGTGATTGTTTCAGCATTCCCCACCCCCAGCGGCCAGTGACTGCCCCACCCTCAACCCAGAAGAAGATTCATATCCACCCTCATTCCACCAAACTGAGTGCAAGAGCCAGTGATGTCCTTAATTTAGACCCTATACTAGGCTAGTTGTTTTCTACAGAGGCTATTTACTTCCAGCTGGTTGTTTTGGCACTGTAACCAGCTTAACATCCTTAATCGCATGCTAAAAGTTGTTGCAAAACTATGACAAAAAATTTCTTTCACTCCTCCTACTGACCTACTTAGAGCTAAAGGCAGGAATCAGTTCATCCTTCTCCGGACACAAAACATTCACCTTCTGAAAAAGCCTTTATACCTCATACAGTTCCTGGGAGAGTCTCTCAGACACAGCTCCTTTGCCAGTTTAAACTCTGAAAATCTCGATGTTAAAGATCCTACTTATTAATAACTGAAAGAAAGGAAAATAAGTCTGATATAAAATAAACTTAACCTGATTAAGCAGGAAAAGATCATGCGACCACTAGGCTGGAAAAAGATGAAAACAGGAAATAAAACAGTTCCCAGGACAGAATCACCAATTTTTCATGAAGAGAAATTTTGCAGTGTTTCTTAAAAAGTGATTGTAAAATAGAAAATTAAATTAGAAGAAACAGAAAATAAACTCCAAAACAGGACTAATGATTCTAGGATCCAGAAGTCTGTTTGCCTTTAAAGAAGCAGCCCCTAGAGCTGATAAAGGGGACAAAGTGTTTCCTAACGTCTACTGCTGTTTTAAAAGACAAATTCAAATGAAAATTCTACGAATAAAAGTTTGGAGGCAGTCTGCCAGTCATTGTTTGGGCCCACAGGAGAGAGGAAGAGACAGCTACAGTGTGAAGAGTTCTGGCCTCCGGTCAAACCACTGAGGATTTCCTGAGAAATGCAATTACATTCTGATCAGATGAATCAGATCATGTTTAGGTCCACAGAAGCATAGGATTCTTAAGTCTAGCCTGCTTATTTCTTCTGCTTAGTAAAGTCTTTGACATAACTTATGTGTTCAATTTAGTAATAATCATGTTGTTTTATACATCATAAAGCCAAATTTACCTTTTACATGGAAAACAGCCGAAGTGAAGATGACCCAGACATTGTGAACCAGCTCAATGATAACAGATTTACATTTCCGAAAAGCAGCGTTTAAGAACACCTTGTCCTCGCTAAACTCCGCACTGCCCACAATGCTGTTTGCTAAGGAACAGGCTCATGTTCTCTCCCTGGACTTTGTCATTATTTATTTAGCTTTCACTTTCCACAATGAACCGCTTATAACTATCAGAAGCATCTAGTGAGGTCTTAAGGACTAGAGGTGGAAGAAGTGAATAAACTTCCTCCCCCTCTTTACTTATTCATTCTGATGGTTAGCACTTTTTCTCAGCTTTAGATAGTGAAACTAAATCAACGTAGTAAAACAGAAAAAAAGGACGCTTTCCTCTCATGTCAAACAAGTTTTTTATCTAGAAAGTGAAGTCTTTACATTAAAATGAAGGATGAACCACAAAGAGATTCCACTACACACCCATCAGAATAGTTAATATTAAGAAGACTGACACTACCAATGCTGGCAAGGATGTGAAGCAATGGAAATTCTCACACACTGCTGGTGGGCATGTAAAATGGCACAACCACTCTGGAAAAAAGCCTGGGAGTTTTTTAAAAAACTAAACATAAAAAATAAAATAATAAAAATAATAATAAAAAAACCCTAAACATACACCTACCCTTTGAGCCAGCAGTTTCACTCCTAAGAATTTATCCAAGAGAAATAAAAATGTATGCCCACAAGAGCTGTACAAAAATATTCATAGTAACTTTATTAATATTAGCTCCAAACTGGAAATAGCTCAGGTATCCGTGAATAGGAAAATGGATAAAGAAACTATGCTATATTCATAAAACATAACACTACTCAGCAATAAAAGAGAAAGAGTTATTGTTACATGCAACAAGAAGAATGAATCTCAAAATTCTTACGCTGAGTTAATTCTATCACAAAAAAGTACATATGATATGACTACATTTACATGAAGTTTTAGAATAGATGAAACAGATCTATGACAGCAAGCCAGAACAGTAGTAGCCTTGGAAGGTGGGGGAGGGAATCGACTGGGAAGGGGAAAAAGAAAACTTTCCAAGGTTAACAGTAATGTCCTGTATCTTGATAGGCTTGGGTTACATAATTTTATGCATCTGTCAAAATTTAGGATTTGTGTACTTTATTGTATGCAAATATTGTCTCAAAAGAAAAAAGCTACAACGAAAACACTGAACTCTATATGCACGCTTGAGCAGAGAGAAATATTCTAATGTGTGCAATTCACTTTGAAATGCATCAAAGAAAATTAAAATGGATTGACGGATAGGTGGGCCAATCCATGATAAAGTATATATAGTAAAATGTTAATGGCAGAATCTAGGTGGTGGAAAAATGAGTGTTGACTATAAAATTCTTTCGACTTTGCTGTATGTTTGAAGATTTTCATAATAAATTGTTAGGGAAAAAATGATGATGGGAATCCACTTGCCTATGTAGGGCTTAAATACCAGATTCATAATTATTTTCCAGATTAGGGCACATCTAAGCCTATTCCTTGTCAGAGTTTTACCAAAGACTTTGTGGAAGATTAAGATTTTCAAATAGAAATATGGTCAGTTATATAAGGCTGCAATGTGATAAATATCTTGGTGACAGATGTCCTGATGAAACTTATTTTTGCTGTTCCTAAATGAACTGGTTTTCTCCATGGCTTTAAATGTTGCAGCTGTGTTACCTGTCATGACATTTCCTTTGACAGAGCTGAGATAAATTTAAGGATCAAAGAGCTCCAAGTGATTTTACAGATACTATCTTATTTATCCTTGAAGTAAAAGAACAGAGTTGAGCAAGCATTATTATGTCCATTTTACAGAAAGAAAAAAAGAGGAGGACAGAGAAATTAAGGGACTTATTTAAGGTTAGAAGGACACCAACAGCACCTATAATAATAATATATTGAGAGCATACTATGCCAATTTTATAATTGTTCTCTTATTTAATCCTCATATAACCTTTCATTTTATACAGGAGGAAACCAAGGCTTATGAAAACAAATAGTTTGCCTAAAGTTACAAAGTCCATCACCCTAACTTCAGTCTAATTACTCAATGGCTCTGAACATTTTTTTCTACCAAGACACTTAGGATAGATGTTCACATTCCTGTGGGTATAACCAAAGTTAAGCATAATTTTGCCAGGTCCCTGCAATTCTACTGCTTTTCTTTTTCTCTAGAAAGCACACTGGAATGCAAGTAAGAGTGACTTAAGAAAAACCTTGAATCTCTTCCAACTTACATTTTACAAAAAGCAGATCATTTGCAAATTTGGTATTTTTTTTTCTTTTTTTGGCTGCGCCATGCAGCATGCTGGATCTTAGTTCCCCAACCACGGATCGAACCCGTGCCCCCTGCACTGAGAGCACTGCACACAGAGTCCTAACCACGCGACCACCATGGAAGTTCCCAAATTTGGTATTTTAAGTAACTTTGGAAACGAATTACTTTGCAGCATTAAGCCTGATAATCTGCAAAAGCCTAACTCTTCTAAGACCTATCCTTGTAGAGTAATAAGATCATCTTACTGAAGAGCACGGTGTGATACAACTCTTATAGCCCAAACTGCCCTCTCCTGTTGGTTCTGAAAATCTACTTCAAACTTGACCATCCACCAAATGTCTTTAGCATATACGCTAAAGAGAATGCAGCCCCAAGTTTATAATAAAGGTCAAGGTTATTGAGCTCTAAAAGATGTCTTCGTGGATGATAAACTAGCACCACTTTCAGCAATACAGCCAAGTCATATCACCTTCCTCCTTCCTTCTCTCCCTCCCACAACCCCAGCGTGCTATAGAAATATATCAGCAGCACTACAGGTGCTGTAGACTGAATGTTTGTGTCCCTGCCTCAAATTCATATGTTAAAATCCTAACCCCAGGGCTTCCCTGGTGGCGCAGTGGTTGAGAGTCCGCCTGCCAATGCAGGGGATACGGGCTCGTGCCCCGGTCTGGGAAGATCCCACATGCCGCGGAGCAGCTAGGCCCGTGAGCCATGGCCACTGAGCCTGCACGTCCGGAGCCTGTGCTCCGCAATGGGAGAGGCCACAACAGTGAGAGGCCCGTGTACTGTAAAAAAAAAAAAAAAAAAGTCCTAACCCCAAATGTGACAAAAGTAGAAGATGGGGCCTCTGGGAGGCGATTAGATCGTAAGGGCAGAGCCCTCACAGATGGGATTAGTGCTCTCATGAGAGAGACCCCAGGGAGCTGTCTAGATTTCTCTGCCATGTGAGAACATAGCAAGAAAATGACCATCTATGAATCAGGAAGTGGGCCTTCGTCAGACACTAAATATGCCAGTGCCTTGATCTTAGACTTCCAAGGCTGTTCCCTAACTGTGAAAAGTAAATTTCTGTTGTTTATAAGCCACCCAGTTTATGGTATTTTGTTACAGCAGCCTGAACAGACTAAGACAACAATCTATTCTCATTCTCAGAAATGACTTATAGGGACTTCTCTGGTGGCACAGTGGTTAAGGATCTACCTGCCAATGCAGGGGACATCGGGTTCGAGCCCTGGTCTGGGAAGATCCCACATGCCGCGGAGTTACTAAGCCCATGTGCCACAACTACTGAGCCTGAGCTCTAGAGCCCGCGAGCAACAACTACTGAAGCCCACACGCCTAGAGCCTGTGCTCCGCAACAAGAGAAGCCACTGCAATGAGAAGCCCCCACGTTGCAATGAAGAGTAGGCCCCGCTTGCTGCAACTAGAGAAAGCCCACGTACAGCAAGACCTAAAGCAGCCAAAAATAAATAAATATTTTTTTTAAAAAAAGAAATGATTTATTATGAAGGGACTTAGCCTGAATACTTTCCTCAGCCTGACAATCAGTTGACAAATTTAATGTCTATTTGTTCTCTTTATCACATTGTAACTCTATTCTAATTCCTTCTCTATAGTCCTAACTACATAATTTTTTTTAAGTCCATGATTAACAGATCAAAGTCTCTACATAAATATATCTCATTTGAGAAAAAAATTTTAATTTGGATTTAAGAGGCAGAGTTGATTATTTACCTTAAAAATTAGATTCTTTTTTCTTTCTTTTTATTGGAGCATAGTTGCTTTACAATGTTGTGTTAGTTTCTGCTGTACAACAAAGTGAATCAGCCACACATATACATATATCCCCTGTTCCTTGGATTTCCTTCCCACTTAGGTCACCACAGAGCACTGAGTAAAGTTCCCTGTGCTTTACAGTCTATTCTCATAAGTTATCTATTTTATACATAGTAGTGTTTATATGTCAATCCCAATCTCCCAATCTATCTCCCCCCCGACCCTGGTATGCATAAGTACAAATTAGATTCTTACTGTATGAAAAAAAAAGCATTTCTTTAAAGATCAGGCTGTTCTGTATTTATATATGATTCAATATACACACAATCTTTCACAAATAAACCTGTATATAATAAGAAGTAATTTCTATGTCTTGAACTTTTAAAAGAAAGCAAATAAAAACAATACAAATATATCAGAATGTAATTTTCAAAATATGTATACATGGGAATTCCCTGGCGGTCCAGTGGTTAGGACTCTGCACTTTCACCTCTGAGGGCTCGAGTTCAATCCCTGGTCAGGGAACTAAGATCCCACAAGCTGCATGGCGTGGCCAAAAAATATATATATGTATGTATACAAAGTTAGCAGTTAAGACTTTTTTTTTTTTTTTGCGGTATGCGGGCCTCTCACTGTTGCGGCCTCTCCCATTGTGGAGCACAGGCTCCGCACGCGCAGGCTCAGCGGCCATGGCTCATGGGCCCAGCCGCGCCGCGGCATGTGGGATCCTCCTGGACCAGGGCACAAACCCGTGTCCCCTGCATCAGCAGGCGGATTCTCAACCACTGCACCACCAGGGAAGCCCAGTTAAGACTTTTTAAGCTACTATTCCTTGAGAACCTACTATATGTTTGGCTCTATACAAAGGGCTTCATGTGTGTTATGCCATTTAATCTGCACACTGAGTTATTCTTTTTTTTTAATCACTGAGAATATGGAGGTTTATAGAGGCGAAGGAACTTGCTCAGAGCCTTCCTTGGAGCAGGTGACCTAGTTTGTACTCAAACCAAGGTCTGTGTGATTGCAGAGCTCAACTCTTTCCAGCATACACATAATATATTATAGAGGAGGAGCTTCCATGTCCCCATGGCCTAAAATGCCCAAGAAGGTCATTCAGCTTCTTGCTGTCTTCTGTGAACCATCCCATCCTGATTAGGCACCTGGCTATGCATTCAGATCAGAGGAGACCATAAAAGCGAAAGTATATTATAAAAAGTTTGTCCTTAACTATGTCTTTGGACTACTTTCTTCATCTCTTTTTTTCCCCTAATCTCTAACCAAACATTAGGTTTACCAGTACCACGTCATGGCATTAATGAAGACAAAGTCATAGAACCCAAATGGTGATAGAACTAGGAGGGACATTAGAAATTACCCAATCCAATGCTCTCATTTCACGAATGAGGAAACTGAGGTCAAAAGAAGCTAACTTGCCACAGTCACGTTATTAGTTGATGCAGCCTGACCTGTAATGAAGATCTCTGAATCTTTTTTCTTTTTTTTTAAAATCTCTGATTCTTTACACTAACCATAGTATAAGGAATTTCCTCCTAGAAGATATTTTTTAAAATTTCTTGGACAAGACTTTTTCGAATATTAAGTAATATTCATAATGAATAAACTAATAGCAACACTCCAGAAAGGTTTAAAATGAAAAGTAGAAGCCTCTTCTTTCCTTCTACCTTCTAATCCCATTTCATTCCCCAGGCATAACCATCATTAAGCTTCTTGTGTGTTCATCCAAAATTGATCTATATATGTACATATATGTGTGAAGTAATTTAAATATGGAAGTACAAAAATGATTCTCTCATCTCAGACTGATGTTTTCCTCTATATAATTTAGTCAACAGTCATATTATTGCATAAAAATACGCAAATGGAGAAAGTAATATTGCAACATATCTGTAAGTTTGCAAAGCTGTGAGTACAATGTTCTCCTTAGGTACAGCTCACCTGTTTTCCAGGTCCGGCATGCTTAGGTTTCTAGCAGCAAAGCACATTTTGAGAGGGATGACCTTCCTGTCCTTGGTGCTGTTCTGGTGTTTTGGAGAACCGGAGTCCTCACTGCCACTAAAGCTTGGTGACTGGGGAGCTGCACCTTCCCATGGCAGATCTGATACTAATGATGGCTTCTTGATATATGGCGTTACTTCTCGGATGAATTTAACTATGAACAAAAATCAAAGAAGAAGGTTAGTATTTTTGCTTCCTATGAAAAATAACAACTGAAATATATACATACACGAACTATCTGGCATGAAGTGAAAAAATACACGAAGTTAAAGAGCCAGGACACAGAATCTTAAGATTGGAGGGTGCTTTAAGAGCACGTAATCTAAATGATATACCACTACTCTATCCTAAAAACTTTAACTTCTGAGTCTTTGCATATTGTTGCTTCTGCTTAGGACTCCTTTCTCCCTTTGTTGGCCTGGCCAACTCTACTCAAGAGTCACCTCCTCAGCAGCCTTTCCTGTTCACTCTCTCCAGGGCATTACCATTACTCTTCTGTAGCAACCTCTAAGCACCCTGGGTTGTAATCCTCTGTTAATACTTCAGTTCCCTGCTGGCTGCAAGTTCCCCAAAGGCAGGGTTTACAATTTATTCAGTCTTGGTGTCTAACATCCAGACCAGTGCCTAGTCAGTAAATGTGTGAATAAATGAGTGAAGGAAAAAATGAACAATTAAATACCTGAATTATCTCAGTAGTTGGCCATCATGAATGAATCTGGATAGATTCAGTACCTCCTGAGACAGCCCCATCTAGCTTTAGACAACTCAACATTTAGAAATTTGAAACTTCCACCCATTGGTTTGCTGACTACAGAAGCCATACAGAACAAACTTAATCTCTTCCACACCAGAACCCTTCAGATATCTGAAGACTGAGATGATCTCTCTCTTCTCCAGACTAAGCTATGTATCTCTACTTCAATTCGATTCAACTCAGTCAACATTTTCAGCTACCTTCCAAGTATCAGGCATTAGGCTAGCCACTGAGAATACAAGAGCAACTTAGGCATGGACCCTGCCTTCAAAGAATGCCCAGTCTAGTAAGGGAGACAGCTTTGGAAACAAACCCTTATAGCTTTGAAAAACAAGTACAAAAACATAGTCAAAAACAAGGTATTTCTATTAACGGTAGCCCCAAATTAAGATATAGCTCTTAATATATGTGAAACGTTTTTCTTTTAAGTTCAATTTTAAGACATATAAAATACTTCTTTTACCTCATTCATGACTGGCAACTACTATCATTTGAGGCACTGTGCTCTTATTTCAAAAACTAGATAAACTGAAGATTATTAAATCCTTTTTTAGTAAAATCTTAAGCATTAAAATGTCAATAAATCAGTTGAATGTAGATAAGCCATTTCCTCTTCTAACATCAATATATGTTACATCAGTAATCTACCTCCTCTAAAATTCCACTGTGGTAGGTCATTAGAGTAGTATCATGGGAACTGAAAAACTAGAAAGATATGATCATTATCAATGCTTATCAATGTCATAATAGCTAGTATTAATATTTTATAGCATTAGAAGCTTCACAAGCCTATGAAACTTTACTAAGAAATAGATTACTAAATCTAAAAAATAATCAGCTATGTTTCTAAAAACATAGCTAACAAGTCTTTAGAATATTGTTTCTTTTTTGAATAGGTAATACATTCATATAAAACAAAATTCAGGGTTTCCCTGGTGGCGCAGTGGTTAAGAATCCACCTGCCAATGCAGGGGACAAGGGTTCGCGCCCTGGTCCGGGAAGATACCACATGCCGAGGAGCAACTAAGCCTGTGTGCCACAACTACTGAGCCTGCGCTCTAGAGCCCGCGAGCCACAACTACTGAGCCCGCGTGCCACAACTACTGAAGCCTATGTGCCTAGAGCCTGTGTTCTGCAACAAGAGAAGCCACCGCAATGAGAAGCCTGCGCACCGCAATGAAGAGTAGCCCCCGCTCGCTGCAACTAGAGAAAGCCCGCACGCAGCAACAAAGGCCCAATGCAGCCAAAAAAAAATTAAATAAATTTTTTAAAAAAGAGAGAAAAAAACAAAATTCAAAAAGTATAAAAGGTTTTATGATAAACAGTATGTATTTCTAGCAGCCCAATTCCCATCCCTGGAGGCAATTACTGTATGGTCTTCCAGCAACAGGCTAAGCATGTATGAAAATAGACACACATATGTGTGTATATACATAAATACACACAATGGTAGTATATTATGCTTACTGTTTCCACATCTTGCTTTTTTTTTACTTAGTAATACTGATGATAATCTTTTATAAGCATAGCATCCTACCACTCACTCTACATGATGTGGTGACAGAGAGGCCTTTGGAATCAGACCTTGTTCAAATACTAACTACTAACTGTGCTTGCTACTTCTGAGCTATATGACCTCACTTGACAGTCCTGAAGTCCTCATCTATAAAATGGCAGTAACACTAAGCAAGTAAAAATTCTAGGCATATGCTAAACATTCAATAAATAGTAGGCGCCTTTCTTCTCCTTCCCTAATTTAAAAAGCTAGAAAAGTTAAAAATTTCAAACAGCAATCAGAAGAGGCAAAATTATTTTCCTATAAGTTATTCAAGAAGATCTGCTGAAGTTAAGCATAATTCTAGAATATATAATAATGCTAATGCCAACATTTAGAAAAAGTTTGTGTGTTTTTATGTGTGTGTGCTTTCTATGTATAGTTATAATATGTGTATTTCTAGGTGGATAGAGTAAAAGCTAACTGCTCAGGTCACCAAGGAGATTTTTTTCATCCTAGAAAAAAATGAGAAGGGGCGCAACCAGTGTATCCTTTGAGCAGCTGACTCAGGCATTTCAATACATGCTTTAGTTTAGCTTTGTGCTTTCAAGAGAGAATTAGATCACAATAACTTTGGCAGAAATTCTTACAGTTTCTAGTCACTGCCAATGGCAGAGAGTTACTTTTTAAACATTTATGGCAGTATACTAACTTTTGGGCTACCAATTGGGGGAAACTAAAGACATTCTAAATGACTACTCCTGAATACTACAGTGGTTAGAAAAGCCCGCTTTATGATATACTCAGAAGTTCGTTTGATCACAAAGTAGCATCAGTGAGTTGATTACTACACATATTTAAATAAAATAGACACACACACATAGCCTATTGCATGGCCTTATTAAAAGAGCAATGAGTTTCACTTGAGTTGATGACAATGGCACCCATAGCCCCATCTAACTGGTTATCCATAATGGCTGGAGAACCATAAACAGACATCTGTTTCTAATTTACCTGAGATTCAGGAAAGGTGAAAAGTTAAGGGTGCTCTGTCTGAGTCCTGTTCTTAGACGTCCCCTGTTGCCACAGTGCATTAACCTGGATACCCGGCAGGATAAGCAAAGCCTTTACACCGCCACATGGCATTCAGGTCAACTCAGAAACCGTGATATGGGGACTTCCCTGGTAGCGCAGTGGTTAAGAATCGGCCTGCCAATGCAGGGAACACGGGTTTGAGCCCTGGTCCGGGAAGATCCCGCATGTCGCGGAGTTACTAAGCCCGTGTGCCACAACTACTGAGCCTGCGCTCTAGAGCCTGCAAGCCACAACTAGTGAGCCTGCGCGCCTAGAGCCCATGCTTCGCAACAAGAGAAGCCACCGCAATGAGAAGCCCGTGCACCACAATGAAGAGCAGCCCCCGCTCGCCGCAACTAGAGAAAGCCTGCGCGCAGCAACAAAGACCCAAAGCAGTCAAAAAGAAATATAAATTAATAAATTAATAATAATAATAACAAAAAACCGTGACATGGGACTTTCCTGGTAGTCCAGTGGGTAAGACTCCCAATTCAGGGGGCCCGAGTTCGATCCCTGGTCGGGGAACTAGTTCCCGCGTTCTGCAACTAAGACCCGGCGCAGCCGAAATAAATAAATAAATAAAAATAAAATCTTTAAATAAATTTAAATAAAAGAAACTGTGATATATTTCAGAGTTATTTCACTCTCCTGATAGTTAAAGATCATCCTCAAAATGCTTAAACTCTGATGTTTATAGTATTTTAGGTGTTTAGTTACTAAAGTTAATCTTTCTTTTACGCACTGCTCGCTCTTATTGAAAATGAAGGGGGTTCCCCCCACTCTAAAAGCATCACTATAATCCCTTCTCTTTTGTGACAACAAACATATACATGTACTGTACACACACCTGGAAAGACATCTGGGAAGATTTTCAGCAAAATATCAATAGTGCCTAGAAATATGCATAGGATTGCCTCTTTTTTTCTTTATGTAGTTGTGTATATTTGAAACTTTGATGAGCCCATATCATTTATATAAAAAACAAAAAACCTGATTTAAGAAAGGAAGAAAATTTATTCCAAAAACTTACTCAAACTTTAAACATGGAACCACCTTAAACTAAAACCTTGTTGAACATTCTAAAACTATAATGCACGGGATAGGATCCAAGATCCAACTGATTCTTACTGAATTCCATGCTCTAATGAATAAGGTTACAGGGGTCCATGTATATTAACAAGGTAAACTGCTATCCTGGTTTGGGGCATTAGGCAGCATCTGATTTTAAACTGATGCCATTTATGTGGCTTTTAAAAGCTTATCCAAAAGATACTTTGTAGTGCAGAAGTAGCCTATGGCTGTAAACACAAGTATTCTGGTATATCAATCACCTTCCCTTATATAAACATCAATCTCTCATATAATCATTATTTTCCTCTCTATTTTCTAATGCTTATTGTTTTCTTATCTCTTCAAGTGACCTTTACTATGAGTTTAAGTGAAACTAAATGGATCAGACAATGTAGGGAGAATCGTGCCAATATTTCCCCTGCTTTTGCAAACAAGTTTGTTTCTGACCTATCCTTAGGGTGGAAGAGCTGGCTTTTCATTTGTCTCACAAGTGAGTTACGATGACATCACTGTTCAAGTATTCTCCCGAGAAGTTTCTCCTCGACCTCATCCCAAGCTCCTCCTCCAAATCAGGAATCTGATAGATGGCCACCAAAAGCATTAGGGAGGAATTACTTTATTTTTCGTAAAAAGCCTTTTACATTCTCAACTTGCAGGTGTCTTTCAGCTCAAGTCTCTTGCCATTTAGGGTCTGAGTAGGCTGCAGTCTAGGGTTTGGTGATGTAAACCCTATACGTGTTCAGAGTGACTCTGGTTTCATTATACCTTTCCATTTTAAAGTATCAATAACATTGCATATTCTCTAATTTACTGAGCTCCTGCTATGTGCCAGGAACTGTTTTGGGAACCTAGAATAATATATCCATGAACAAAACATGCAAAAATAAAAAAGGATAAATATATTGAATAAGTAAATTATATTCTAGAAAAACAAAAACTTACATTCACATCAACTTATGTTTATATATGTTCACATATATGAATGTTTTTTTATCAGCTCTATTCCTAAGTGCCCAAACTGGAAACAACCCAAATTTCCTTTAATGGGTGAATGGATAAATTGCAGTACAGCCAGGGAACAGAATATTACTTGGCAATGAAAAGGAAAATGAGAGGCTTCCCTGGTGGCGCAGTGGTTAAGAATCCGCTTGCTAATGCAGGGGACACGGGTTCGAGCCTTGGTCTGGGAAGATCCCACATGCCGTGGAGCAAATAAGCCCGAGAGCCACAACTACTTAGCCCACGTGCCACAACTACGGAAGCCCACGTGCCTAGAGCCCATGCTCCTAAACAAGAGAAGCCACTGTAACGTGAAGCTCGCGAACCACAACAAAGAGTAGACCCCGCTTGCCGCAACTAGAGAAAGCCCATGCACAGCAACAAAGACCCAATGCAGCCAAAAATAAATTAAAAAATAAATAAAATTTTTTTTAAAAAAGGAAAATTAACTGAGCAACTTGGATGAATCTCAAAGGTATTATGCTGAGTAAAAGAAGCCAGTGTCAAAAGGTTACATACTACATGATTCTATTACTGAAAAGACAAAACTGTATGAAGACAGGCATGGGGAAGGTGTGATGAGTTTTTTTTGAGTGTAGAACTAGCCTATATCCTTATTGTGGTGAAGGTCACAAGAATTTACACATGGGTTAAAATTCACAGAAGTGTACACCATATGGGGGGGGGGAGCCAATTTTACTGCATAATTTAAAAATTAAAATTAAAATAAATAAATTATTGGGGCTTCCCTGGTGGCACAGTGGTTGAGAGTGCCTGCCGATGCAGGGGACATGGGTTCGTGCCCCGGTCCAGGAAGATCCCACACGCTGAGGAGCGGCTGGGCCTGTGAGCCATGGCCCCTGAGCCTGCGTGTCCGGAGCCTGTGCTCCACAACGGGAGAGGCCACAACAGTGAGAGGCCCACGTAC
>NW_006775530.1:1058283-1061323 GCF_000442215.2 Lipotes vexillifer
GGGGCTGGGGGGCCGGGAGCCTGTGCTCCGCAACGGGAGAGGCCACAACAGCAAGAGGCCCGCAAAAAAAAAAAAAAAAAAAAAAAAGTAAATTATATAGTAAGTTATGAAAAATTAAGTGTTATGGAAAAGGGCAAACAGTAAGGGAAGGCGGATCAGAGTGCTGCAAGGGGGTCAATTTGCTACTGTAAATAAGGTGGTTAGGTGAGCCGGCTTATGAAGACATTTGAGCAATGACTTAAAGAAGGTGGGGAGTCAGTCAAGGAAATATTTGGGAGAAGCATTCCAGATGAGAGAAAAGTGTTAAATTAAGTAAGGCCAGTGTGACTAGCACAGGGTAATAGAGGGGGAAAGAGAGAAAAGAGGGACGTAAGGGTAGAGGGAATGGGAGGCAGCTCATGTAGGTCACTGCAAGGACTGTGGCTTTTATTCTGAATTGGGAAGCCATTGGGAGGTTTTAAGCTGAGCAGTGATATGATCTAACTTGTATTTTAATCATTCTCACTACTTTGTTGAAAATAGAGTGAAAGAGGGCAAGGGCAGAAGCAGGAAGACCAATTGGGAGGTTATTAGAGGTGAGAGATTATGGTAGTTAGACCAGGGTGATAGGAGTGGAGGTGAGAAGGGTCAGATTCTCTACTGAAGGTAGATCTACTCAGATGCCCTGATAGACTGGGGAAGGGGGGTTGACTTATCCTTAGGGTGGATAAGGGGGCTGGGGAGAAGAGAAGGAATAGCAAAAGGGACAAGAGACCCACGAGAGACAAGTCTTCCATAGAAATACCGGCCTAAATTAGTACCAAGTTTACCCAAACTGGAAAATGCCTTGCCTTGATCTTACTCTCCCTGACTTGGTTCCTTCCTCTCTTTACCACTCCTTGAAAATAAAGACTTTATGCTTGCTGTTTCTATTTTCTCATTTTGCTCCTTAATCTCTTCTGAATAAAACTGCATTCTAAAGACTAGCTCATGTTTTCTTACTCACCCAATCTAAAGGCCCTTTTTCTCAATCCCTATTCTTGACCATTCCAACATCTGACAATACACTCTATCAACTGTTTTTACTCCTCCTTTCTGGCCATTTATTTTCTAATGCCTGCTTCCTCCTCTTAGCCCTACAGTGTATCTGTTCCCCAATGCTCAGTGCTCTGATTTTAGCACTTTCTGCTCACTTTATCCTCTACTCTCTAGCAACTTTTTAAAAAAAAATTTATTTATTTATTTATTTATTTGGCTGCATCGGGTCTTAGTTGTGGCAGGCAGGCTCTTCAATTGCGGCTCCAGGTCTCCTTAGTTGCGGCATGTGGGCTCCTTAGTTGTGGCATGTAAACCCCCGGTTGCAGCATGCATGTGGGATCTAGCTCCTTGACCTGGGATCGAACCCGGGCCCCCTGCATTGGGAGTGTGGAGTCCTATCCATTGCGCCACCAGGGAAGTCCCTCTCTAGCAACTTTCAGTGCTGGATCTTTAGATTTCTCTTGTTGAGAACCAATTTCTCTTGTTAGCCCTGATTTCTTTCACCAGAGTGCTGCCCCAACCCTTCAAACTTAACATATGCCCATGTGAACCGATCTTCATTATCTTTAATCTCCTCCTGTGTGCATTGCTTTAGTTATTAGCATTAGCAGCACCATCTTCCTAGCCACACAGTGGCTAAACCAGTAGTGTAGCAAGTCTGGTGTAAAGCCCAATAATCTGAATTTTATTAAAGCTCCCCCAGGTGGTTGATTCTCATGCCCATGATGCTTTGGGAACCACTTCTCTAAACCTTTGTAGACTCCTCCCTCTCCCTAGCCCCCACATCCAATCAAGTGCCAAACCATCTCATCCCACCTCTGCAATTTTTCTCTAATCTACCTACATCCCTCAATTCCCACTACCGACATGCTCTGGATCACCCAAACCATTGTAATGGCCCCCCCCTTTTTTGGGTAATTGTGGTAAAATAGATAGAACAAAATTTACCATTTTAACTGTTTTTTACGTGTACAGTTCAGTGGCATCAAGTACTTTCACACTGTTGTGCAACCATCACCTCCATCCATCTCCAGAACTTTTTCATCTTCCCATACTGAAACTCGGTACCCTTTAAACAATAACTCCCCATTCCCTTTCCCCCCAGCCCCTGTCAACCACCATTTTACCTTCTGCTGGCCTTACCCTTTCCCCTCAGATAATTACACTGGCAAATACTGAAAAGAAAATGAAAACAAATATAAAAATTCCTGATTCTACCCCATCTCCTTCCACATGTTTTAGTCCTTTACTTAACATGGTAACATACATCTTCCCATGTTAAACAAACTCTTCATAAGCATCATTTAAAAATAGCTATAGAGCATTCCATCGTGTTTACCATAATTTATTTAGGCGTTCCCTAATTTATTGGGCACTTACTTTAAATAATGCTATAATAAATATATTTTTCAGGAGAGAAATTACTGTATAAAAGGAATATTTAAGACTCATGATAAATATTGCAAATTTCTCCCCAAAAGGATTATACCATTTTATACTCCCACCAGCAGTATATGAGCATGTCCACGTCAGTAGACTTGTCAACAAGAAGTTACCTTATTTAAAACAATCTTCGCTATTTTAATGGGTGAAAAATGGTATGTATATACGGCAACTCAATCTTGATCTCCTGCTTCAACAAATACAGGATGTTATTATTTCCTTCTCTTTAAAAGCAGGAAATTCATGTCTCTACACTTTTCTGTCTGAAGACACGGGAGGAGTGATATGTGAGTTATGACAGTGAGGAGTTACAGAACGATCACCAGAACCTTAAATCTAACACAGATTTGAGCAATACTTCTTTGGATTTGCTGTACTAGCATTTCCAAAGTCATACTTAATTTCCCATTATTGCCTTATCATTTAACTCTGTGAAGTTAGCTCCTTTTTTCTTGCTAGTCATCAGGAGGAAAAAATCCCCAGCAAAGAAACCAAGCATGTCCTCAGAAGCTGTACATGTGCTTATGTGATTTCAATGTTCTGCTTTTTTTTTTTTTTTTTTTTTTTTTTTTTTTGGTGG
>NW_006775530.1:1061333-1062666 GCF_000442215.2 Lipotes vexillifer
TGCGGTATGCGGGCCTCTCACTGTTGTGACCTCTCCCATTGCGGAGCACAGGCTCTGGACGCGCAGGCTCAGCGGCCATGGCTCACGGGCCTAGCCACTCTGCGGCATGTGGGATCTTCCCGGACCTGGGCACGAACCCGTGTCCCCTGAATCGGCAGGCGGACTCTCAAGCCCTGCGCCACCAGTGAAGCCCCAATGTTCTGCTTTAAAAAAATAACTATAGTTTGTGTTTGTCCTGAGATTTTCAGTTCACTTCATTACCCATCTTTCCTTCTCCACGTCACTCCAAGGCCTGTCCAAGTCAATAAAAGTAGGAGATATATTCTTTCTGAGGATCTCAAATTACTACCAAGATGACATGGAGAATTCAAGTTTCCTTATAAACCTCTTAGCTACAGTGGAATAAATCCAAACCAGAAATAAGGTATCTCTAAAATTTGTCCCCAGCAATTAAAATTTCAGGATTTTAAAATTATGGCCCTTTATAATAAATTTACGCAAACTGGCAAAAAAAGATATTTTTTTGGCCTCAATTAAATTCCAACATGGATATCTATTACTTTTATTCAAAAGTATTAGCTTTCACGCTTTTATGTATTCAAACATAGAACAAACTAGATTGAAATAATTTGGGTCTTTGGACTCTTTACTGTGTAATTTCTCCTTGGTACTCTTCTTCAACTACTAATCTTATATGGTAAAACCAGCTGTGGGTCATTTATAAAGTAAATAGTTTTAAAATGAATTTAAACTGATTTTCTTTGGAATGTTTCTTCAAACTGTAAAAGAATATGCAAGCTTTTCAATTTTTTATAAAAAAAAGTTTTAAACACCTTAGGTTTGCATTTTTAAATGTTTTTGTAAGGAAGACAGCTACCGGCAGATTTCCCTGTGAAAACTGCTAAATAGTAAGTATGTATGTTTAGAATCCTTTATATAACTAATCCATAAACAGGAGACACTGTATTTGAAAAATTACTTCAAATTACATATTTTTCTTTTCCTTTTGGTGTTGAGGTTTATATTTATTTCCTATGACAGATCTCTGTTTTTATAAGTCAATTCTACTTTTAGTACTTCTCCCTCCCCTGAAAGGAAGTACTGCTTATGTGAAACAATGGTCCAATCTGTTCATACCCTTCTTGCTTACTTCAAAACATACAAAGCAGAGAACTGTTGACAACAATAGAAAAGTCTTGACCATCTATAGGATTAGAAAACATAAAAAGATAAAGACTTTAATTTCATTTTCACTAGAGTAGAGGCAATGAGAAAGGCAATTTGCATAAGGCTGGTTAGGAATAATTTATATTGCTTCTTAGTCTCCTGCTGA
>NW_006775530.1:1062676-1082412 GCF_000442215.2 Lipotes vexillifer
ATATGAAAGCAGAGGCTAGTTTTGCTTTGCTGTTTTTTTAATAAACCCTATCAGATTCTTAAAAACATCGTAAAATGACTCAAACTCTACAAAACCAAAGGTAAAACTAAGGGTATCAAAGTTGCTAAGTGAAAAAAGTAAGCTCTCAGTTTTATGTTTTAAAAAATTATATATACATTTGTATGTTCATAAAGTACTCAAGAAAAATATGCCAATTCGCACCAGGGCATGGAAGCAACCTAAGTGTCCATCGACAGATGAATTCATAAAGAAGCTGTGGCACATATATACAACGGAATATTACTCAACCATAAAAAGAAACAAAATTGAGTTATTTGTAGTGAGGTGGATGGACCTAGAGTCTGTCATACAAAGTGAAGTAAGTCAGAAAGAGAAAAACAAATACCGTATGCTAACACATATATATGGAATCTAAAAAAAAAAAAAGTTCAGAAGAACCTAGGGGCAGGACAGGAGTAAAGACGCAGATGTAGAGAATGGACTTGAGGACACAGGGAGGGAGAATGGTAAGCTGGGATGAAGTGAGAGAGTGGCATGGTCATACATACACTACCAAATGTAAAATAGCTAGTGGGAAGCAGCCACATAGCACAGGGAGATTGGTGCTTTGTGACCACCTAGAGGGGTGGGATAGGGAGGGTGGGAGGGAGATGCAAGAGGGAGGAGATATGGGGATATATGTATATGTATGGCTGATTCACTTTGTTATAAAGCAGAAACTAACACACCATTGTAAAGCAATTATACGCCAATAAAGATGTTAAAAAAAAGTAAACCAACAAACAAAAAATGCCAATTCGCTAATAATGGTTATACCTACACTGCAATTACAGTGACTTCTATTTTTGAAGTTAACTATTTCTACAATGTTTGAACTTTTAAATAATAAGCATATGTTCTATTAAATAATAATATTAAAATTAATTTTAAATATATGCCATCAAATAACAAAGAAAAATATGGATTAGAACATAATTTCAGAAAAAGATTCAATAGCAGAAACAACGACAATGGGGGAAAAGTCACTATTCAATAAATGCTGAAAGAACAGTGGGGTATCAGTGCGCAATTGTCTTATATCTGTATCTCACACCCTACAATGCACTTGCTAACCTACAGTTGATGCCCTTTGGATAATTTTCGTAAAATCACTGAAGTGTAAATACAGAGCAACAAATTTTAAAGTAAAATTAATCTCAGTTCAAGTCTTGATATTACCATTTAACTTTTGAGAGGTTTGAAGCACATAATTTACTTGTCTGAGCCTCAGTTTCCACATTTGTTAAACATTGAATACCATCTTCAAATGGCTGTTGTGGGAATTAAATGAGATAATGTATGAAAAGTGCCTAGGCCTGTGTTTGAGTGTTGGGAAGTACTGAATATCAGTGCATATTTGAGTGTACAATTAATACAATATACTCTGGACAAAGTATAGTAGAGTAGACAGAGGCTAAGATATGAAATTAAATAGACCAAATTTGAATTTCAGTTCTGTTAATTATCAACTTAATGATTTGGACAAATAATTTAACTTTTCAATCTCAATTTCTAATCCACAAAACTCTAATGCTAACCCTAATACCAACTGTCCTGAGTAACTGAGAGGATTAAATAAGATTAACTGATAAAATAAAAGTAAACTGGTTAAGAGAGCCTGGAAGATAGCAGGCATTAAACATATATAATCTACAGAATGGGATCATTATGCAACATCAAAGAATATCCGCAAAGGGTAGTTATCTCCAGAAAGACAGCAAGTCAATTGTTCTTTGTCTCCCCTTTCACAAAAAGACCAATTTTTGACAGCACATAGCCTTCCTCATTAATATTTCTGTAACATCCCACATATCACTATTAAGGCACTTCTCATATGTCACAGTTTCTGTTTTGCCCATCTTTTCCATTTGACCAAGGGTCTTTGAAGGGATTAAAAGTCAAGACCACAAAAGTCAACGATAATTACAACACATCACTTCTATACTGCTTATCTATCCATGGTTCTTCACTTTTTCTAGTCACTCCTCAGAACTGTGTTGCAGTCTGTGCAGGGCTATTTAAGGTCCTGAACACGTTCTCTTGCACATTCATGAGGCAAAATTCTTGTATTTTTCTAGCACACACACAGTCTTTCTATGACTCTGGCCTGACATTACACTTGCTTCCAACCTTTCAGAGCAAGTTTTATCCCACTCCACATAACATCACTATAACAATATGCATACTTAGTTTTAGCACAAATGAATGTTACACACTGGTCAAAATTTGGCAGTATAAAGTGTTTATAGTGGAAATCACTAACATACAGAAGATGAACTGTAAATATTGATTGGATGAATCATGAAAAATTCTATCACAAATATAGACATATTTCCGCCTGCCGATGCAGGAGACGCGGGTTCGTGCCCCGTTTCGGGAAGATCCCACGTGCCGCGGAGCGGCTGGGCCCGTGAGCCATGGCCACTGAGCCTGCGCGTCCGGAGATATAGACATATTTTATAATCCTAATTTCCCTGTCCTGGGGAGATCATGAGAAATATTTATGGCATGGGTAAAAAAATCTAGTTAAAAACTGCTGCTAATAGGTCTAGATTAAGGATTTTTGCAGATATTTGAATAAAGGGTCTGTGTTCAACACCATCATCTGCTTTTTGAATAATATGTGGGACCTGGTCACTCTCACCATAGACTGAAGGTTATCACATAAATCGTATATGAATGATCTTTGTTGAGGTTCTCTTCAGCTAAATTTGTTATTAGAACAAATCTGTCATTAGAACAAAATTCTATTCAATAAACTATTATCTACTTAAATACATGGTTTATGGAGAGCAGTTTGCTCTTGCAGTGACATAAAAATTTAATCTTATTATAAGGAGTCAATAATGGATTAAAACAGTTCTTCTATAGGTAAAGAAAATCCTTGTCTCACAAATCCAATGTATATACTTTTATCTATTCCTGACATAAATGATAGGAAACAATTTTTTACTCTTAAAAAAAACTGTAATGTTTCTCCCTCTTCAATAACAAAGAACTCTCTCCTATATGCAAAGCATGTAGGATATTTAAAAAGTTTAATATACAGACTGTGTCCTCAAGTTGTTCAGTTGAGATGGAAAAGGAAGATATGTACCCTCCCCCCCCAAAAAGACCAATTAATAAAGGAGAAACGACAAAAGGTAATATGTGATAAATGCTATAAAAGAAGTCTAAATAAAATGTTACACATCATTGGAAGTAACAACAGCAGACAAAATGAAATAACTGAAAAATACTTAATAAAAACACTAATAATATTTTTCCACTAGACCAAAAAAAAAAAAATTCTAGCAGTTTAAGCACAAGGAAATCCTTATCCGTTGCAAAGTGGATGTCCCGGACTAGCTGGATACACCGGATGGTTTGTTTTAGATCAGCACTCCAAGTGATAAACTATAGACGGAAACAGAATATTAACCCAGCACAATAGCTGTGTTCAAGGGGTCAACAAGCACTCCATCCTGAACATCCAGTCAGTTACCACTGGGGAACAAGAATACCATCCAAGTTTCCCTCTCTTTAAACACTTTGTAATTTTTCTTATTGTACAAAAGAACTGCTATTAGTAACTGCCAAGCTTTTGTTGTTACTAGGGATTTTCTGACCAGACTGGCAGAATTAACTGAGTTCAGGAAGAGGAGAAAAGACAAAGATGTGTTCATGTTCTTTCCCTCCTCATTCTTATATAACACATGACTAAGGAGTTCAGCTGTAGTAGACTGAGAATTGTCAGAGTGCACAGAAACCAGCTACTGTATTGAATGTTAAGCAACAGTGTAATGAAATGCACTGGTCAACCCACAACAAATTACTGTTTTCACTTATAATTTGTTTTATTACTTTTTAAAATTAAGAGGTAATTTTTAAAAAGCTGGAACAATTTGAACATCAAAAAAATAATAGTGGTATGGGATTATAAATATCCACGAGCCCACACTGAGATAAATAATTGAATAAATAAATAAATGGGAGAGATGGAACAGCTCTTATAGAAGAATTCCAATTAGGGGATTCCCTGGCGGTCCAGTGGTTAGGACTTTGCACTCTCACTACGGAGGGCGGAGGTTCAATCCCTGGTCTGAGAACTAAAATCCCACAAGCCATGCAGTGCAGCCAAAAAAACAAAAAGAAGCATTCCAATTAGTAAGTGTCATGGGACTTCCCTGATGGTACAGTGGTTAAGAATCCGCCTGCCAATGCAGGGCACATGGGTTCGATCCCTGGTCCGCGAAGATCCCACATGCTGTGGAGCAACTAAGCCTGCGAGCCACGACTACTGAGCCCACATGCCGTAACTACTGAAGCCCGCACACTCTAGGGCCCTTGTGCCACAACTACTAAGCCCACGTGCTGCAATTACTGAAGCCCGGGTGCCTAGAGCCCATGCTCCACAACAAGAGAAGCCCGTGCACTGCAATGAAGAGGAGCCCCCGCTCGCCCCAACTAGAGAAAGTCCATGTGCAGCAACGAAGACCCAACACAGCCAAAAATAAATTAAAAACTTAAAAATAATAATATGTTTGACTGTACGTAATTTTTAAAAAGTATCGAAGGAATGAGAAAAAGAGAAAATCATCATTAGAACACTACAATAATAACTGTTGCAGGCCAGACCCACTGACAAATGCTAAAATTAGTGAAAAGTTTTAAGAATAAAGGGTGAAAGTTTAAATAGTTATAGGATACCTGCAGTCTCAACAAATCTCCCCCAAGATATTTATTAATTACAAAAGGGAAAATAGTAACTTTATG
Source organism: Lipotes vexillifer (assembly GCF_000442215.2). Taxonomy (NCBI): domain Eukaryota; kingdom Metazoa; phylum Chordata; class Mammalia; order Artiodactyla; family Lipotidae; genus Lipotes; species Lipotes vexillifer. The sequence continues at coordinate 1,067,492 of NW_006775530.1, forward strand.
TGGAGAAATTCAACAGTAATCAAGGTTTACATCACTAGTATTAAGACATATTGATGTCATGCACCCTACCCTCCCATATATACTGAGAAGGATATATCACTTCTGTAGTATTCTTGCTCAAAAAATACATAAGCTCTGTGTATTCATGATAAATCCAAATTGATAGGCATTTTGCAAAATGATTCAAATGTTTCAAAATCGATTACCACAACAAGGTTAGTTAACACATCCATCACTTCATATAATTGCAATTTTTTGTGTGTGGTGAGAACAGTTGAGATCTATTCTCTTTGCAACTTTCAAGTATATAATACAGTATTGTTAACTATAGTTACCAGGTTGAATATTAGATCCCCAGAACTTATTCATCTTATAACCAGAAGTTTGTACCCTTTGACAAACACCTTTCCATCTCCCCCGCTCACTTTTACTTTTATTTCATTCTTAACGAGTCAGAGTAAATGTGAGAGGTCAGAATAATGACAAAACCAAAGATTAGTGTCATTCTAGAGGTATCTACATTTAATCCCAAAATTCCAAGACAAATATTCTTGTCAAATATTATTAAGTAATATTATAGAGCAGCTTTGGATACGTGAAAGCTTGCCCTTGCAACTGACAGCCAATTTGTGTCAATATTAGCTTCCTATAATCAGTAAGAGTACTTATCGTGAGATTATATTTATCTTCATGCATGATAAATCCACCTCTCTCCTGGAGACTATTCTAGGAAAGGAGAAAGATTCACCAGTGTAGTAAGTACATTTGAATCATAGAGCTAGAGTCAATATAGCCTAAAAAAATGATATTTGAGAAGATTAATGAAATAGCTATCAATTTCAAGTGTATTATGTTTGGCCCCCTATACACACACACAGCCATCCAGAGTGTCCTGTGGACAAATACTAACCTAAAAATAGCTAACTTACAAAATTTCTGAGATAGAGAACTTAGTGATAATTTTGTACAAACTGTTCATTTTTAAAGATGCTAAACTGAAACCCTATGAAAAATGAGACTCAAAGAAATCAGAAAACTGCTTGTAAGTCACAGTCTGTGGCAAAGCCATGGCTAAAACCCCGTGTCATCTTTTCCTGAATACATCCTTAACTTTCAGTTAGGTTTTTGAGATAGTGGAAAATCATAAAACGCTATTTGTATAGATTACTCAGCCGCCAGTACAAATGAGTCATCACTCAAACTTGCTCACTGGGTCTGTATAGTTAAAAAATGGACTAATCAGGTCTTATCTAAGATTAACATGATAATCTCATGTGTGTGAGAGCAAGTGAGCACTTCAATTCACGTTTCAAGAATGGGAAAAAAGAAAAAGGGCAAAATACGATGCTGGCTAACAATCTCACAGAAGGGTACATTTTATTACTGTTACTTTGCCATTAGCATATTTTAAAAACACAGGTCAGAGTCCTTTCACCCTGTGGTAATTCACTTTTTCTATATCAGGGATCAATATTTAACTCCCTAGCCTGCCCACACTGAAAGCAAATGGTGCTCTCTGAGCCCTCAGCAGCACAGAGGAGACTGAACAGTCAGAACCATTGTTTCCTTCCCTGCCGTGGGCATGGCAGCAATGGCATGGGGACAGGGTGGTTGGAAAAGTGGCACGGTAGCCCCAGACAAGTTAAAACTAAATAAAAAGCTAAGATAAGAATACTATTTTTCAAAAGAAAGTTATTACTTTTTGGAAGAGACTGTGCTTCCGTGTGTCCATCCATTCAGAACTTACATCCATACTCGTGGCTTAATTCCACTTCTTTGCATTTGTTTCTTTACATATAAAATCATAAAACCTATCCTTAGGGGGTTGTGAAGATTAAATAAAGTATGGAAAGAATTTTAGAAATTACAAAAGCCATACAAATTTGAAACATTACTATTATGACCTAATACAGAACCTAACAATCAGTTTCAGAAATTAACACAGCACATGGCAAAAAGCACGGGCTCAATAAGTGTTTGTTAAATGAATCAGTGTACAAAGTGGTTAAGACCTCCTCCCAAGGAGCATTACCATATAACATAATGGATTACATGAGGTGGGAATTCAGAAAAATGACCACTGTGCCTTTCTGAGTCTGACCTAAACATGGTGGAGAACTACTATGAGGGTTAATGAGATAAAGCTCACAAAGCAGACCAGGGGTCTTAGGAAACAGGCTCCTCTCAGCACCACCATCCCTGAATGATGAATAAAATACATCCCATGTCTTCAAGAAGCTCTAGAGGACACAAATATTCAATCACCTTCCTTACTACTCATTTAATGTTCAAAAACAGAGTTAACTGTTTTGTTTTATGTGTATAATTTCATTTAACCTCACAATAACCCTATGAGATAGGTACATTATTACTCCCATTTTACAAATGAGGAAACTGAGGTCTAAGAGAAAAATCTTGCCATGTGCTACTCTGCCATTAAATAGCAAAAAGAAAGACCAACCATGTAAATACTACTATTATTTTACCAATGAATAAATAATTACAACTCAGTATATTAAGCACTATTTCAGAACTATATATAGAATGTATTATACAAAGTAATAGGAGACTTGATCACTGAAAGATAGCAGAAGTGCCCCAGGCAGACAAGGTGGAAGTGAGCATGCCTGGCTGGGGTTATAGCATAAAGCCGAGGACATGAAACATTCAGAGAAAAGTAAGTAGTTAGGAAAGGCCAGAGTGCAGAGTTCAATGTGAAAAGCTGTGATCTGTTCTCGAAAGGTTGTTGATATTTAGTTAAGGGTTATCAGATACCATGAAAGGTAGCCCTGGCTGTTACGGATTATTCCTCCTTAAAGAGCTACCAAGGTAATTATACAAAAGAAAAGAAGTACTCTAAAAACTGCAAGACTTTTCCCCTCAAAGCAGGACTTGAGACCACTACTGAAACACAGATCACAAACTTCATAATATAATGGATAAACGTACATTTAAAAAAAATTGAGTTAAAGAAAGGATACAACACAGATCTCGCTCATGCACTATACACATCACTTGCGTTGTGAATAGGACATTAGTATAAGCTGTATGCTACAGAGTTCCTGCCCTCAAGTAGTAAAATGTAATCAGGTCAAAGGGTTGTCTGTTTGCACTCCAAAGATACCTGCACAGGATATCTCAAATTTGGCCCTAGCCTAATCTACGAACCTATGTAAAAAAATAACAAAAGCCACATAGGAAACCTTTTTCAGTGCAACTTGTTTCTTTCTTTATTTCAAGTTTATAGTGGAGAGTAGCTAAAGAATGATTTAACAGCATTAGGATCTTTACATTTGAAATGGTTAATTAAACAACCTTAAAAAAAACACACACACAACTATTGTTGACATTTATACTTAAGAAAACAGAAGTTGTTTCTCTCCAAAGTATCCCAGAATATTCTCCTAAGCACTGGTCCAATGAATTTAAGATTTCTTTTTTTTCTTCTTCTTCTTCTTTTCATTGCTTTAAAACAACTTAACCTTTATTTTAGTTTATTATTTATTTATTTATTTATTTATTTTGGCTGCACCACACAGCATGCGGGATCTTAGTTCGCTGACCAGGGATGGAACCCACATCCCCTGCAGTGGAAGTGTGGAGTCTTAACCACAGGACCGCCAGGGAAGTCCAACCTTTATTTTTTTATTACAAAAGTACTCTGTAAATATTTTTAATATTATAGAAGTACATAACATAGTAGATGAGAGGGCTCTGTGAAACCTCCCTAAACAGAATCATGTCTGGGGAAAGGTGGAATCTTTAATTTGATATATTTTCCTATTGATTAAGTTTTTAAAGTATTTGATTATTTTGTGATAAAAATCTATTAAAAATAATTAAATAGGGCTTCCCTGGTGGCACAGCGGTTGAGAGTCCGCCTGCCGATGCAGGGGACACAGGTTCGTGCCCCAGTCTGGGAAGATCCCACATGCCGCGGAGCGGCTAGGCCCATGAGTCATGGCCCCTGAGCCTGCGCGTCCGGAGCCTGTGCTCCGCAACGGGAGAGGCCGCAACAGTGACAGGCCCGCGTACTGCAAAAAAAATTAATAATAATTAAATAATAAAAGTGCAGCCCATTCCTAATTAACAAATGCTTACAGAAGACATTTTTCTGTAGAGAAATTGGAGATTAATTACCTACATTTTGCCCAAATAGTATTACTTACTGGAGAGATGAGTAATAATGATTGCTAAGCAAAAAGTTAAAAGGTAGGAGCCAAGAGTGGCTTCCCATACTCCTAACACCCCCTAACGAGCATAGTTTAAATAGTTGCATTTAAGTATTTTTAAGAAGCATTATTAAAAACTTCAGTTTTATTTGAGGAAAAGTCATTATCCCACCTTTTCCTCTCTTAAATTCACCTAAAGTTAGTAGAACCTTAAAATTCTTTTGGGGGGATCACTAGGGAGCCATGTGTGTAAAATCTGAAAGAAGTAGGCTGGAAATGCTAGATACTGAGAATAGGAAATGGGAAGGAAAATATTATCCAATTAAAAGAAAACGCCATGATGTTGCATCTCACAGACAAGATGCCAGAAGCACCCCCCGACCCAGAAGGATCAGTGGGCAAGAGAAGGAAGGAAAGAGGAAAGAGAAAACTGGAGGTCCTTCTCCCTGCCTTACTAGGGGTCTGTGAAACATGAATTCTGGTAACAACCTCTTCCCTGGGATGGGACTGAGGGCAAATGAAGAGGAAGTATTTCATATTACTTCCCTTGAACTCTAAGAAAGTAAATTAGGTCATGCATGTGAGGATTCTCCTTTTGCTAAAAGGTCTGACTCTGTAAATAGCCAATTAAAAATATAACTTCAGGGAAACAAACTGTATAAATACCATGACCATACGTGAAAAACACAGCAGTAACATCACAAATAATTTCCATTTCCACTTCCATAAGTGAATTCAGCCCAACAGTCAAACTAACAATTTGAACTAAGTAGAAAGGTAATTTGATGCCAAGAAAGATGTGGTAAACTGAAGAGTAGAAAAATACTTGTTTAAGCCACAGACTATTTAATTGAGATGGATTATTGAGGGTGCCAATGTTGCAAATTTCCATATGCTGGCAGAGCATTGAAAATATCTTGCTTCAGTTTAAGACCGGATGTTCTTAAATATGTTTTAGGTTTCCCAAAGCTTAAATCTGTAATCAGTTCATTTAGGTTGTGGGCAATGTATTTAACTTGAGATCCTTCCTTCCCATAGAGCAAAATTAATAAATCATCTATCCCTGTGAAGAATTTGTGTTTCTGAAAGAATTTTAAATCTAAGCTAGGAAAGGCCTGAGGTGCTACGTCTAAAAGGCATTGTGGCAAAGTCTGACTTCTTAGAAACTACTGTCTCAACAAGTTTTTCTTTTGAGGAGCAATAAAATTCCATATATGGAATAAGACCTGATGGCATGAATATAACCCAATGAATCTGGTGCCAGGTGGGAGATTTCTGGTGCTCCTAGTGACCTTATGAAAGCATAAGGACCAAGCAGCAATGCTATCTACTTCTGCTTCTAATACTCCGAGCAAAGGAGGACAGTCCTCACCATTCTCTAGCTTATAAGACAACATTAAGAGAAGGTTCTCAATAAATAACAGATTCCTATTGTAAAAGAAGAAGAAGAAAGAAGAAGAAGAAGAAGAAGAAGAGGAGGAGGAGGAGGCGTGAGGAGGGGGAGGGGGAGGAGGAGGGAAGGGTTTGAGGAACTGTTTTAAATGCAAAATGCAAAAATCCAAAGGTTAACATTTTTAGAACATTTTTAGAAATTCCAATAGTGCATCAAATTCACATCCTACATTTAGTATAAATAGTAACCATCACACTATCTTCTACTATAAGCTCTTTAAAGGTAGGAATTTTTGTTTGTTCAAAATAATTCCAACTAACCAGGGAGACGTGAGGACTTACTCCTGCCATCTTCATAAGCCTTAGGTGAAAACTGGGAAGGATAAGAACAAGAAAGCCTCTAAGCCATAAGTAACTGCAAAGAAATTTGCCTAGGTCATGGTTGAATTTGATATGCTGGTAAGGGATCACAGAAAGGCTGGGAACAAAAAGATGTAGCTAAACATTATAGATATTCAGGTAATAGCCAAAATTATAGACGCAGATGACCTAAACATTGGGTGTGTACGAGGGAGATGAATCAGGGCCTTATCAGCTCCTATTGCTTTGTTGACCTGCTCCTAAACTAGCTAGCTCCAGACAAGCAGAATGAGATCCTAAAACGACCCAAGTATGAAGTATAGAAGGGAAGGAAGATTAACATTGTTTGAACACCTATTATGTGCTGGTTACTTTATATATTTTATGTAACCTTCACAATCATTTGACTGAAAAAGAAACTGAGGCTTAAAGAGTGTAAATTATTTTCCCCACATCATGCAGAACTCTAGGTCTGCTTGGTGCCAAAGCCAATGCTATTTCTACAATACAAGGCAATTATCCACATAGATTCAGTCGGGTGTATTCTGCTCAACAGTACTTTTTCTTGCCCTGGAAGAGAGGCAATGCTGGCTTTCTGATCACGTTACTTTGTTGACCCACAGATTTCTGGACCTTTTACTTTCTACTGGACCATAATAAGCCACTGATCCCTAGCTCTTGCCTTGATGATAGCCCCCAGGCTGTGCCTATACTGGCTCATGACAGCTGTACAGCTTACTCCTACTTCTGAGGAGACACTGCTGGGACAGGATCATGAAAAGACATGCATGAACAGCCAGCAAGTTAAAGACATGTAAAAGCAGAATTCTATGGGGGTCAAGACTTCTAATTCTACCATTCTCACTAGTGTTAGGGATAAGGAAAGAGTTCACAATAGTGGATATTTCAGAAATAATTTAAATCTATGGGATTTTTTTGTTATTTTGTAGCAGCAGCTTTATCTCCAAATATTAAAATTCATCTTCCTTCTCACAGTAAATGCTGCAGATTATCGCAATTCACTCTCCACCCAGAACCAGAGAGGGCAAGAGAAACCTGACTTGAGATGAAATATTTTAGGAAAATAAATAGCAAAATTGATCAATCGCACATGAATAATTAAGAGTTGAGATGAAATATTTTAGGAAAATAAATAGCAAAATTGATCAATCGCACATGACTAATTAAGAGTTGATTGCTCAAAGAAAATGTTTTAAGACAAACTCAAGATTATTACCCTCCAAGTAAGAAACCTAAAATAACTGTTCAAACTTTTTCCTGAAAATCTGAGAATAATTTCAGGTTGGTATTTTTTTTTTTGGTAGTGTTCTTGTGGACAATAAACACAATCTAACAGGATTAACATTCCTTCCAGCTGTAATCTGTACCCTAACCTGGTTAATACCCAATGATTCAGCAACTGTTCCCCACCCCCAAATTAAAAATACATTCCTTTCATAAAGAATTTCAGATTTCTTCAAATGGATAAAATGAATACCTTACTAAGCAGTATTAAAGGATTTTACGTCCTTGTCTCCTTAATCCTTTCTATTTTGCCACTGCCTCCCCACCCCCTCCACCGCCCGCATTCAGTACATCAACATCACAAAAATAAGTTAGCCTGCTGCTTTAAGTACAGATCTGCATTTAAGAATGTCTTACAAGTTATAAAGACTGCTACTTTCGGTCCAGTGCATTTTCTCCCATTTATTAGTGTTAATGAGTGGTCCTTCCAGTTCTGTGACATTAATAACATTACAATGCTAATACTGTACAAGGAGCTTAAATAAAAGGTAAGACATCAAAAAAAAAAAAAGGTAAGGCATCAAAATCCTTTAACTAATCATACATTCACATGTAATACTTCACTATGTCAATGGCAACTTTTAGGCCAGGATGCTGTTTTCCTGAATGGAAAACATGGCTTTCCTGAATATTCTGCTTTAAAATCAGGCCCTTGGAGGCCCTGAAGGTGTAATGGGGGGCAATTACAAAAAACCAGAGAGATGACTCAGTTTGTCTCAGATTCCAATGACACACCACTGAAGAGGGAACATACGTAAATAAATAGGCAGCGGTAGTGTTTAGTAAAGGGTTTGGTAAAAGTTACAGTCTCCTGCCATTACCCCTCAAAGAGAAATAATGAGAATCTTTAAGGTAGAAGAAACTTACCAGTCAGGTGAGGGCTACATAGAGCAAAGAAAAGTAGTCAATATACAAAAAATTATTTCAAGATGAATCGATTGTAGGTCTAAACCTGAAACACAACCATAAAGCCTCTGGAAGAAAACATGGAGCTTTGTGCCCTTGAAGTAGGCAAAGATTTCCTGGACAGGAAACACAATACTACCATGAAACAAAAAATTTCAGCTCATCTAAATCCACCGTTAAGAAATTGAGTAGACAAACTACAGGACGAAAAAAATAGTCACAACACACACATCTAACAACAGACCTGTGTCCAGAATATATAGAGCTCTACAAACCAACAACAAAGAGATAAACAACCCAGTAAAAATGTAGGTAAAAAGACTTGAACAGACACTTTTGATTCCATTCCAATAAATTTCAAGAATAGACAAAACTAATTCATGGTGAAAGAAATTTTAAAATGGTTACCTAGGGTAGAGGTGGGGAGAGGAATTGACTGGAAATGGCCATGAGGGAACCTTCTGGAGGTGATGGAAATGTTCTATAGCTTATATAGTGGTTACACAGGTGTATACAACTGTCAAAATTCATTGAAATGAACACCTAAGAACACATTATTGCATGTTAATTATACTTCAAGTTTTTTAAATGTTAAAGAGTCAGAATCAATCAAAGTGATAGTTAAGTGATCCAGCATAAAGAAAAACTGGACTTTTAAATTTTATCTGAATTTTTAAAATTGAGAAATATTTAAAATACACTAAAAATATAGAGTACAATACAGTGAACATTCATGTAACTCAACTTTATTAATCTCAAAATTCTGTCCTATTTGTTCAGTTTTATTTCCTAACAAAAAGCCCCCATGAACCTCTCTCCCCCACTCCATTCATCTTCCTTGTGCCCTAGCATTTATCACATCCTGAATTTGGTGTACAAAAAATTTGTTATTTTTCTTGCATTTTTAGGTCACCTGTATTTTAAACGACCTTTTTATACTTGAGGTTTGATGCTCTTCTTTCATTTAACAGACATACATAATACCAGTGATGTGACTGGCACTTTGTTAGGTACCAAGAACACAGTCTAGAAGAGCAGAACGGCTTACATAAAGATAATTGCATGCCAATGTGAAGATGCTAATAGAGAATATATTAAATTTTTTTGCATAAGAAAAATTCCCAACCTTGTCAAAATATTCCCAACATCTAAATTCCCAAATGATTGTGAATAAATTTGCTTGACAACAATGGCCAACACAAATAAATGTAATACACGTGTAAATAATTTTCCCCTTTCTCTAAAAGGGCATACTAAAAAGGGCAGAGAGGAAGGCTTTATTTGGCATCTAAGTCCCAGGCTTTGGCTTTTCTTTGCAATATTCATTAAGAGAGTATTGCCCCTCATGCAGCTCAATATCAAAAAAACAAACAACCCAATCCAAAAATGGGCAGAAGACCTAAACAGGCATTTCTCCAAAGAAGATATACAGATTGCCAACGAACACATGAAAGGATGCTCAACATCACTAATCATTAGAGAAATGCAAATCAAAACTACAATGAGGTATCATCTCACACCGGTTAGAATGGCCATCATCAAAAAATCTACAAACAATAAATGCTGTAGAGGGTGTGGAGAAAAGGGAACCCTCTTGCACTGTTGGTGGGAATGTAAATTGATACAGCCACTATGGAGAACAGTATGGAAGTTCCTTAAAAAACTAAAAATACAACTACCATATGACCCAGCAATCCCACTACTGGGCATACACCCTGAGAAAACCATAATTCAAAAAAAGTCATGTACCAAAGTGTTCATTGCAGCTCTCTTTACAATTACCAGGACATGGAAGCAACCTAAGTGTCCATCAACAGATGAATGGATAAAGAAGATGTGGCACATATATACAATGGAATATTACTCAGCCATAAAAAGGAATGAAACTGAGTTATTTGTAGTAGGATGGATGGACCTAGAGACTGTCATACAGAGTGAAGTAAGTCAGAAAGAGAAAAACACCATATGCTAACACATATATATGGAATCTAAAAAAAAGAAAAAAAAATTGGTCAGAAGAGCCTAGGGGCAAAAAGGGAATAAAGATGCAGACCTACTAGAGAATGGACTTGAGGATACAGGGAGGGGGAGGGGTAAGCTGGGACAAAGTGAGACAGTGGTATGGACATATATACACTACCAAACGTAAAACAGACAGCTAGTGGGAAGCAGTCGCATAGCACAGGGAGATCAGCTCAGTGCTTTGTGACCACCTAGACGAGTGGGATAAGGAGGGTGGGAGGGAGTGAGATGCAAGAGGGAAGAGATATGGGGACACATGTAGATGTATAACTGATTCACTTTGTTATAAAGCACACACCACTGTAAAGCAATTATACTCCAATAAAGATGTTAAAAAAATAAATAATTATTGATAAGGGGAAAAAAAAAGAGTCTTGCCCTTGTTAACTAAAGGACAATGAACAAACCTCAACTTACACAGTAATCAGTGGCAAAATTAATTGCAATCTAGATCGCTCAAAATTCCTTCTTCCTTAAGTGATTCTCTTCTGCTTGGAGAAAAAGATAGCTTTGTAAATGCTGTCTGAGTTAGTCTAAAGGAGATTAGTTACTAGTTATAATGAAAGGCAAAAGAGCAAAAGCTGATTTATCTGCAAATCTACAACACAAAATCTTTTATCTGGCACTTCTGTGTATCTCTCTCACAACAATAAAGTTCAAGGAATTCCCTGGCGATCCAGTGGTTAGGGCTCCACACATCCACTGCAGAGGGCACGGGTTCGATCCCTGGTTGGGGAACTAAAAAAGCCTGCCTGCTGCGCAATGTGGCCAATAAATAAATAAATAAAGCTCAGAATAAAGTATTACAAATGCTGAGGTTCCATCTGAATGATCAAAGAGAGATTTGTTATATTTTGAATATCTTTAGTACTAAAATTAATCTGATTACATTCTAATTCTGACAACCCATGTATTTTTTTATATAGTCAGTTTATAGTAACTATAACTCTTCATTCTCTCTCATATTTAGAACTATAAAATATGAGAACTAAAACGTATCTTATTTTTAATAGATAAGAAATGTAAGGCTTATAATGCTAACATTATTTAATGCTAACATTATTTTTTCCATTTTTCTAATGGCCATCAGAAATACCTTGCTTTTTTTTTTTTCTTTCCAAAGTATTTTGTCCTCTCATGCTTCAGTTTGGGACCAGAGCATTTTTGGTACAAGACTCAGTTTCTGTGACTACATCCCGAGGGGTGGAGACACTTAAAGATCCCAAAGACTTCTTCCGAGTCCCAAGCATAGAGGAAAGTAGGAAGGAATACGAGAAATAAAATGAAAATAGTGGGAGGAAACTGGTAGGTGGTAGAATAAGAGCAAATTAGATCCTTCTCCAACCACAACCTCCTTAGAGAGAGCAGAAGAAAAACATGCAAGGAAAACATGTTTCTTGTCAAAATATGTATGTGAAAATATACATACAAATATGGCTGTCTGAGAATACCTGCCAGACCTGGCTGCTACAATCCAGCTTGGTAGCATTTAAAACTATTTCACTTCTTTATTATCCAGTATAAATGCTTTACACTCATCTTGTGAGGACTGCCATTATTCTGTATCCTAAGATGAAATTAATGACTATAAAAATCAGCTCTACTGCACTGTAAATGGACAAAGCAGATCAATATTAAAACCTCTGTGGTGGGCTTCCCTGGTGGCGCAGTGGTTGAGAGTCTGCCTGCCGATGCAGAGGACATGGGTTCGTGCCCTGGTCCGTAAAGATCCCCCATGCCGCGGAGCGGCTGGGCCCGTGAGCCATGGCCGCTGAGCCTGCGCGTCCAGGCTGAGCTCCACAACAGGAGAGGCCACAACAGTGAGAGGCCCGCGTTACCGCAAAAAAAAAAAAAAAAAAAAAAAAAAACACCTCCGTGGTGAGCAGTGACTTTTAGAAATTCATTTTAGTCTTTTTTTTTGTTTGTTTTTCTGCAGAATTTATATTGCCCAGAGTCAGTTTAATTTTTTTAATTACTTTTACTTTATGTTCACTGTAAAAATAAATGCAGTTATGGAATTCCTCGGCGGTCCAGTGGTTAGGATTAGGACTCTGTGCTTTCACTGCCCACTGGGGCCTGGGCTCAATCCCTGTTTGGGGAACTAAGATCCCACAAGCTGCATGGTATGGCCAAAAATAAGTAAATAAATAAAAATAAAGCAGTTTTATTCTAGAACATAATCAATAATCTTTGAAGAAACTAATACAGAATATTTATCCTTAGTTTGGCTAGAATAATTACAAAAGAAAAATTGAATTTTGCATTACAAAGCAGTGAGCAGATAATGAATAAAAATGTTACAAGAATATCTAAGAAGTTGGTTTTATCATTTTTACTAATACATTAAAATTATTAAAAAGTCAGTGCTTCAGAGTCTTGAAAATCAGCTATTTCATTCAATGTGTTTGCTAGAGTTTGATCACCTGCTTGTTCCCATCTTCGTCCTCTGGATATGCCATTCCCCTCACATAGAATACCTCCATCCTCCAGACCTCCCACGCCCATTCCGTGGCCTGCCCTTCTCTCACCTGAAACACATTCCTAACATTCGTCACTCCTGCACCGCAAGTTCTCTCAGCATTTGTCTTTCACTTGTATGACATGTATGAAACAATTTGGATTAATTTATGTGCAGTTTATTAGCATTCATAAAGCCATTTGGGGTGCTTCTTAAAAGTACGGTTGTTGGGCTCGTGTTTTCTTTCCATTTCTCCCAGAGTGCCTAGCAGAATGTGGGTATTCAATGAGTTGAATAATCACATACAGCTATCTATTTGTGCCCAGCATGGAAAATCAGAGACAAAGACTGGGAGACAATAACAATAACCTTCAGAAAGATACAACAAAACAAAATCCAGAGCACGATTTCTTGCACATTAAGCCAGTCATAGTGGTCTTTAGACTTGCTAGCTTCTTAAACTAAACTGATCCATTGGAGAAGCAATCTATTATAATGGTAAATAACAGGAGCTGTGGAGTCTGATAAATCTGAGTAACTACTGTGCCTCTGCCACCCAAGTGCTGTGACCTTGGGCAAATTATTTAATCTCTACAGGCCCCAATTTCTTCATATTTAAGTTGGGCATAATGATACCTGCCTCACAGGGCTGTTAAAAGAAATTGTGACAATGCATGTAAAGAGCTTAGCAGAGTAAAGCTCTCAGTAATGTCATTTATTTCTATTGTTTTTAACTTTTAAAACTTTACAGTTTAGCTACAAAAATATTTCAAGCACTATGGCTTCAATGTCTGCATTATTAAGAGTGGACCTAAGTTTGCTTAGCAACCACTCCATTCCACATTTCATAGTTTGGTGATGCTGCCAATCTCAATACACTAAGGATGGGTACACGATGCAGGCCTAGATCATAGTCTCCATCATCTTGGAAATAGTGATACATCCAAAGGGTAGACAAAGCAGAGTTAATCAGAGTCCTTCCCAGAGACTGAAGGTGCTAGAAAAAAAACTTTCCTTTTTTAACAGGGGTTATTAAGTTAGGGCAATATATTCCTAGAACTGCCGGCGCCACCTTAGCTGACTACACAGAATTAGATTCTCCACAGCAGATGTTGCAGCCAAGATAATTTGAGCCTTTGGATCCCTCTGGACCTAAACCTAGATCCACCCCCAGTCTTAGGAGTTATATGAGGCAATACTTTCCAATTCTGCTCAGTTTGGTTTGGGTTTCTGCAACCAAAATAATTCTTACTAAGAAAACTGTGTGTGTCTATTTTGATAGACGAAGATTTTTCTCCATCCCAATCTATCTCTAACTTCAGGGCCTGTCATAAGCTCTATATAGTTTTTTTGTCTAGTTATAAAATGATAATCATAATGCAACCTTGAGAAGTTGCCTGAAATGTATACAAAAGTGATGTTCAAAATACCACTAAAAGAAATGCTGAGAATAACTTATTATTCACTTCAGAGTTTAAAGAGTCTTTGAAAAGCTCCACCTAGCTCACCTATACCCAAGCAAATGTATTCTTCTTGCTTTTCTTTTACAGCTGTCTGTAAAGTTTCTAAATCTCTCAACTAATATGGTAGTTTCTTGTTTAATCTCTAATACCATCTTCTGATGTTTCTGGGACATTGTAGTGGATGTCTGTTGTTTATGCCTGCCTACCATCCATTCCACCTTCTTTTGGTAACATCACCTTGATTATCTTTTGAGAAACCACCACTTTCAGTCCATGTGGAGCCAGGGGAGTTGCCCTATTCCCTGGCTCCAAGGTGAATACGTGACTTAGGCCTGGCCAATCGGAACGTCCCATACCTCTTGCCACATGCTTGAACGTGTATGACAGAGATCCAATATTTCTGGCAAAATGACTGGGAAACAGATGTTACAAGGACCTCAGTTCTCTTCAAAATTAATTTATGGATTTAATACAATTTAAATCAAAATCCCAAAGGAGTTTTTTAAAGAATGATAAAAATCATTCCAAAATTTATCTGGACAAATAAGTAACTATACCAGCCTGCAGTTGTTTATTGTTATTTTTCAAATTCTTCTTGACTGGTGTAGTCCACTTGAATTATCAATTATTAAATGTTAAAGTTACAACATACAGTGTGGTTACAAAACACTCAAACAGAAAATCCAGAATCAGCCTGCAGAATATAAAAAATTAAATATATACAAAATGGTGCAATTAAAATCAGCGAGGAAAGGTCATTCCTATGGCGGCAGATACATAGCATATTGTACCTCACCCCGGCACACTCAATGCAGACATCACTAATTAAGCATAGCCTTTCCT
>NW_006775530.1:1082635-1095944 GCF_000442215.2 Lipotes vexillifer
GCTGAACCCAGATATCACTTTGGAATCTTTCCCCACATGGCACTCCAGGCAGCCCCACCAATCTATCTGACAGTGCATCCAAGAGGATTATTTGACAAATGCTGAGATAATCAGCTATTTGGGAAAGTATATAAAGTTAACTCTCTTGCATACCTATGTTAAACTCCACGTAGATTAAAGACTTAAATATAAAAAATGAAACCATAAAAGGACTAGAGCAAAGCTACTGCAAAAGAACATCCTCAGAGAGAAACAGAGAAACTCTACGATGAGGAGACGTGAGCAAGAGTGGAAGGCAGAGTCTCAGCACTGCCTGGGTTCGTGACATTTCTGAGGCCTGGCTGCTCAGCTTTTTCTGGAGTCCTGAGACCTGTCGGTATCTTTACAATACCTCCATCCTTTTACCTGAACTAGCTTGAATCGGTTTCTGTGCTTTGAAACCAACAGAGCCTTGAATAAGGTACATGCATTTCTTTAAAAAAAAAAATTTATTAGTTATCAACTGATTTTACTAAAAATAAATAAATAAATCCTTAATTTGTCTGAGTCTCTTTAAATGAAAAATCAAAGCTTCTCATTTTCCAAATGTGAGGTGTAATATTTTATATACATGACAGGTTAATTAAATTGAAAGATAAGGATTTAACTTTCTCATCTCTCTATCCCATCAAGTTTCCTTTCATAAAGCATTCTAAAAAACTTGCAGGGGCTTCCCTGCTGGCACAGTGGTTAAGAATTCGCCTGCCAATGCAGGGGACACGGGTTCAATCCCTGGCCCAGGAAGATCCTACATGCTGCGGAGCAACTAAGCCAGTGTGCCACAACTACTAAGCCTGCACTCTACAGCCCGTGAGCCACAACTACTGAGCCCGTGTGCCACAACTGCTGAAGCCCGCGCACCTAGAGCCTGTGCTCTACAGCAAGAGAAGCCACTGCAATGAGAAGCCCTCGCACTGCAAGGAAGAGTAGCCCTGCTCACCGCAACCAGAGAAAAGCCCACGCGCAGCAATGAAGACACAACACAGCCAAAAATAAAATAAATAAAAATAAATAAATTTATTAAAAAAAACTTGCAAAATTAAAAACAAGAGGGTAAAAGGTGGTAGAAAGAAAGAATGTTGCAGAAAAGCCAAAGTAATGTTTTTTAAAAGCTGCACTTTGGGAATTCCCTGGCAGTCCAGTGGTTAGGACTCTGCACTGTCACTCACAGGCCGGGTTCAATCCCTAGTCTGGGGAACTAAGACCCCACAAGCTGGGTGCAGCTGGGGGAAAAAAAAAAAAAAAGGCTGCACTTCACATATTCTTAACTAGTTATATGTCAAAACATTCTAGCAATGTCTTGGGAGCCGGATCATAGAAACCAAAACAAATTTGAGTTTTATAACTCTTTACTCTTCCTAAAAGGTCGATCTACGGATACCATAATCACTGGCGCTTTGTTTACATACAAAATTATTTCACAAGTTTTGTTTTTACACTGAAATCAAGCACAAATTTTATGAAGGACTCAAGTGTATATTCCTTAGAATGGCAGTTAGTAACTAAATCAACTGTATTTCTCCAGACACAAAATATTAAACTCACCTGAATATACCACATTTCTGCAGAAGAAGCCAACAACTCCTTTCACTAACCTAGGGAAAAAACCCTTTAAAGGAAGAATATGCTCTCATGCTGTGTGACTATGTAGTGTTTATAAACTAAAATTTTTCTTCTCAATCCCCATAGCCAGCTGACAGAGTTACACTGCCTAAGTGCTTTATAACAAAGCTAAGTGCTTCTGCTGTCCCTGGAGAGAAATCTCAGGGCTAATTCACTATATCCAACCTGCCCCCACATCCTGTCATTTCTTCCTTTGAAACAGTGGCTCTCAATTTTCCACTCGAACATCTCTGAGGCATCAAATGCCCATGCTAGTAACAGAGGCCACAGATTCTCTACAAGTATACAATCTTTGGGTGCCCCAGGCAGTCAGAAGGAGGCTGTCTGGGTAGGAAAAGGTCCCCAGTGGATCTGCTGTCCCCTGGCAAGAAATCACCTGCTTTAAACTGTTTCTTGAATTGCATCTTCCTCTCTATTCTCAGGGCTACCACCATCACCCCCTTCAATGGTTATCACCTCTGCTTTGGATTGCTTTTCACTACAACAGCTGTAGTTTTTCCTACATTTGCTCTTTCCTCTTTGCATTACATCAAGCGCATCCACTGCTGCCAACCCAAAATTCTGTTCCCATCATGTCATTTCCTGGCTCAAGAAAGGATTGCATCAGTTCCCCATCCCTTCTATCTCTCCAACCTCTCCCTTTCTCGGCCAGCCTTTTCTCCTTGCTGTATAAATATGTCCTAATTCTTTCCCTTAAAACAAAACAAAATAAAAAACAAACAACTACAAAAGTAAAATCCTTCTTGGATACTTTATTCAACTCTAGTTACCACCTTTGCTTCTTCTTTTGTTTTTCTGAGAAACTTTTAAAAAGTAAGGTCTACTCACTGCTCTCTGCTCTTGTCACTCTGATGAAACTGCTCTTAACAGAACTCTAACAATCTTGTTCTCTAATCACCAAACCCAACGGACTTCTTCTTCCTTCTTGACTTCTCCAGCATCTGAAGATGTTGATCACCCCCTTCTTTGTGAAACTCTTGCCTCCCTGAATTCCACTCCCTGGACCATTTCTTTCCAGATTTCTCTTCCTCCACTATCATTTTAAATGTAGGGGTTCTGCAGGGTTCCATCCTGTTCCTATTTCTCTTTTTTTTTTTTTTTTTTTTTTTTTGCAGTCCACGGGCTTCTCACTGTCGCGGCCTCTCCCGCTGCGGAGCACAGGCTCTGGACGCGCAGGCCCAGCGGCCATGGCCCACGGGCCCAGCCGCTCCGCGGACCCTCCCGGACCGGGGCACGAACCCGCGTCCCCCGCATCGGCAGGCGGACTCTCAACCACTGCGCCACCAGGGAAGCCCCCTACTTTTTCTTTTTAATTTGCACTCTGTTAATGATTATATTGACACTTATGGCATTAATCACCACTTCTACCCTAACATCTCATAAATCTTCAACTCATTTCTGACATTTCTCTTGACTACAGACCTGTACCAGCCTTTTGCACCAGGTTGTCACACAGGTGACTCAAATTCAACATGTCCAAACCAAACTTCTTCTCTTCACCCAAAAAACTAGTTCCTCTCCCATCTGTTTTGGTTTCATAGATATCCACTTTCCCAAGCCAAACATCTAGGAGTTATCCTCCCTCTCTTTTTCTCTCCCCTTAGGTCCCCAAACTGATCATTTAGACCTGTTGTTTCTATCTCCTTACTATCTTTCAGCTTCATACTGTCCTATCCAGTCTCACTATCCTAATGGTGTCGCAACAGCCTCCTAACTGCTTTCCCTTACCTCATGTCTTGAGCTCCTACCCTCCCCATCTGCCACTCTTCCTAAGAGATTGCTTCTTTGTTTAAAGCACTGCTCATTTAAAGCATTTTTTTTTTTTTTTTTTCGGTATGCGGGCCTCTCACAGTTGTGGCCTCTTCCGTTGCGGGGCACAGGCTCTGGACGCGCAGGCTCAGTGGCCATGGCTCACGGGCCCAGCCGCTCCGCGGCATGTGAGATCTTCCCGGGCCGGGACACAAACCCGTGTCCCTTGCATTGGCAGGCGGACTCTCAACCACTGCGCCACCAGGGAAGCCCCATTTAAAGCATTTTAAAACCTGGGTGGCTTGCCAGGCCCAAAACTTTTTTAAGTGTATTTTTTAAAATTAATTAACCTATTTTTGGCTATGTTGGGTCTTTGTTGCTGCATGCAGGCTTTCTCTAGTTGCGGTGAGCGGGGGCTACTCTTTGTTGAGGTGTGCGGGCTTCTCATTGCAGCGGCTTCTCTTGTTGTGGAGCACAGGCTCTAGGTGTGCGGGCTTCAGTAGTTGTGGCGCACGGGCTTAGTTGCTCCACAGCATGTGGGATCTCCCCAGACCAGGGATTGAATCCATGGCCCCTGCACTGGCAGGCAGATTCTTAACCACTGCACCACCAGGGAAGTCCCTAAAACTTTTGGTAGTACACACTCAATAGTAAACATGTGAGTCTACACGCTCATCCCACGAATATTCATTAATGCATACATATTATAGAATATATACAAAATGTAAACATCAAGAATGGGGGCTTCCCTGGTGGCACAGTGGTTGAGAGTCCACCTGCTGATGCAGGGGACACGGGTTCGTGCCCCGGTCCAGGAAGATCCCACATGCCGCAGAGCAGCTGGGCCCATGAGCCATGGCCGCTGAGCCTGCGCGTCCGGAGCCCGTGCTCCGCAACGGGAGAGGCCACAACAGTGAGAGGCCTGCGTACTGCAGGGAAAAAAAAAAAAAAAAAGGATGAATGAGATAAAGATGAAATACATAAACTAAATATATCCCTGATGAAGTCATACTATCTTAGCTACTGTATGATTCAAAGTACAATACAGTCTCATATAGTTCATTATTCATGATAATGTATTAATCCATATTTCAAATAGTCTTCTTGACAATTTCATTTTTTAGGCTGACTTCTTGACAGGCTTACCTTGAAATGTGACAAAGAGCTCCTAGTAGGAGAAATGTAAACCCTACATTTTTATTATTTATAGTGTTAGAATTATCTTCAATCAACAGTTTCTCTGTGCAAATCTTTAACCTCATTTTGTGAAGATTAATTTAGTTAAATGCAGATAATATATTATAAATCCACTCAACCAGGCTCAAGTAAACTGCAGTAAGTTGCAATATGATAATAGCAGACAAATTAATAAGGTCACCACATTCAATTCCTGTGCTTTGTGAAGCTCTTTCACTCTTCCCTTGAGACATCACCTTGTGTATCGAGTGTGTAATGGCACTGTCTTATAAGACTGAGGAAGAGAACCAGGGTTATTTACATATTAAATATTAATAAAGCTAAAGTTCTTCTTTTTTTAGGTTGAAAATATAAACCCCACTAGTGACCATTGTTTGGCACTGCACACAAGGCCCTTGATGATCTGGCCTCTGCCCACCTTTCCAGCCTGCTCTCCAGCTACATACTTCCTGCATCTTCCCACGCTTTACCTCTCTCAACACACCAGCTACTCATCACTTTCTTACCTCTGACACGCTGTCTCCTTTGCACTGCTACCTCTGCTTCCGGGGCATCATCTTCTCATCTCTTTTAAAGCACTATCACAGGGGCTTCCCTGGTGGCGCAGTGGTTGAGAATCTGCCTGCCAATGCAGGGGACATGGGTTCGAGCCCTGGTCTGGAAGGATCCCACGTGCCACGGAGCAACTGTGCCCGTGAGCCACAATTACTGAGCCTGCGCGTCTGGAGCCTGTGCTCCACAACAACAGAGGCCGCGATAGTGAGAGGCCTGAGCACAGGATGAAGAGTGAGCCCCGCTTGCCACAACTAGAGAAAGCCCATGCACAGAAACGAAGACCCAACACAGCCATAAATAAATAAATAAATACATACATACATACATACATACATTAAAAAAAAAAAAAAGCACTATCACAGCCTGCTATAACTGTTTCCCTACTAGCCTAAAGGGCAGGGATTACTCCCAATTTTGAATTCCCAGCATCTACTGCAACACCTCATTTGCAGCAGGTACTTAAGGTTGACTGATAGAATGAAAAAGGTCCAAATTCCTCTGGTCTGTTTTCAAGGCCTTGCATAATCTGGCTCCAGTTTATCTACCCAGCTTAATTTTCTTCCCCCAAGTCCACTCCTGTTCTCCTTACTTCCTATCGTAGGTCATGCTCATTTTGGCTTTTGCTCAATTTACCTCCTCAACTTGGACTACCTTCCATCTACAGAGAAGCAACTTGTCCTTTAAGCCTCAGACAAAATTATCCCTTCCCCAATGAAGTCACACTTGACTCTTCCATCCCCCAACTGATCACCTCTTCAGAGAACTCTTGAAGAGTGAGTACTACACATTTCAGCAATTACTCTCTATGTGGTGGTTTTCCCTTCCCAATTTCAGTCTAAGTTCTTTGATGCCAGGGACCACCTTCAACTTCTTTTGCACACTGATCTCTCACAACACACTGCAACATGATGATGCATAGGAGATGCTAGAAGTTCTGAATGACTGGTTGTAGATATCATGGTACAAGGGAGACAGCAGTGAACTGGGTTTCAGTCTGAGTTCCACCACTGATTACTTAGGTGACCTTAAACATGCCACTTAACCTCTCTGGTCATTAATTCCTCATCTGGAAGATGAGACTTCACAATTTTTTAAATTTCAGGTAAGATTTTTCCTCTTACCCAAAGGAAACAACATTTTCCCCCTAAAAATCAATAGAAATTCTGAGACCTTCGGTAACTCACTTAACATTAATGAATTTCAGTGTAATCAACAACAGCCCACTACCTCAAAGGACTATGTAAAGGTCAAATGAGAAAATACACATAAAAATGCATAAATAATTTTATAATCTGGATAAAAACAAACTTAAGGCACTGTCATACTATTTAGTGGGAAATGCAAGCAAGCAGCATCATTTGTTGTTCAGCTGGGTAGGAGAGTATGCTAGCCTAGCCAAGGACAGTGACTGGATCCTTGAATGACTCAGTCTGCTCAGCACAGCAGAACACTGTTCCACAGCCACAGGCTGCAACTCATCCCTTAGGTACAAAGATAAACATTTGATCACAAAGTAAAGTAACCTTTATCCCGTAAGGACCACATAGCAGGGAATACATCAGTTGAAGTTACTGAGTTATCAATTGAGATCTAAATTAAAGCCTGGTTATGGTTTCTAAAAATGCTCTTAGAATTTTCGTAACCACTCTGTATTAGAACCAATAAATTTCTCATATTTTTCTAATAATTTAGAGGGCATATTTTAGCAAGAAGGGGACTCTATAAGAAATAATCTGGTTACAAAGACATGGTTTCTCATATAAACATGTCTAATCATTCAAGTGAAATACAAAAGGCTAGTTAAAAAGAAAAAACAGAGAAACAAAAAACATCCTAACAATTTAGTGGTTATTTAAGAGATAGACTGATGAATATACACGGCATAGTCTCAAAGAAAATGTAAAATGTTTTCTCTAGGAGACTCTCAACTTTTCCAACATACCGTGAAGAAAGTGGCAGTGTAGGAACCCAAACTAGCTTCTTCAAATGAGCAGCCTAATGATGTCAGCAGTATTCATTACACGTCCCCTAACATACACAAAGAACCAGTCATATAATATAAGACACTCAAAATCTCAATCTATTCTAGATATAAAAATTATTTTCAACTCTGAAATTAAATTTCATGTCAGACAACTTCCTCTATACACCTAACCATTTTCTTTTCAATAGATTTGATAACAATACTTTTAGAATCATATTTACATAATAAAAGATGATTTTCCAACAATATTCCAATGAGAACTGCTTCAAAAATTTATTGATCTTTTCTCAAATATCAAACCTTAAGCTGGGGACTTCCCTGGTGGTCCAGTAGTTAAGACTCCTCACTCCTAATACAGGGGGCCTGGGTTCGATCCCTCGTCAGGGAACTAGATCCCACATGCCACACTGAGAGCCCGCAGGCCCAGACACTATAAATATCTTAGAGGAAAACATAGGCAGAACATTCTATGACATAAATCACAGCAAGATCCTTTTTGACCCACCTCCTAGAGTAATGGAAATTAAAAACAAAAATAAACAAATGGGACCTAATGAAACTTAAAAGCTTTTGCACAGCAAAGGAAACTATAAACAAGACGAAAAGACAACTCTCAGGGCTTCCCTGGTGGCGCAGTGGTTGAGACTCCGCCTGCCGATGCAGGGGACACAGGTTCGTGCCCTGGTCCGGGAGGATCCCATGTACCGCGGAGCGGCTGGGCCCGTGAGCCGTGGCCGTTGGGCCTGCGCGCCCGGAGCCTGTGCTCCGCAACCGGAGAGGCCACAACAGTGAGAGGGCTGCGTACCGGAAAAAAAAAAAAAAAAAAAAAAAAAACCCTCAAAAAAAAAAAAAAAAAAAAAAAAAAAAAAAAGACAACTCTCAGAATGGGAGAAAATATTTGCAAACGAAGCAATTAAGAAAGGATTAATCTCCAAAATATACAAGCAGCTCAATATCAAAGAAACAAACAACCCAATCCAAAAGTGGGTGGAAGACCTAAACAGACATTTCTCCAAAGAAGATATACAGATTGCCAACAAACACATGAAAGGACGCTCAACATCACTAATCATTAGAGAAATGCAAATCAAATGCAAATCAAAACCACGATGAGGTATCACCTCACACGGTCATCATCAAAAAGTCTACAAACAAGTGCTGTAGAGGGTGTGGAGAAAAGGGAACCCTCTTGCACTGTTGGTGGAAATGTAAATTGATACAGCCACTATGGAGAACAGTATGGAGGTTCCTTAAAAAACTAAAAATAGAACTACCATATAACCCAGCAATCCCACTACTGGGCATATACCCTGAGAAAACCATAATTCAAAGAGAGACATGTACCACAATGTTCACTGCAGCACTACTTACAATAGCCAGGTCATGGAAGCAACCTAAATGTCCATCGACAGATGAATGGATAAAGAAGACGTGGCACATATATACAATGGAATATATTACTCAGCCATAAAAGGAAAGGAAATTGAGTTATTTGTAGTGAGGTGGATGGACCTAGACTCTGTCATACAGAATGAAGTAAGTCAGAAAGAGAAAAACAAATATCATATACTAACACATATATATGGAATCTAAAAAAAAAACACAAAAGGTTCTGATGAACCTAGGGGCAGGACAGGAATAAAGACACAGACGTAGAGAATGGACATGAGGACACAGATCGGGGTGGGCAGGGGGGAGCTGGGACGAAGTGAGAGAGTAGCATTGACATATATACACTACCAAATGTAAAATAGCTAGCTAGGGAGAAGCAGCTGCACAGCAGAGGGAGATCACCTCGGTACTTTGTGACCACCTAGAGGGGCAGGATAGGGAGGGTGGGAGGTAGATGCAAGAGGGAGGGGATATGGGGATACATGGATACATATAGCTGATTCACTTTGTTATACAGGAGGAACTAACAAAACATTGTAAAGCAATTATACTCCAATAATGACATTAAAAAAAAAGAAAATGAGATCCAATAAAATACGTATACACATCAGAAAAAAAAAAGAGCCCGCATGCTGCAACTAAAAAGATCCTGGAGCTTCCCTCGTGGCGCAGTGGTTGAGAGTCCGCCTGCCGATGTAGGGGACACAGGTTCGTGCCCTGGTCTGGGAAGATCCCACATGCTGCGGAGCGGCTAGCCCGTGAGCCATGGCCACTGAGCCTGTGCGTCCGGAGCCTGTGCTCCGCAACAGGAGAGGCCACAACAGTGAGAGGCCCGTGTACTGCAAAAAAAAAAAAAAAAAAAAAAGATCCTGAATGCCACAATGAAGATGTCACACGCAGCAACGTAAGAACTGGCACCGCCAAATAAGTAAATTAAAACAACAACTTAAGCTGGACACGATGCTCTTTCCTAATCTCCTCTGGAACACTTTTTGATGTGTAGTCTAATTCAAATATAAATTCTAGAAGCTTTCTGGATAGACCCCATTTCCAGCACACAGGATACAGTAACTTCAACATACACTATGATAGAAGAGTAGTCACCCCTTCATGCTGAGAATCTGTGAATTTCAGCATATCTTAATATCAGTGCTAAGAGACATTAGTCAAAACTACTAGCACACGGTTATTAGCAAGTTTTAAGGTTCTGAACAGCAAGTGTGAAGGAACAGGAAAAATCAGAGGGATGAAAAACTAAATGCAAAACTTAAGGATAAAAAAGTTGGCCTATACAAGAGATGACAGGAAAACAAGATTAGAAAAAGGTGTTTGCACGCAAGTGCAAACTCATTCTTGAAGTGTTCACCTAAAACAACTTATTCTTATCATGTATGTCTTTTCAAGTAAAATGGAGCCTTGGATTTTAACAACTTGTTATCCTGGCTATTCTGAGTGCCTGTTAACTCACAGCATACCTTCATGACCTAGTCCTACCTTCCTCATTCAGACTTTGTTTTCATTACTGTTGTTTACTGCTGTATTCCCAGTCCCCAAAAAGGCTCCCAGCACATAAACTGTCAAATGAATAACAACCCTGTGAGGAGGTATTATTACTAGGCTGGTTTTACAGATGAGGAAACTAAGGTGGAGCAAGGGTGAGTAACTTGCCTGGGGTTACAAACCACTAGCCAGAAACATACCCAGGTCTAGCTGACCACAAAGTCTTCATTCGTCCTCTACCCGCACTGGGCAAAATGACTTCTTCCTGTCTCTCACTTGTGTCTTTACTGGTGGCAGCTTTCTCCTTAGGGGAAGGCTCAATTCAAACTTCAACTTTTCCATCAGCCTTTTCCTGGGCATCCTCAACCTCTGATGCTCACGACAGTCTTCCATAGATCTTTCCCTCCTTTGTGCTGTGCCCTCTCCAGAGTTCTATTCTCACATCTTACATTTTAACCCTTTGCTGTACTATTTCTTAACTCTCTCTTATCTCAACTCCAAACTTCTTGAGGGCAGGAATCAGATACTATCTTCAAGCACCTCTGGCACGTGGCAGAGCTGAATAAATGTTTCATGTATGAATGAATAATCCCTACAAATCCATGAGATAAAAAAAACCCCTTAGCTCACTCAGTTCCCTAACCACAGGCAACCAGAGACTAGTTTTCCTTTGCTTGGGGGTGGTAAGGGCATGCCTGAAATTCCCTGCCCACACCACAAAAAAGCATCACTGTGCTATGTTAAGGTAGTTTTTCAAGTTTTGAGACATCTAATGGAAGGACCATACAGTTCCAAAACTTTAAGGGCTAATCATAAAAATCCATCTTTTAAAAGGAGCCTTTGGACTTCCTTGGTGGCGCAGTGGTTAAGAATCCGCCTGCCAAGGCAGGGGACACGGGTTCGAGCCCTGGTCAGGGAAGGTCCCACATGCCACGGAGCAACTAAGCCCGTGCGCCACAACTACTGAGTCTGCGTTCTGGACCCGTGAGCCACAACGACTGAGCCTGCACTCTAGAGCCTGGGAGCCACAACTACTGAAGCCTGAGTGCCTAGATCCCATGCTCCCCAACAAGAGAAGCCACTGCAATGAGAAGCCCGTGCACAGCAATGAAGAGTAGCCCCCCACTTGTTGCAACAAAAGAAAGCCCACGCGCAGCAATGAAGACCCAATGCAGCCAAAAATAAATAAATAATTTTTTTTTTTTTTTTTTTTTTAAAGTGGCCTTCCTGGATGGGACACTAGCTCTCAATTTTACATGTTTGGTTCAATTAAATCACTGTTTTCAGTGATTTTACATATTCTAAGCAATTTTATTTTTATATCCCTTGGCTTGAAAGTTCAATTTCATACTTTCCCACACACATAAGAACAAAAACTACTTGTCTTTTACAAAATGGAAAAATAAAATAGAACCTGTGTGTTAGGTAAATAGGCATTCAATAAATGTTATGCTGCCATTTGTAAACCCTCCTTCTAAAAGCACATGTGGCCTATTTTAGTCTAATGAATATTGGGAAGCATTTACTAGATGATTTTCACTTAATTGGTATGAATACCAGGTTCAAATTATATCTAAACAAAAACTGGATTTTTTAAAAAATATGGAGTAACGAGTTGAAATGTCTGCCCACCACCACTGAGCACCACATAAATAGTACTACATTCAATATTCTGGTTCTAAGAATTTACAACTGAATTCTTAGCTAGCCCAATTTCAAGGTACACATTTATGGTAACAATTTTTTTACACACATACCACCCAAGCCATGATCTATAATTTTACTCCTTTTATTAGCACTAATTTCTGAGCAATGTCTAGCCCCACCGAAGTGAGATATAAATGAGATTTATAAATAGGATATTATAAAGGTGGGACACTGGAATTTCACAACTGGAGCACATTAAAATATTTACTTGCAAACTAACATTTTCCCAAACGTTTACCAGCAGATTTAGAAAAAAGTGACAATCACTTTGCCAAGCTGGACTTCTGGCCTCTCAGTTTGATGATTGGCCTCTTCCTACCTCCACTCCCCACCCCCTTCCCTTCTCTTCTTCCTCTGCTAGGAATACCCTCCTGACTCATCTCTGCCTATGTCCATCACTTCCTTGGAGACCTGGCTCAAGATTCAGCTCCTTGAAAAATTCCTCGCTGACCAATACAATTTCCACTAACTACTTCCTAACTTTGCATTCCCTTGGCATTTATATAGTTTGCACTCCGTAATCTATAAATTGTGTTGTTTTGCACTTTTCTATACTTTCCCCAACTAGACACCAAATAGACACATCATCTTTTATATTCTGTTCTATATAGCCAGCAATAAATGCTTCTTGAATGACTGAAATCATCAGTGAAAGAAGGCCGATTGCCCAAAAATTTCTGAATATTACCTCCAACATGTATGAGTCCTTCAAGTAGATGAGATTTAATTTTGAGATTTAGTAAATCATAAATTTAGTAAATCCATAAATTCATCACAAAAGACCCAAGTAACAGATCACATGCATACTTAAAGAACAATCATAGCTATTCAAACATAACTTGAGATTTAACATTTCAGGGTTCTAATAAGCTTAAAGCCTTGAGGCCTGTGAATGGTAGGAAGCTGGTACCAGTCTCCTGCAAAAGGGGCAAAACTCTAGTTGGCAGTAAATGTTCAAACACGTGAGCGTCCACTGTTAAACAAGGCTCATTAACCACACAAACTTGCTGTTTCAGCTTTCTGGCTTCAATGACGTGCTATGATCTCCTTTGGTAATTGTTGAGAGCCAATGATGGGTTAAATTCCCATAAATTAACCAGCGTTTTGGTGGTTTGCCCAAGCATACCGCTGGCACCGGTGTGGACGAATTTTTTTTTTAACAGACCCTCCTGCCCTGGGGAGCCAGAGGTGAGCGAAGAAAGCGTCAACCCGGCACTTCTCAGGAGGCAAACGGAGACCTCCAGAGCTTCGTTCCGTTCCCCTCTAGTTCTTAGTGTCAGCTTATCGTGCAGAGGCGGGGCTTCCAGCACGGCTGCTTCTTACTAAATCTCAACCGAGTCTTCCTTGGGGACTGCAAGCCACACTTCGGCGGCTGCCCAACTTTTCCTGTAGGGAGCATCGGTTTTTCCATCCTCAAAGCTCCAGCAGACGGGGTTTGGGGAGAGCCGGGCTACCAGTAGAGAGGAAGGTGAGGACCCGGGGGGCGGGGGAGAGGGAAGGGGCTGGCCCAGCAGAGTGGGTAGGGTGGCAGAAACAAAGTGAGCACCGGTCAGCCCAGCACCG
>NW_006775530.1:1096324-1114703 GCF_000442215.2 Lipotes vexillifer
CCCGTCAGGCTCAGGCTCTCCCCGCTCAGCTCGGCCACCACTCGGACCCAGCGCTCCCTCAGGAGCAGCTCCACCAGCCCCGCTTTGGTGGCCCGCGTCCACACCGCCATGGCCGGCCCCGCTCCCGCCGCCGCAGTCGGCGCAGCTACCCTCATTCCAGTCAGGCAGCCTCGACGCTTCCCCCTTCCCGCCCCAGGGGGGCGGGCCCGCCGACCCCCCCGGCCGCCACCGCGGTGATTAATTATTCATGAGGGGCCACGCCCACCTTCCGGAGGGGCGGGGAGAGGCCGGCTGAGCCGCTTCCGGGAGGTTAAGGAGTTGACCGCAGTCCAGTGGGTTACAGTTTACCGGACGTGGGCAGCTCTAGCGAAGTGGGGCTTGGACTCACCTTCTTCCTCGTACGGCTCCGATCTCCCCACCCCCAACTCCTGACCTCTACCGTGCAATTCACCAGAGCTGCCTGGGCACGGAAAGCAAAATCAGCTTCGAGAGGCACTTTGCAATCCTGCAAGACCGAATTGCATGTTCCCTTGCATTGACTAGTTCGTTACGTATTTACAGGATGCTCCGCAGTGTGCTCCCTTTGAGGCCTGGAGAGGAGCTGGATAAAACGTGCCACAGCTCAGAGCTGGCGGTCTAGTGGGGGAGGAAAATGGAGAACCAACCAACCTGATGTGGTTAAGTGACATGTAGAAAACACCCTGAGAGCAGAGTAGAAGAAACATTTAGTTGGGCCTGGGGACAGCTTCACAGAGGTGACAGTGGAAGCTCAATAGTCCACCTAGGCAATAGGTTCAGAGGCATGAATCCAAGCATTTGTCACTCTGCTTTGTAATCCCGTTTACTTGCCAGTAATGCCAGAGGAGACCGTATCTTCTTTAGCCGTGCAGCCACAATAGGTAGGCCTCAAAGATATTTGTCAAATGAGTTACTTAGGAAGATGCCAGAATTCCAATGTGAACAGAGTACAGGGTCAGTGGAGATGGCAGAATATGAGTGTAAAAAGCCTCATATAACCAAATATTGGAGCGTTTGGACTTGAATTTGTAGATCTGACTTTCTCACCCTGGAGGCCTTGGCCTTATGTTGGAGCAAGTGCATATGAGCCTCCCCAGAAACTGCACACTGCAGGGCCTGCAGCAGCTTTTATACAAAGACATGGGTGATACAATCCACCTGGTTCTTCCAGTTTCATGGGCTTGAAGAGCTGAGGAAACTGAGGCCCAGAAAGCCAAAGACTCTGGCTGGAAGCCCACAGCAGAGAAACAGAGACAACTCAAGTCTCCCATCCTCCTAGTCCAGGGCTTTTAAAAACAAACAAACAAACAAAAAAACATACCCCATACCTCAAAGATGAGGGTCCAGAAATCACGCTGCTGAGAGAGATCTCAAAAATGTGAAGTCAATGAGCCCTCTTTCCTTTTTTTTTTTTTGGAAAGAAAAGCAAAATCCCCATATTTTCATTTGTGTGTGTGTGTGGGGGGGGTGCCAGCAGAGGTAGCAAGTACCAGTTCCTGTAAAAGGGGCTAATACCTGCTTGCTCATGAAGTACGTGTTGAAGCTTGTAAGCCATGTCCATGTACCACTCTGAATGCACATTCGTGTGTGGGCAGAAACTTTCAAAGAGCCTCCTATACCAGGAGTTAAAACAATAAAAATAGAGACTGGAAATCACCCAGAGCCCAAATGAAGAAAGAATTCAAAATGAGAAAAGTATCTTACCCCCAAAAAATCATTACAGCAGAATCCTCTTTGCAATTAGCGGAGCAGAATTTTCCAAGCTGCAAGTGTCAGCAGAAGCTCAACCCTCCAGCCCTCTCCTAAATCAATTGCAGTGAGGCCAGATCGCTGTTCCGGCAGGTCCCAATGTGCTGAAGTGCACCTGCAGTCACAGACATTTCTGGCTGTGCTCCAGCTGAGGCGTGAACCCCCAGATGCCTGAGTTATGTGAAATTTCTGCTTATTAGAGAGCACCTGGCAGCTGACTCCTTAAAGTATGAGCACAATTTTGAAACTTTTACATACCTAATTGCCCAGAGGTTGGGCACTTGAGGACACCTTTATTAGCAAAAGGGAAGTGCTGGAAATTCTTTCCAAAAGTGTCAAGACCTTTTGGTCAGTAGAACTGAAGGAAGTCAGTGATCTTCCAAATAAATAGTGAGGACACTTACATAAGGTAGTAATTTAATCCTGGGAAGAGGAAAGGTAATTGAGATTGATATTGGGATTACTTGGGGGTATTTACTTTAAAAATTATTTTCAAATATATCCATAAAAGTTTTCCAAACTATTGAGCTGTTTTGACAAGGTCTTGCATCAGAACCTAATTTTCCACATTCTCTTTCATCACTACACATTGGCCAGATTCATCCTGTCAGTGTCTCCCAATGATGCCTTGCACATACCTGCCAGAGTCCATCCTTCCAAACACTTCCTGCCCCTTTCAACCACTTTCCCACCGAGCAAGATCTCATCCCAGTTGTTCCTGGCTGCCCAATTTGCTGGGATTTTTTCTTTGAACAATTTTATTCTATGCCTATGCCTCGCTTGTTCGTCCAAGTAGATTATAAAATACAGGAGGGTAGGAACCACCCATTGACTTCTTTTTGCTCCCCACTCTTCCAAAAATACTGCCTTGCAGAGAAGGAACTCATTAAACATGTGATTGACTGAAATTCAGTGCCTCCTGCGCTGTAGTCATTTCAAATAATCCCTCTGAAGGTTACTGGTTCCTTGCAGAGTGAAAATTACCATCTAGGAAATCTCAAGTAGTCAATGGAAATCCACTTAACTGTGGATAATGAAATCTGAAATAAAAAGGGTACACATCTGTTCCCACGGTTTCTTAGGGATGGCGAGACAAGCTTAGATAATTCTTTGAACAGGCATGTTATTTTATCTACCTCTAAAAAAGGGAATGGCTGAGGTAATTCCCAATCACCTTCCATTCCTGTCACCTATCAGTAGGTATTCTCCTCTGCTCAAGCTGTTGTTTTCTCAGGACAAGGCAGGCATCATTGCTACTTCAAAATGAGGGGGTTGGATTAGCTCTCTCAGTTCCATGATTTCCTACAATTATATTACTCAGGCTCTGATTCTATACTCTCTCAAAAGCCAGTGGTCTTTTTTTTCTTCTCCCTCATAGTAGACATACAATATAGCATGGTAATTAAAAGCACAAGGTTCAAATTGTAGTTTGGCCACTTACTAGTTATACGACAATGGTCAAGGGCCTGAGGTCATGGGCCTCAGTCCCTTCAGAAAACTTCAGACACCTTCTACCTCGAAGTGTGGTTGTAAGGGTTGACTGGGGTGATGTCTGCAAAGTGCTTAGCAACACTGTACCCAATGCACTGTAAGAGTTCCATAAAAAGTATCGCTGCTGTTATATTATTACCTGTTGACCTTTAGCAGCAGCAACAGTAAAACCTTTGGTTGAAACTCTCTAGCTTAGAGTCTATACTTTATCATAAAGGAGTCTGTCATAATACTATTTGACTCCAGGCTTAAAGGGCAAATGGCCAAATGAATTTCGGTGACAAACAGATCTTGTGTAAAGCTACACTTTGGCTGAAAGGGAGTACATATTGCCAAAAGTCCGTCAAAGGAAAGAATTAGTGGATCTGGGGCTGCTTCCAAGGTTTGAGTGTTGTGTAATTTCATAAGGAAAGAGGGCCCCAGGCAAAATTGCAGCCCTTAGCAAGCCTGAAGGTCATACCACAAAGGCGGCCAGATGCCAGAGGAACAAAAGAGCTGCTCAATTACTACTAAAGAAGAGGCCAAAGGGAGAAATAAACTTGTAAGATAACCAATCCAACATCCAACTCTGAAAAAGTACCCATGCATTCTCTTCCCCCATTAGAGGACAGTGAGATCAATTGTCCCTTTCGACAGTACTACTTTGCCTTCCGGGAGAAATATCCTAAAACCTATTTTTCTCTCCAGCACAAACATGAAGTGAAAGAGGAAAAGGTGCATATATCCTTTAGCTGATGCAAGCGCATTTTAAAATTCATCCTGCCAAGATAAATCACTATCCATCTGAAACCCACAAAAATGGATTAACTATCTCAGTGTGTTATAACTATGAAAACCCACATCTGCTAACCACATTCCTAATGAGAAGCAGCTGGTGACAGTTTTGTTGCTCTGTGACTTTCTTTTTAGGAAAATATTAACAAGGATATAACAAGAAGAAGGTTAGTTTCATTGAATTCACTTAGTTATGGAAAATCACTGGTGTTTTTTATTGACAGTCATGGAAATTACATAATTTCCCATGAAATTCAAATAAGGTCCAAAAATAAAAATCCACTTTCCTCCCATACCAGTTCTAACAGAATTTCCAGTGCCTCACAGTAACACTTGTAGTCTTCTAGTCAGTGTAAACTCTCATTCTTCATATACCATTGAACACCAGATTGTGTTTATTGATGCCTGTGGCATTTCCAGGCCTTCGTCTCACATCTTTAACTTCCTCCTGAGTAAGTTAATGCAAACAGCCAACTGGGGAGGGATCACAGACCCCTTTGGGAATCAGCTGCCTGCTATGGACCCACCTCAGACAAATGCACATTTGTGTAAAACTCAGCAAACTTGGGGGCTCACAAAGCTCCTGAAGCCCTTCCACAGACTCTGTTATGGGCTGAATTGTGTCCCCTCAAAATATACAGGTTGAAGTCCAGACCCACAGTAACTCAGAATGTGACTGTGTTTTGAGATAGGGTCTTTAAAGAGGTAATCAAATTAAAATGAGGTCATTAGGGTGGGCCCTAATCCAATATAACTGTTGGTGCAGAGATTAGGACACAGACACACACATAGGGAAGGCCATGTGAAGACTCAGGGAGAAAAGGGCCATCTACAAGCCAAGGAAGGGGGCCTTAGAAGAAGCTGACCCTGCTAATGCCTTGATCTCAGACTTCTAGCCTCCAGAATTGTGAGAAAATGAATTTCTGTTGTTTAAGCTACCCAGTCTGTGATACTGTTATGGCAGCCCTAGCAAACTAACACAAACCCCCAAGTCAAGAACCTACACAACAGTCTGTTTTTTGCCTCCCTAACTTCCAGTCTCTTCTGTCCCTTACTTACACAAATGGGCATTTTTACTGTGCCATTCCTTTGAATCTGAGTGGTTCATAACTATATCTTCTACTGAGTGATAATTCTTAACCACAGACTTCAAGGCCCACTCCTACCTGGCCTTATTTCTCACTATACATTGACTTAGGGCTCTTTATCTAAATCTATTTATCTAGTCTAGTTAGCTTTCCTCTGTGGAAACCACTCTACACTTATCTTTCCTAGAAACCTCCCTTGATTCTTAGTCACCCTCCCAGGTGCACCCAGTACTACGGCCTGCCCTTCAGCCTCATTTTCCTCCACTTCGCATCTGTGCTGTGTTTCAGACATATGGAACTACTGGTGAACACTTGGAGAGGCTATGCTCTCACTTCAGACCTTTGCACTGAGAATGCTGCAGGAAGGCCTCTTTTCTTCTCCTTTCCACGTTGCTAATTACTACCCAATTCTCAAGGACTATCTCCTACCTTCAACCCACCAGTTAGGTGCCCTTCTCTGTGCTCATCTCTAATGTTGATCAGCTTGTTTCTCTCCCCGACTAGGCTGTGAAGTTCTTGAGGGCTGAGATCATCTTAGCAAGCACTCAATAAATGTATGTTAAGTGAGTATTAAGTTCTAAAAACAAAGGACTGACACAAAGCTAAGCCTCAATACCTAGATTTGGGTACTTTCCTGGTGGCGTAGTGGATAAGATTACAAGCTTCTAATGCAGGGGGCCCAGGTTCGATCCCTGCTCATAGAACTAGATCCCACATGCATGCCGCAACTAAGAGTTCGCATGCCACAACTAAGGAGCTGGTGAGCTGCAACTAAGGAGCCAGGGAGCCGCAAATAAGACCTGTCACAATCAAATAAATATTAAAAAAAAAAAATCTAGCTCTGTGCTGTCCACTAAGAAATCCACTAGCCACACATGGTTATTTAAATTAAAATTAAAAAAAAATTTTTTTTTGGCTGTGCCACACAGCTTATGGGATTTTAGTTCCCCAACCAGGGATTGAAACCAGGCCCTTGGCAGTGTGAGCACAGAGTCCTAACCACTGGACCACCAGGGAATTCCCAGATTAAAATTAAATAAAACTTAGGGCTTCCCTGGTGGCGAAGTAGTTAAGAATCCGCCTGCCAACGTAGGGGATACAGGTTCGAGCCCTGGTCCGGGAAGATCCCACATGCCGTGGAGCAACTAAACCCGTGCGCCACAACTACTGAGCCTGCGCTCTAGAGCCCGTGAGTCACAACTACTGCAGCCCATGTGCCTAGAGCCTGTGCTCCACAACAAGAGAAGCCAGTGCAATGAGAAGCCCGTGCACCGCAACAAAAAGCTGCCCTTGCTCTCCACAACTAGAGAAAGCCCACGTGCAGTAACAAAGACCCAACACAGCCAAAACTAAATTAATTAAAAAAAATTTTAAATTCAGTTCCTTTGTCACACTAGCCACATTTCAAGTGCTCAAGAGCCACAAGTGTCTATTGTACAGCACAGATACAGAACATTTCCACCACCATAGAGAATTTATTAGACAGTACTGATCTACATCATAAAATGCCTTGAGATATGAAAGAAAAAGATAACACATTAGGAGAAAAAGAAGAGGTCATGCATACATAATTTCCACAATTAGCCAAATAGCCAAAACACATAAAACAGTGAGCAATCTCATTAGTAAACAGGGAAATGCAAAGTAAAATATAATTTTTCACCCATTAGATGGGCTAAAACTAAAGACTATCACTACAATGGCAAAGTATAAGGAAATGAGTGCTTTCAAACCCTGCTAATGGCCATACAGCCAACTCCAAAGGACAACTAGAAGTGAAAGAAAATGAACACAGTATGGGTTAGCAATTCCACTCCCAGGAATTAACCTTAGAGAAATACCCCCACATGAGCACTAGCCGATAACACACTAGGTTGTTCACTACAACACTCTATATGGTTTACACATAAGACTGCCCACAGAACTCACCCTTAGAGTTAAATCGAGTGCTCATCCAGAGTAAGAAATGCTGAAACATCTTCTCTGCAGCCTGTGGAATGGAAAATCTTTTGCATACCATGCCTGCTAATCATATTTACGGGGTCCCTACAGCCAAGAGACCGTGGGGGAATAATTGTAAGAATGCCACCTGGGCTTTCTAATGAACCATTGTGTGACAATGGGAAATATCCCTTTCTTCTCCTCTTGGTCTCCATTTCCATGAGTACAAAAATGAGGCGCGGGGGGTGGGTAAAAAAAAAAATGAGGCCAAGGGCCACACAGTTTTCTTTCAGAAACCTTTGTGCCTCCCTCCCCCACTCCCACCCCCAACAACCCGAACAGCTCCTCTTTTATCTGTATCATATGTTTCCGTTCAGAACAAAGTTCCGTTTGAAGAAAG
Source organism: Lipotes vexillifer (assembly GCF_000442215.2). Classification (NCBI taxonomy): domain Eukaryota; kingdom Metazoa; phylum Chordata; class Mammalia; order Artiodactyla; family Lipotidae; genus Lipotes; species Lipotes vexillifer. The sequence goes on from NW_006775530.1 coordinate 1,103,786, forward strand.
TTTCAATGCTTAAAAAAAAAAAAAGCTTTAAAACCCTCCAAACTAGACGATCTCTAACTTTCTTCCAATATTCCAAGATTTTAGTTTCTCTCAGTCTAATGTGCTGTAATCTCCCTGGTGAAGGTTGCATTATCCATTCAAAGATCCAATTACTAGCTACTATATGAGAAAAGTGAATTTTTAAAGCATTTGAGTCAGGTTAGCAAAAATGACCTTTCTCAAGTTGGTCTCCGATCAAAATTTTTCTGTAAAACTCGAGTATGAGCAGCAGTCTGCAAAATGCCTGAAAAAGAAACATAACGCGCCTAGGTTACACAAATCCCTAAAGTAAAATCACCCTAAAACACATGCACCGAAGTGTCCTCTTACTTATACTGCTTTGCCTTCCTTTCCCCCAGTTTCTCTAACTTGCCCCAATCAGTTTCTATTTCATTTGTATTCAAAGTTCTCTACTTACGAAGAATTTTAAGGCCCAAAGCTTTTACTTCCCATACCATTTATGGAAGTCCAAATCACTGGCTGGAAATGTTGCAAAGGAATGCTTTCTACTTGCAGACAGTTTTACTTCTTCACTCAGATGATCTGTGAGCCCTCTCCGTCAGAATTACACCCAACACAATCCACAAGGTTTCAGAATATGTTTAAAGTTAAGAAAATAAAGTCTTAAACTAGATTCCAGTTAATAAAGAGTCCCTGAATTTATAGCTCTACAGTCAGGGAAAAGCAAGTGAATTAATATTTAAGGCATCCTAGCCTCCCTCTGGTCATATTCACTGTAGATCAGTGACTTGAACTTTGGTTTCAATCACACAAAAGAAGACCTAAAACATTTCTTAGAAAGGGCAGGATCTTCCAGTCCAGTCTATTTGTAATAGACTATTACTATTTGTAATAGTGCAGTCTAATGCAGACTGGGAGAATATGTCTCACTAAGAAAATTTATTCAAGCAAGAGGAAAGGTATTTTACACAAATGACCTAAAAAGTTGCAGCTATTTAAATTACTCTTATCACTGTAAAAAACATAAACAAGTGGGGTAGAGAAGTGGCAACCATTATAAACCTTGCTGTCTGTCTTAGCAAATCTGAAATAGGCTGTCCTTTTTTTTTTTGCGGTACGCGGGCCTCTCACTGTTGTGGCCTCTCCCGCTGCGGAGCACAGGCTCCGGACGCGCAGGCTCAGCGGCCATGGCTCACGGGCCCAGCCGCTCCGCGGCATGTGGGATCCTCCCGGACCAGGGCACGAACCCGCGTCCCCTGCATTGGCAGGTGGACCCTCAACCACTGCGCCACCAGGGAAGCCCTAGGCTGTCCTTTATATTATAAATTATTGGGCTCTGTTTCTCTCTCTTATCACCTCTGTTAATTCTCCTCCTACACACCTACTTTAAATTCTCATTTTTTTTCCCCTTTCCAAACTGGAGGGTGGGGTTTATCTCAGCAAAACTGTTTTTCATCAGCAATTTACCCATGATGTCATCAGAGCCCTCATATTTCTGTCTATTCTACAGCCCTTCACCCCCGAAACAAACAAAAAACTGCACATACTGGGTTTCCACAGGCATGCAACAGAATACATCCACTGAGATGGGAAAGAAATCTATCTGCTTAGTTCAGGTTAACTTAGTTCTTCACTTTCTAATTTAAAAGATCACATTAAAACTAGTCAGTTGATAACACCCACAGGAATAACAATGTCAAAGCAAGCAGAAGAGAACAGAAATGGTGAAATATATAGCAGGCTGTCTGGTCCCCACCTCCACTCCCACTCCATAAGAAAATGCCCAGTATTTCCTTAACCTTTAGAATCTGGCATAGAACATAAAAAGATGGTTACTGGGGCTGATATACCAAAACCTGATTTTTCCTTTCAAATAAAATTAATAGCTCTACCAAAGGCCAAGGGCATCTACTTTTCAGATGGAGCACTACAGTTAATATTCTTTCTTTAAACATAAGGCTGATTATCGCTGTCAGTAGTTAGGCTATCTTGAATAAGCAAGCATAGTTTCCTTGTCCTCAAAGGCAACTTGAGGCAAGTCCCCATGCCTTTGCACTAGCTGCAGGCTGGAGGCTAGCAGACAATGAAGTTCATCAGCTCTCTGAAGCCTCAAGCATGTGTTAGGGGATAGGAGGTAACTTTTTAAAAAATTTTTTTAAAATTGCCTTTTTCCCCTGAGAGTGTGGTCTAAAGAACAAACAGGACCTAAACAAGTTGGATGACTTTGTAGCTAATTGGAACACTATCTCAACTACAATACCCTGGAGTTTCCGTTCGGTTTCAGTCAATGAAGGGAAATTCCTGTCCAGCATTTTAGAAAATAACATTCATAATGACTAGTCCTAAAGAATAACTTTGTTTTATTATCATGATTTGTGAAAACAGGTTAGACAGTTCAAGAAAGGACACAGACAGTGCCCTGTTTTAGGTCCCAAATTTCTTCTTTTTGATGGGTGGTGGCAGCTGAGCGATGATGTCATCCAGAGGCCGTTCTACCACCACTAGTGTTCTTTCATCCAAAAGATCCATGAAGAGTAGAGGCTGTAGAGAGATGGTAATGATTCCACCAGGAGTTAGGTTCTGGGGCTAGTCCTGAATCGACTAACTAGGGCTAAAATGTTAGCCTCGTTCAAGCTGGAGGGGTGTAAATCTCTGACAATCCTTCCTGCCATAGGACTTAAAAGACTGGAAAAGTTGGGCGTTTTATAACTGAATTCCATCATTTAAGATTTCAGCAAGATTTTTCATGTTTCTCTGTATGGAAAATCTGCGATTCTCAAATTTCTTAGGAATCAATGTTAACAGAGGGCTCTGGAGCCTAAATTCTTGACAAATGGCGAGTTACAAATGCATCAAGAAGTTAATCATACTTGAATAATTTACAACACCCCCCCCACTTAAAAAAATTCTGCAGACCCCCAAGAAAATGTTCCAGGGTGCCCAAGGAACTCTGATCTGAGAAGCATGAATATGGAACTTGTGAGTTGGCACAAATAGCTGTAGTACCATAAGCTCAATGGATATCTGTTCTAGTACAGTGAAAAGCCGAGCCCAGAAAGGAACATCTAATAAATTCAATGACTTCCATTTGCTCGAAATTTATCTTGTGGAACATTCTCCACTGGAAGTCAAATTTAAAAGCCAGCTTTAACACAAAGACCCCAACTGAGCTGCACCATCATTTCTCACTACCCATGTATTTCATTTTGGTGAAGGATGATGTGCCTGCCTCTAATCTACTGAGGCGAGAACAATGAACTACAAACCTAAGGGACAGACAGTCTCAGAAAGGTCACTGGTTTCCCAAAACCAGGTTCTCTGCATGTAAAATGAAGGCACTCTTGTCTATTGTGGGACTTATTACATTTTGATAATATCACAAGGAACCAACCACCCAGAACGTAACGCAAAATGTATTACCTTATATTTCTTAGAAATTTTAAAGGCATGAGCTGTGCGCCTCCTGATGATATCTGATTCATTTGTGGGAGGCAGCGGATTGTAGAGTAAGGTTTTGTCATTTGGAAGAGGCTAAAAAGACAAAAATGTGTTGTTTAAATCATTATTTTTTTTATTGGGTCTCTACAGACCAAAGGACAATAGTGATTTTTTGGGGGAACACAATCTTCTGTCATGTTATACACTTACTACCTCCCTGACTCTTCTTACTTCAGGAAGAAAGCTGGAGCCACTCCTGCAGCTCTACTGTACATGGTGGGGGTATGTGGCAAAGAGAGCTTGGTACTCTACGCCAGCAAGATTGAAGGGCCCAGCCGGGGCTTCTGGCCAGTCTCATCAGTAACACTTTGTGAGACACAAACAAACTGGCATGTGTAGGAGCTCAGCCCATGAAGGCTCTGCTTTCTAGACTCTCCCCCAACCAGGTCATAGACCGGCCAAGTGGCTGAAATTCTCCGCAGGCAAAACTGCAACACAAACCACCCCCACTGATGTCACTGACACCTCGAGAGACGGCCTCTAGCCCAGCAAGTGATATTTTAATTTCATCTCTGACTTCCTTGGGAAATAGCTCTGCCCTGCATGAGGAAGTGATGGACTTATCACCAACGCCTGGGGAAAAATATGGGCTGATCTAGGCTGAGTTATAAAGAGGCAGACGAATGGGAGGGGCCCTTCCTGTATCACTCATCTCACAGAGGGCACTTGTCAGCCAGCTCTGCTTCCCACATCCAGAGGACGCAGGGCCCACGAGATGAGTTCCAGTGACACACCACCATGCACACCACCTTTAGAGCCATCTGCTGCTTCCCCCGTGTTCCTCCTACGTCCACCTTCACAGATACACCAAAACACTGTATTGGCTGTAATCTAAGCCCAAAGTGCATTATAGGGATGGCCATAGCTCACACTGCTCCTAGGAAAGAAAGTGCCTGCCCAGAAAAAAAACACAAAATTTGGGGTGAATCAAAACTGCAGCTGGCAGAGGCTGGACTCTAGAAGGGAAAAGAATGCTCACATCCCACCTAAACCACAGCCATGAAGAATGGAATTTTCCTAACTGGTCATTTTTCAAAACACTAAGACCAACCCCTCAAGCCTGCAGGTAGTGTTTCAGTATATTCAGCCAAGGGGCACAAGTGGTCAAAACCCCAGCCTGTATCTCCTTTAATGAAATCATGTCAGTCATCCCAGGGTGCAAAGGTGGAAGTGATTTAGCCAAACCAATGGTATTCCCTGATTATGGTCACTTTCCGAATACGGACGTAATCTCTTTCCTATTTAAGTTTATGTGCTGAGAGACAAAGCAGAGAAATAATCAAATCAGCAAAAACCAATACACAAGGGGCTGCCCCTTCCCTGGGAGCCTCATGAGACTGGGTAGGAAAATGAGGAAATCTGCAAAACAAAAGCTCCTCTCCTCCAAAGAATGTACTAGCAACCTTTATTCTGATTCTCCTTCCTCTAATTTATTGTCCTCTTTTGCTTTTAGAATGGAAAGATTCCTAAGTAAAGTAGAACCAGTGACAGCACGGGTGGTAGTGGCGAAGAACTCACCAACGACTTGTCGATGATGCAGAACATGTACGCATCGTGGAGAAAGATGTGCATTGGTCTCTTGGGATGAAAACTGATATGTGTGATGGGAGTATCCCTTTGGAGCCAAAGATGATGAAACCCCTGCTTCTGGATGGTCCGGCTCCATTGTGTATACTGTTTGTCTGGAATGCTGTACTCAAATACCTGAGGAAGGATATGACACAGAGTAAGTGCAGGCAGGTACCCAGAAAGACCAGAGAAGGGTCAGCCTGAACCAGAAAATATCTATACAAACCTTGGCTCTATCACATTCAGCAATATGCATTTTCACTACTTTTTTTTTAAAATAAAAAAATTTTAAGGTAAATTACAGAACAATAAACAATTCAAACAGCACAGAAAGGTTTAGAGTGGAAAACCACCTGCAATCATAATATCTCTTTTCCCCAAGACAAAAGCAGCCTGTTTCTTGTTTATATCTTTTCAGAGATATTTTATGCATACAGTACACACTATTCCGTATGTTGCATTTTTCATTAGCATTATACCATGGAGACCGACCCATATCAATGTATACACACATCACTCATGCCCCTTTTGAAGAACATGTAATAATCTACTCACTTCTTGGAGGTACCAGGATTTATTTACCTAGTCTGCTAAATGAGCATTTAGGTATTTGCAATCTTTGGCTACTACACATAAAGTTAATAACGATTATCTCTGAATCAATGTCTTTTTGCACAACTAAAAGCATATACCTATGGGAAGAACTTCTAGAATTGGAACTTCTGAATCAAAGATTATGTGGATTTAAGTTTTTTAAGATATCTTCAAAATGTCCTCTAAAGCGGTATACTAATTTATGCAATATATGAAGTGCTGTTTCCCTAGCCACACTGTGTATTAGTAACTCAATCTCTGTTAATTAAACAGGTATCAAAAAATTTCCCGCTAGGGCTTCCCTTGTGGCGCAGTGGTTGAGAGTCCGCCTGCCGATGCAGGGGACACGGCTTCGTGCCCCGGTCCGGGAGGATCCCACATGCCGCGAAGCGGCTGGGCCCGCGGGCCATGGCCGCTGAGCCTGCACGTCCGGAGCCTGTGCTCCGCAACGGGAGAGGCCACAACAGTGAGAGGCCCGCGTACTGCAAAAACAAAACAAAACAAAACAAAACAAAACAAACAAAATTTCCTGCTAGCTTTAATGACAGAAGAACTTAAATGAGAGATTTCATTTTCTTGGATATAACGTGTATGTGTGTGCATGTGTGAGTGTAAAAACTGCTAATCAAAGTAACAAGCATCATCTGCCTAGTGGTCTATTTAAGTGTGCTTCTTGGATCACATTTAATCTTTCCAATAGCTCGGTGAGGAAGGTATTATCAAGCCCATTTTACAGATGAAGATATATAAGTATTGACAAGTTCATACATAATATGTTCTGTAGCTCAGATATTTTAAAGATCTTCTTACAATTATAATCTCCTTACAACTTGGTATGGAAAAGTGGCAGACAAAGAACTAATTTTGCCCATTGTATATTCCTGCCTGCTTTGTTGAAGATTAACTGATCATAGGTGTGTAGGTTTATTTCTGGGCTCTCTAGTCTGTTCCATTTATCCACATGTCTGTTTTTGTGCCAATACCATGCTGTTTTGATTACTGTAGCTTTGTAGTATTGTCTGAAGTCTGGGAGGGTTATGCCTCCTGCTTTGTTCTTTTTCCTCAGGCTTGCTTTGGCATTTCTGGGTCTTTTATTTTTTTAATTTTTATTTATTTTTTTAAAATAAATTTATTTATTTTATTTATTGTTGGCTGTGTTGGGTCTTCGCTGTTGCGCATGGGCTTTCTCTAGTTGTGGCGAGCGGGGGCTACTCTTTGTTGCAGTGGGCGGGCTTCTCATTGCAGGGGCTTCTCATTGTGGAGCATGGGCTCTAGACGAGCGGGCTTCAGTAGTTGTGGCACACGGGCTCAGTAGTTATGGTGCACGGGCTTAGTTGCTCTGTGCCATGTGGGATCTTCCCGGACCAGGAATCAAACCCATGTCTCCTGCACTGGCAGGCGGATTCTCAACCACTGCACCACCAGGGAAGGCCCAATTCTGGGTCTTTTATGATTCCATATAAATTTTAGAATTATTTGTTCTAGTTCTGTGAAAAATGTCACAGGTAATTTGATAGGGATCGCATTAAATCTATAGATTGCTTTGGGTAGTATGGCCATTTTAACAATATTAATTCTTCCACTCCAAGAGCAGAGGATAGCTTTCCATTTCTTTGAATCATCTGCAATTTCCTTTATTAATAATGTCTTATAGTTCTCAGCATATAAGCCTTGGTGAGTCGTATTCCTAAGTACTTTTTTTTTTTGATGCGATTTTAAAGGGGATAGTTTGTTTACATTCCCTTTCTGATATTTCATTGGTCTCCCATATCCACTCTAACACCTAAGTCCATTTCATCCTAGCCTAAAAACAATCAGTAAAACGAGCCCTTGAAAATTCTTTCTCCTTCTCATACCTCTTTATTCTAGAATTTCAGTGTTTCACCATTCCATTGTGACCCGTCAAGCCAATGGATGTTACTGGCCTATGATCAGGCCATACATGGAAGCTTTACTACACATAAGAGAAAACTACCTTTATATTGTCCAGTACTGTCAAAGAGAAGCTCCTCCAAAATTGTCGTTATCTCAGCTTCCAAGTTACTATCCATTTGGAGGGAATTAGAAAGCACTGGGATCTCTTACCTGCTGGTCAGAATGAGCAATGACAAGGTTGTTGGTATTGGGGGCGATGGCCAGAGCAGTCACAGGGAAATTGTAAGCAGGCACTGTGCAGTGAAGCTGGGAATAAATAACAGAAACAGAAAACTAAAATAGGATTCCTTCCCTCAGGAAAGACTGGATGGTCTAGGTCAGTAGTTTTAAAATAATGCTCTTTGGAATTCAAAAAGTTCTATTCTATGGAAGTTCCGTAAACGTCAGGCATTTCCCCAAACAATAAACTTTAACTGCATTTTTTTAAAAATGCAAGTTTAACTGCCAACAAAACTAACAGCATTCAAAACTAACTAACCTCAGAAAAAAGCTTTCCCTGCTGTCTCTACATTTGTATGAATTGCTCATAAACATGTCATTGAACAGGGAATCTACAGCTCTACACTGGATTTAAAAGAAATAAATGCCTAGGCATGGAAATTTATGTTCAATCACAAGGCATGTGCACTAGTACACAGGAACACCTTTAAATGCCAGGCAAGGCTCAAAGAGCAGTACATGCTTTTGCCACAATGCAGTAAAGATTAAGTCATGCAGTAACAGGCAAACCCATTAAATGCTGCAGTTTGATATCGTTCTCTAAACTTTTAATGCTTATTGTAAGTTTTTCGTAGTTCTTATCTGACTTTTAGATGATGATGACAACTTGTAAGGGAACATTAGTGATTCAATCTGTGAATGGCAATATCATCACTAATTAGTAAAAAATGTTTTCCTGCTATTACTAGTTCTGTTTAATTTTAAAATACCTTGAGATTACAAGGCAAACTATTAAAGGAAATTGTTACTATCTGCATCTATTCATCTGGGTAAATCAGAATTTTCCTCCTCAAAATACAGACATAATCTGGATGTAGATTCATTACTCATAAATCCTTAATTTCAAATTTCTGTGCATGAGTGGTTTCACTGTTCCCACTGACTGATTTTAATGTTAGATTATAGCTTTTGGGTTCCAAACAAGTGAAACAGGAAAAAATTTTGGTTAAAAAGAAGTCCAGCAATTTTCCGGGTCATATCAATGTGCCTTAGCCTTAAGTCTTATAAGTGCAGAGCTAACTTCCTCCTGTTTTCTGCCACTAAACCTCATGCTCACCTTTAGTTGTTTCACGTTGTACACATGGACTCCAGCACTGGTACCTGATGCAGCTAGCCAATTTCCATCTGGACTGACTGCCAAAAGACACATGGACTCCACTGTCCCTGTAAGGACAAAACCATAGCGAAGCCTCTGAATTCAGTGTCCACAGTCAGCCAGCCCTGCCCTAAAAATGATGGCGAAAGCCAGTGAGAGCCCTGGTTTTAAATTACTCATAGGACAATTTCTAGATAGTTTTGCAGATAAGTTCTAGATGCTACTCTGTCTACTATTTTAATTTAATTAGCCATCCTTCATGGAAAGAGGAGCCAGAGAGATAAACCAGAAAGCAGCAATTGCTCAGAACTACCACGAGAACAGAGAATCAGGGTAAGAGCTACCACCAAAATCTATACCTTAATTGTTTCAAACTCCGTTCCTATCAGGTGTTTTTTAAACAAAGTTACAAACAGCAAATAGGCTTGAGGCTTATCTTTTTTTTTTTTTTTTTGGTTTTATTTTTATCTAAACAAGGGCCATAACCCTGGAGTCCTGATTTTTTTTTTTTTTTTTTTGGCTGTGTTGGGTCTTCGTTTCTGTGCACGGGCTTTCTCCAGTAGTGGCGAGCAGGGGCTACTCTTCGTTGCGGCATGCGGGTTTCTCACTGCGGTGGCTTCTCTTGTTGCAGAGCACGGGCTCTAGGTGAGCAGGCTTCAGTAGTTATGGCTTGCAGGCTCTAGAGTGCAGGCTCAGTAGTTGTAGCACACGGGCTTACTTGCTCCGCGGCACGTGGGATCTTCCTGGACAAGGGATCGAACCTGTGTCCTCTGCATTGGCAGGCGGATTCTTAACCATTGCACCATCAGGGAAGTCCCGAGGCATATCTTTAATTTACTAGCTGTATATTTAGCACTAAGGCAGCATAGGCACATATGAGCCATCTTTGTCATTAAAGAATTTTAAACCAATCTGGCATCACGAAGACCCATGTGGGATAAAAATCGGACAGTGATGCTATATGCCAAAGTAAGTGCTGCATGTAACAACCCCAAACAATGAAAAAGCTTTATAATTAGACATAAACCAGATGCTAAAGGATGAGCGAGGTGGGTAGAAAAGGATGGAGAACAGTGTGACCTAAGTGACAAGGACAGGAATACACAGGTTTGAGGGCTATGAAGAAACCAGCCTGACTAGAAGGGGAAGTGAGATGAGATAGGAGGAAGAAATAAAGTTATATACATAATGCAGAGCCCAATTTTAAAGGAGTGCTAAATGCAAGGTAAAGAATCTAAGTTTTATAATAAAACCATATACAGGTACTCAATAAATACTCTCAGTTTACTTCATCTGACTCCTAATTTGTATGTTTATTTTCCTGTTTGCTTCTGGGGCAGCTTATGAACAGTGAGAGTTTAAGTTGATTTTTAAAAGTTGGTTTTCCAGGCTGATGAAGTCTAAATAACAGTGAAGTCACTACAAGCCAGAAAAAGGGAGAAGGAAAAACGCCCGTGGGAAGTATTGGGTACTAAGTCCTTAGTAGTTAACTCACCAGTTGTTATCTATACACAGTCACTCACTCATGCATACTCATGTTCTCAAAACATATGGAAAAGTGGTCATAAGCATGAGGACAGGTAATGAAACTGTATGTATAAGCTCATCATTATAAAAACAAACAACCGAAAAGATTAACATGTCCATAAAATACCTACATAACCAGCACCTACTGGAAATATATAAAATAATAATGGTAGTTATTTCTGGGTGTCAGGATTACAGATGATTTTAACTTTCTTCTTGCTCTGCTAACAAAACTCCAAGAAGGGTGTTGAAACTTCTCTGGCCCCAAATAAGGAATCAAAAACCCAGTAAGAAAAGAGTAGGTGTGAGCAAGACTTCAGATTTCATCGAGCGTTTTCACTTGCCAGGTATCTCCTACTTTAAATCGCAAACATGTGAGTGAATGTGTAATTTTTGCAGGGCAGAGAAGAGCATTAGTGAACCCCTAACAATTGAGGTTTAAATGGAAAAAAAGAAACATCGAGACTGACAACTCTTTCC